>NW_027142362.1:21443806-21863806 GCF_026170545.1 Melanerpes formicivorus
GCCAAAAGCTCCTGGCTCTCTTTGGCTGGGTCAAGGATGAGCTTCATTATGGAAGTTCCCATTTCAAAGGGACATCGAATCCATCTCCCAGAGCACCTGGGAGTCATCGTGATGTGGAAGAGTTGGGAAAAACCCTGAGCTGCAGACAAACACTGAGTGTCACAGCTGCTGTGCACTTCAATGGCCATGGTGGCCTGGCCTCAAGCATGCCAGGGATGCCAGAGCTCACAGCCTCATTCCTGCCAAAATGCTGCTTTAGTCCAGGGCATTTCCACACGTGTCAGCCCCCTTCCTGAAGCACCTGGGGCTGCTCTGCCACCTTATGCTGCTGCTGTCCTGCCATGGCACTGCCCTCCCGTGGGTGCCTCAGTGGCGTCCTGAAGAATGAAGATTAGAAGGGATTCTGCAAATCCTTTAGGACAACTTCCAGCTCTGAGCAGACCAAACTTCCTATGTACCTCAGGAAGCCCTGGGCCTTGCCATGTCTGGTTATGAGCGCTGCCACTGCTCGAGAGGTCACTGCCTCTTGGGCGGCCCTGCCAGGGCTGCATTGTGCCACTCTGCTTAGTAGATGGTAGTGATCACTCCAGTCCCATTGTGTGTGGACATTTGAAGGGTCTGAGGACCTCATGTACACCTCCACTCAACATGCCTCTGCTGTGGCTGGTAAGGCTCGTGCACGTGTGGGACATGTTTCATTTGGTCATTCTCTGCTCGGTGGCTCTGCCTCTGGTCTTGGTCATAGCAGCCCAGATGTGAATGTTCACAACACAGGAGTCTGCTCTTTACCTGAGTTTGTGACAAAGGCAGCCAACATGATGCCACCCCCCCGAGAATCTCTGCTCACATACCATTAAGTGTCCTGTGGAAGGCAGGGCACAGATTGCATCAGGTGGGAAGGGACCCTCAAAGGTCATGGTGTCCAACCCCCTGCACTCAGCAGGGACTCATCCAACTGAAGCAGGCTGCCCAGGGACGCATCCAGGCTGAGCTTGAACGTCTCCAGGGATGGGGCCTCAAGCACTTCCTTGGACATCCGGTGCTAGTGTCTCCCCAACCTCACTGTGCAGAACTCCCTCCTCATGTCCAAACTAACTGTGCCCTGATCGTTTCAAACCATTGCCACTCGCCCTATCCCCACAGGCCCTTCTGGACTGTCCCTCCACAGGTATTTTAGAATAAACCAAACCAGGTTGGAAGAGACCTTCAAGATCATCGTGTCCAACCCATCAAACAATGCAACCCACCCAAACAGCTAACCCATGGCTCTGAGATCCTGTGGCAGTACAATCCAAAGCCCCTCCACCACCTGTGAAGCTGAGATGGGGGGAAGCAGAGAAGCTTGGATAGAGGGAGCCAGGGGGACACACCTCCCCCCACCCAGGGCTGTGGCTCATACACACCCTTCCCCCAAGCCACATGCCCTGCCAGACACTGTAAGATACAGACGCCTTTCTGGGGCAAATCTGAGCAAAGGACAGATATTTATCTGCTTCTGGCACCCACTTCTACTGCCTGGGCTTTGGAAATGCTCTCCTGGTGACATGTGAAAAAAATCGAACTGGGTTGCATGTAAACAGGTCAGCTGTGGAGTGAGCGAGAGAGCTCTTTCTCTCGGGGGTTGCCCCCACCACACACGTGGACTAAGCAGCTGTAGCATTTCTGGAGAGTTCTCCTGAACAGCAAGAGGAGCTCCCACAATCAGCAAAGAGCCTTGTGAGGATCTGATCTCTTCCTAAGTCCCTGGGGAAGTTCCTCCCTTTCGTACTAGGGCTATTACTGCGACTTCTGGATCTATCTTTTCCAAATGCCATTCTCCAATTCTTTGTAACCATTCCTGTTGTGAAGACAGCCCTCTGCCACACTGCTGAGCCTTTATAACCTTTGTGTCCCATTACGGGGGACAGGAGCCAGTTTATGAATACATAAAGATGTTCTTACGACTTCCTCACCTTGTTTCCCCTTATTGCTAACAGGTCTGCTCTGGAGCCTTCTCCAGGCTGAACAGACCCAATTCTTTCATCCTGTCTTCATAGCAGAGCTGCTCCAGCCCTCTGATCATCTTGGTGGCCTCCTCTGGACCTTCTCCATCAGGTCCATGTCTCTCTTGCGTTGAGGGCCCCAGAGGGAGACACAGCCCTGCAGGTGAGGTCTCACAGAGCAGAGAAGAGCAGAGCAGCGGGGCAGGATCCTCTCTTTCCGTCTCTGGCCACGCGGCTTTGCATGCAGTCCACGCTGTACTTTGCCATTTGGGCTGCCAGTGCCCATTGGTGGCTCCTGTCCAGCTTCTCCCCCACCAGCAACCTAAGCCCTTATCTGCAGGGCTGCTCTCCATCTCATCATCCCCCAGCCTGGATTATCCATCCAGGCAATTGAGAGTTGCCCCAACCTAGGTGCAGGACCTTGCACTTTGCCTTGTTGAACCTCGTGAAGTTCTCCTCTGCCCACCTCTCCAGCATGACCAGGGCCCTCTGGATGGCAACCATCCTGTCCTTTGGACTTGTCAACCACGCCACTCAGCTTGGTGCCATGTGCAGACTTGCTGTAGCATTGGTGAAGGGATTGAACAGCACTGGTGCCAGCACAGACCCTTGAGAGACACCACTTCTCACCTGTCTCCATCGGGACATCGAGCCGCTGACCAATACACTTTGGAAGAGATCGTCCAACCAATTCCTTAAACACTGGACAGTCCACCCAGCAAATCCATATCTCTCCAGTTTTAAGGTTTGGTGGTATGAAAAGGGAGAAGAACACTTGAGGTGAAAGAGGCAAGGGCTCAATCAGCAGCAGGGCCTCCACCAGCAGCAGCTCCGAGGTGTTCTGATGCTTCATGCACAAGGAATGTTTGTGGCCCTGCAGGCATCAGGGACACAGCATAAAAGCCTGAGCTGCTCCTGGCTCTGCATCCTCCTCTCTTGCTTCCCTTTCCACGAGGAACGAGGTAAGCCTGAGCCTGCTCCATGCCTGCCTGTGTGTGATGAGCTGCTGCCAAGGTGGCTGCTGAGGCTGATGCCTGGGCCAGCTTAGCTCGGCCCGTGTCTGCAAGTGTAGAAGGGCTGTCACCTCTCTCCCTTTTGGTGGTGGTGTCTGGGAAGATCTGGGAAGAGGGGGGTCCTTTTGATCAGAAGGGGATCAATGTGCTCAGCTCAGAGAGCTCTGCCCACCAGAATTTGTGCTTTAAGCAGGAGGCATGGCCTTGGGTGAGCTGTGGCGGTATCCCTGCTCACTGCAGGGCAAGCTGACTTTTGAGGGTCCCTTGCAACCCAATGTAGTCTGTGGAACTGGGAATGTTCCCTGGCCAAATGGTGACTTCTGAGCCAGCAGCCCATGTGTGCTGGGAGCATTGTGTCAATCTTCAGCTGTGCTGTTGCTCTGGGCAATGCTTCAGATGCAGCCTGCAGGCCAGATGTGGCACCTGTTGTGTGTGCTGACCAGATCAGCTGCAGGCCCTGCCTGGATGTGGAGCTAGAAATGGAGGGGAATGGCAGCAAGGTGGTGTTGAGATCCACGGTTCCTCTGCGCTCTGTGTTTCAGCTTTGCCTCCCTCGCCGAGAGATGTCTTGCTTCAGACCCTGTCCTCCACGCTCCTGTGGCACCTGTGGCCCAACCCCGCTGGCAAGCAGCTGCAGTGAGCCCTGCTTCGCCCGCTGTGCCGACTCCACGGTGGCCATCGAGGCTTCGCCGGTGGTGGTGACCCTGCCGGGCCCCATCCTCACCTCTTTCCCGCAGAACACAGCCGTGGGCTCCTCTCTGTCAGCTGCTGTGGGCAGCTCGCTCAGCACCGGGGGGGTTCCCATCTCTTCTGGCAGCTCCTTTGGTCTGGGCGGCTCAGGGCTGTGCCTGCCTGTCCCCCGCTGCAATCTCAACTGCTGAAGCTGCCTCCTCATGCCCTTTGGAGGAGGGAGGAAGGAAGAGCAGGGCTGCACAGCCCTGGCATGGCCACAACCTGCAGATGGGCTGGGTGTCCCCATGCCACCTGGCAGCAGGGGCCTGTGCCCACTGCTGCCCCTGGCTTCATGGCCAGCCTGTCTGTGCCTCCTCTGGCTCTGCTTTGCTCCGAGCTCCTGGAGAAAGGGCTCCTTCTCCTCCGCTTTGCTGAACCTGCTGCTGCTGCGGGGAGACTGCTGGAGTTAGGGACTGCTCGGGGGGGGCTGGGCTTGCCAGCAGGTAGAGCAGAATGGGGAAAGGCAAGCTCTTAGTGTGGAGCCTGTCCTTGGGAAATGGGCCGTTCTCTGTGCCTCCCTGAAGCCTACAGAAGTCTCTCTTGCTTCCTGTTCTGTGCCTCTGTGTTTGCTCCCTCCCATTAAAGACTTTGTGTGGCATAGCTGGAGACTCCTGGTGGTTTGTGCTCCTCCTCCCTCACTTGGGCAAGCTCTCTGTAAGAAAGAGCACTGCCTTCTCTCCTGATCTTCCCACCAGCTGTGGACAGAGCTCCCTGAGCTGATGTCACAGCACCAGAAATGAGCAAGCAGGCAAGAGAAGGGCCAAAAAGCCTCAGGAGAATGGAGCGTCGGTCCATACCATAGAGATACCTGAAGGAAGTCTCAGGGAAGAAGGAAACTTACAATTCATGGAAGAAGGGATTTGTCACTTGGAAGAGCTATAGAGGAGCTGTCAGGGCATGTAGGAAGGCCACAAGGAAGGCCAAAGCCGTCTTGGCACAGAATCTGGAAAAGGAAGTAAAAGAGAAGAAGAAGAGCTCCTTCAAATCTATCTGTAGGCAAAGGAAGAACGGGGAAGGTGTGGGCCCAGTGCTGAGTGAGGAGGCAGCCCTGAGAGCTGAGCATGCAGAGAAGGCAGAGCTAGACAGACTGAGAGCTGGGCACAGAGGAACCAAAGAAGGTTCAACAGGGACAAGTGCAGAGTCCTGCTTCTGGGGAGGAGTAATAAACACCACTTGTACAGGCTGGGAAGGGATCTGCTGAAGAGCAGCCCTGTGGAGAGGGACCTGGGAGTGCTGCTGGAGAACAAGTTCTGCATGGAACAGCAATGTGCCTGGGGGCCAAGAAAGCCAATGGGATCCTATGGGGCATTCACAGGAGTGCGTCCAGCAGATCCAGGCAGGTTCTCCTCCCCCTCTACTCTGCCCTGCTGAGACCTCATCTTGAGCACTGCGTTCAGTTGTGGGCTCCCCAGTTCAGGAGCGACAGGGATCTGCTGGAGGGGGTCCAGCGGAGGGCTAAGAGGATGATCAGGGGCCTGCAGCACGGCCTGGGAAGGAGAGGCTGAGGGACCTGGGGCTGTTTCGAATGGAAAAGGGAAGGCTGAGAGGGGTTTTAATCAAAGTTATAAACATCTGAGGGCTGGGGGTCAGCAGGGAGGAGACAGGCTCTGCTCACTTGCTCCCTGGGATAGGCCAAGGAGCAATGGATGTAACCTGCAGCACAGGAGCTTCCAGCTCAACACAAGGGGGAACTTCTTTACTGTAAGGTTCCCAGAGCACTGGAAGAGGCTGCCCAGAGAGGCTGTGGAGTCTCCTTCTGGAGACTTTCAAGGCCTGTCTGGATGTGTTCTCCTGTGACCTGAGCTAGATTGTATGGTCCTGCTCTGGCAGGGGAGTTGGACTCGCTGATCTCTTTGGCTCCCTTCCAACCCCTGACATTCTGTGATCCTGTGATCATGGCACTGCAAAGTCTCGCCACACCGAACTTGCTGCTCACCACTGCAGGCATTCAAGATCCGATCTCATTTTTCCTGCCCCTGTGTGCAGCACATCTGCCCTGTATGCTGAGGAAGCAGAGCCTTGTCACTGCCTGCCCTGAGCAGCTTCTCTGGCTGAAGACAGAAGCAGGCTTCTGAAGTGGGCCCAGGTGACTACAATCCTGAGGTGTCAGGAAGGAAAGGCCAGGTGTGTGGAGCTGCGCTGTGCAGGGACCGCTGGCCTTTGTGAGCCTGCATCTCAGCCTGAGTCCTGGCATTTGGGCGTCAGATTTGTGCCTCCTTTCCTTTTGGTGATGCACCTTGCTGCTCAGAGGTGTTTTGGAGGCAAGGAGCAGCTGAGCTGCTCAGCAGTGAAGCAAGGCCTCCTCCACACAAAGCAACACCCAGTGTCGCTGCTTAGTGTCCCCCGTGAGGCTTTTCTCTCCTTAGTGCTGCAGCAGCAAAACCTCTCAGCAATCCTTTCTGTTTGAGGTTCAGCAGCTTTGGGGCAGGTGCACACCTCCCCCAGAGAGAAGGCTCTTGCCTCTGCCTTCTCTCTTGGCCCAGTGTGTTCCCAGCAGCAAGTGCAAAGCCTGTTGGTTCTTATTGTGGCAGAGATGCCAACGTCTGCATGCCAGGTGGCCTTAAAGGAGCTCCAGCAGAGCCACTGTGTGTCTGATTCCTTCTTCCGCACAGCCGGGGGCTCTCTGAGCCCTGCGAATGGGACGCAGAAGTGATGAAGACACCCCAGGTGCTCCTGACGCTCAGTGCAGGAGCCAGGCGGCATCTCCTGGGCAGTGCCCGCCAGGCAGGGGCCTGGCACAGGTAGTTGTGGCCGAGTGGTGAAGGCGATGGACTAGAAATCCATTGGGGTTTCCCCGCGCAGGTTCGAATCCTGCCAACTACGAAGGGGGGGTGCAGCTCTCTTTTGGCCGCCCCCACCCAAAGGCAAGAGGAGCAGGAGACTGCAGAGCAGCAGCAGCAGCAGCCTGGGGAACGCTGCTAACGTGCCGAAACAGCCTAGAGGAAGGCAGCGCTTTTAGAGTGATGAGCCTAGGAGTTGTGGTGTCCCAGCCATGCCTAAGGCCAGGACACAGTGTGTGCACTGAGGCTCATAGCAGGATGAGTGAGGCCTGGCTGGAGTCCAGGGGTTTTCCAGTCTCTCCCACATCACGATGACTCCCAGGGGCTGTGGGAGACTGATCCAATGTCCCTCCAAAACTGCAAGAGCGTGGATTGGGCCACCCCGCGCCTGATCCAGGAAAAAGGGCCGTGAGCTTTTGGCTCCCTGCCCTGTGCCTCTCCTCAAAGCCAGGCCATGCAGGCATCTGCAGCGAGCTTGCAGAGCAAAAGAGGTCATTTCAGCAGTGCAATACTTCCAGGGAAGAACGTGGGCGTATCTGTGGTTGCCCTGCTACGTGCCGATTTGCTGGTTCCTAGCAGGTTCTCCACTTGCCAAGCTGAGAAGAAACTCTTGGTTAGAAGAAGCGTAAAGGCCCAGGGGCATAATTCTGGAGATCACAAAGAGTGATCACTTAAAAGACACTGGCCTGAAAGGCTGCTCTGCTCTTTCTCATTATGGATCTGCCTTGGTTCCCTGGGCTCAAGGTTGGAAAAACCAAGCTGTTGCAGAGCCCAAGAAGTGTGAGGATGGCCCTTCTGTTCCTCACTCCTACCTGCAAATGGCTTCCTTCTAGCCCAGAGTATGACCTTCCTTCTGTGGCCTTCAGTTTTGCTCTTGTGCATGGTCCCTCTTCCTCAGCACATGGGGTGGGGGCACAAGGTCCCTAAGCGATGCTGTCTGATAGTTAAACAGAGTCTTTCACACCACAGACCAGTGCGTACCGAGCCTTTTCTCAGGGAAGAGCGCTACAGAGGCAGTGCCACTGAGCTCTGAGCACAGCATTACACACCCAGCATCCCCTCTCAAGGGGCTGCAGCGGTGACCAGCCATTCCCAGAGGGACGGGATAGATGGAGAAGGATAGAGAGCAAATTCACTCTGGTGTGACTTGGAGACATCATACAGGGAACGGGCCTCCTCCCACAATGTCCCCGGGGGGCACGTGTGGCCTCGTGAAGCACAGCATATGCCTTGGCATTCTCCATCTTCAGCTTTACCCTGCCATAGCCTTTCATTGCTGGGTGCAACCAGCAGCAGCTACAGCTCTGGTCAGACTTAAATATACTTCTCCCTCTAACTCGGTTGGACAGGAGCATGTCCCACATTGCCTGCTGCATGCCTGTAAGAAGCCTGTTCCGCAAGACTCTTCCCATTTCCTGTTCGTGGCCTAAACCCTGCCTGGTGCTGCGCCCGGTTGGGGGTGATGCACGTCTGCTTTGGTGAACGCCCATGCCAACCCCCTGAATGATGGAGTCCATCTGAGCAGGACATAGTGTCCCCTGCATACACGGGGGCACCGTTTTCATTCAGCTGCTGTTTTCTTATCCAATACCCTAACCCAGACATTTTCCTACTGCTCTGTGATTGGCTGACAGCCATTTCTTGACTGTGTCACAACCACCCACCCGCTCTCAGACCGGCCCGTGGTTGGCTCTGAGTAGCAACCAACCCTACCCACAGACCCAGAAACGCATCAGGTAAGGACGCCCCCACTCACTAAGTACAAGGAAGAGGCAACTTTTGACAGCATCGTTCTCCGTCAGTTCTCATAGTTCTCCGTGATTGGCTGACGGCCATCACCGCAGCCCCTTAGCTGTTTTTACCAGGGGTGCCCCTGCAGCACCCCCTCTCCCCTCTGATACCCACACCTAGCCGCATAGAGCCAATGCAGTGCCCATTGGGAACACCTGTTTGGCTCTACTCCTAGCTGGACCTACGGGTGGGCATCTCAGCAAACAGACTTGGATGGAGAAGCCTCCCAGATGTTCAAGTTGATGGCACTGGTGGTTCCCAAAATAGCACCAGCCTTGTCCTCCTCTGCACCTGGCCTGCAGCTGGGAAACTTGGGATTGAGCTGCCTGATGGGAAGGAAGAAATACCTATTTTCCTTGGCCACTTCTTATGCCTGCTGATCCATAGCCACACATCTGCCTTATGGAGGGTCATTTTTGGAGTGCTGGCTCCTAAGAAAGGAAAAGGGAGAGAAGGTGTCAGTGACAGAGAGAAGGTGCTAAGGGAAGAGGATGGCTGCAGCCATGAGTGCCCCGAGAGCAGGAGCAGGGCAGGTTAAAAATTGCTGGGAGAGGCAGCAGCTGTGAGGAGCAGAGACAAATGGCAAGTTGCCGAGGATGGTTTTCATCTATGACCTCCTGGTTATGAGCCCAGCATGTTGCCACTTCACCTCTCTTGTCCATCTACATCTCATCTGGAAAACCTCCTACCATGCCTGATGCTACCTGGCACTGCCAGGGCTCAGCATCCTTCCCTTCCTCTGTCTTGGCACAGGCTTCAAAAATGCCTCTCTGTAAACCTCACGGATGGTGCACCTGCAAGGGCCTTGTTTTGCCCTTCTCCCCACTTTCCTCATCCATAACCCTGGGTGGGGACTCTCTTGTCTAGATGGTGGAGGAAACCCCGGACAGAGGAGCACCTTGTTGCTTCCTGTGCTCTAGCTGAGGGCTCCTTTGGGTACCTTGTTGCTTTGCTGCGCTTTAGCTGAGAGTTCCTTTGGGCTCCTTGTTGTTTTCTGTGCTCTAACTGAGGGCTCCTTTGGGTACCTTGTTGCTTTGCTTTGCTCTAGCTGAGGGTTGCTTTGGGCACCTTGTTGGTTTTTGTGCTCTAGCTGAGGGGTCCCTTGGCACCTTGTTGGTTTCTGTGCTCTAGTTGAGGGCTGCCTTGGGAACCTTGTTTCCTTTTGTGCCCTAGCTGAGGCCTGCCTTGGGCACCTTGTTGCGTTGCTGTGCTCTAAATGAGGGCTGGCTTGGGCACCTTGTTGCTTTCTGTGCTCTAGCTGAGTGCTGCCTTGGTGTGATGAAGAAGTCATTAATCTATGAATGGGAAAGAATACTTATGAAATTTTTATTTTTATTAATTATCAAAAATATTAATAACCAATGAATCAGTCTTTTATATACATGTTCTAGTGCACGATCATGAAATACAGTCCATAAGTGTTTGAGGAATGTAATGAGAACTCAACTGGAATATTTACGGAATCATTTTCTATTTATATAACAATGGGTGCAGTTCCACTGCTTGGCCACTAGATGGGTCCTCGGGCAGCAACAAACTATCTACAGAGACTATTTCTATGCCTTGTGACCACCAAACCCCTGCAGCTTTCCTGAACACTGATCCCTGCTCCATTTTGCTTGAGGGCTACTCGAGGCTGAGCAGACCTGGCAGTGCCTCAGACAATTACACAACAGCAGACCTGAGATCACACACCCACCGCTGCCTCAAAGCAGGATCCTTAGGAGAGGAGGTTGTTCAGGGCCTTCTCTGGTCAGATGTTGGATAACTCCAATGATGGAGATTCTACTGCGCTTGCTGGATAAATGCTTCCTAGATTTGAAAGCCCACACAGTAAAGAGGGTTCCAGTGCGTGGCATTACTTGTGCTGTGACCTGTCTGAAAAGGTGATTTGGCCAGCTTGCCAAAGATCCTCTTGCCCCTGCTAGGCAGATGGATCCCATCCCTGTCTAATGGGTTATGGCCAGCAAAGAATGTCCCATTGTTGTAAAGCCCAAGCCCCCCACAACAGTGCTGGCCATGTACCCAGAGGGTGATGCTTTATACAGTCATTCCTGGCTTGCCCAAGTGAGGGGGGAGGAACACAAACCACCAGGAATCTCCAGCTATGCCGCACAAAGTCTTTAATGGGAGGGAGCAAACACAGAGGCACAGAACAGAAAGCAAGAGAGACTTCTGCAGGCTTCAGGGAGGCACAGAGAACGGCCCATTTCCCAAGGACAGGTTCCACACTAAGAGCTTGCCTTTCCCCATTCTACTCTACGTGCTGGCAAGCCCAGCCCCACCCCGAGCAGTCCCTAACTCCAGCAGCCTCCCCGCAGCAGGAGCAGCAGGTTCAGCAAAGCAGAGGAGAAGGAGCTCTTTCTCCAGGAGCTCAGAGCAAAGCAGAGCCATAGGAGGCACAGGCAGGCTGGCCGTGCAGACAGGGGCAGCAGTGGGCACAGGCCTCTGCTGCCAGGTGGCATGGGGACACCCAGCCCATCTGCAGGCTGTGGCCATGCCGGGGCTGTGCAGCCCTGCTCTTCCTTCCTCCCTCCTCCAAAGGGCATGAGGAGGCAGCTTCAGCAGTTGAGATTGCAGCGGGGGACAGGCAGGCACAGCCCTGAGCCGCCCAGACCAAAGGAGCTGCCAGAAGAGATGGGAACCCCCCCGGTGCTGAGCGAGCTGCCCACAGCAGCTGACAGAGAGGAGCCCACGGCTGTGTTCTGCGGGAAAGAGGTGAGGATGGGGCCCGGCAGGGTCACCACCACCGGCGAAGCCTCGATGGCCACCGTGGAGTCGGCGCAGCGGGCGATGCAGGGCTCACTGCAGCTGCTTGCCAGCGGAGTTGGGCCACAGCTGCCACAGGAGTGTGGAGGACAGGGTCTGAAGCAAGACATCTCTCGGCGAGGGAGGCAAAGCTGAAACACAGAGCACAGAGGAACCGTGGATCTCAACACCGCCTTGCTGCCATTCCCCTCCATTCCTAGCTCCACATCCAGGCAGGGCCTGCAGCTGATCTGGTCAGCACACGCAACAGGTGCCACACCTGGCCTGCAGGCTGCATCTGAAGCACGAGGAGCAAAGAGGTGCCCAAGTGCCTGCCGATTCCCCCAGAACCTCCTGCTGCATTGCCCAGAGCAACAGCACAGCTGAAGATTGACACAATGCTCCCAGCGCACATGGGCTGCTGGCTCGGAAGTCAGCATTTGGCCAGGGAACATTCCCAGTTCCACAGACTGCATTGGGTTGCAAGGGACCCTCAAAAGTCAGCTTGCCCTGCAGTGAGCAGGGACACCGCCACAGCTCACCCAAGGCCATGCTTCCTGCTTAAAGCATAGATTCTGGTGGGCAGAGCTCCCTGAGCTGAGCACATTAATCCCCTTCTGACCAAAAGGACCCCCCTCTTCCCAGAACTTCCCAGACACCACCACCAAAAGGGAGAGAGGTGACAGCCCTTCTACACTTGCAGACACGGGCCGAGCTAAGCTGGCCCAGGCATCAGCCTCAGCAGCCACCTTGGCAGCAGCTCATCACACACAGGCAGGGATGGAGCAGGCTCAGGCTTACCTCGTTCCTCGTGGAAAGGGAGGCAAGAGAGAAGGATGCAGAGCCAGGAGCAGCTCAGGCTTTTATGCTGTGTCCCTGATGCCTGCAGGGCCACAAACATTCCTTGTGCGTGAAGCATCAGAACACCTCGGAGCTGCTGCTGGTGGAGGCCCTGCTGCTGATTGAGCCCTTGCCTCTTTCACCTCAAGTGTTCTTCTCCCTTTTCATACCACCAAACCTTGAAACTGGAGAGATATGGATTTGCTGGGTGGACTGTCCAGTGTTTAAGGAATTGGTTGGATGATCTCTTCCAAAGTGTATTGGTCAGCGGCTCAATGTCCCGATGGAGACAGGTGAGAAGTGGTGTCTCTCAAGGGTCTGTGCTGGCACCAGTGCTGTTCAATCCCTTCACCAATGCTACAGCAAGTCTGCAGATGGCACCAAGCTGAGTGGCATGGTTGATAAGCCCAAAGGACAGGATGGTTGCCATCCAGAGAGCCCTGGAGATGCTGGAGAGTTGGGCATAGGAGAACTTCACGAGGTTCAACAAGGCAAAGTGCAAGGTCCTGCACCTAGGTTGGGGCAACTCTCAGTTGCCTGGATGGATAATCCAGGCTGGGGGATGATGAGATGGAGAGCAGCCCTGCAGAGAAGGATGATCAGAGGGCTGGAGCAGCTCTGCTATGAAGACAGGATGAAAGAATTGGGTCTGTTCAGCCTGGAGAAGGCTCCAGAGCAGACCTGTTAGCAATAAGGGGGAACAAGGTGAGGAAGTCGTAAGAACATCTTTATGTATTGATAAACTGGCCCCTGTCCCTTGTAATGGGACACAAAGATTATAAAGGCTCAGCAGTGTGGCAGAGGGCTGTCTTCACAACGGAATGGTTACAAAGAGTTGGAGAATGGCATTTGGAAAAGATAGATCCAGAAGTCGCAGTAATAGCCCTAGTACGAAAGGGAGGAACTTCCCCAGGGACTTAGGAAGAGATCAGATCCTCACAAGGCTGTTTGCTGATTGTGGGAGCTCCTCTTGCTGTTCAGGAGAACTCTCCAGAAATGCTACAGCTGCTTAGTCCATGTGTGTGGTGGGGGCAACCCCTGAGAGAAAGAGCTCTCTCGCTCACTCCACAGCTGACCTGTTTACATGCAACCCAGTTCGATTTTTTCACATGTCACCAGGAAAGCATTTCCAAAGCCCAGGCAGTAGAAGTGGGTGCCAGAAGCAGATAAATATCTGTCCTTTGCTCAGATTTGCCCCAGCAAGGGGTCTGTGTCTTACAGTGTCTGGCAGGGCATGTGGCTTGGGGGAAGGGTGTGTATGAGCCACAGCCCTGGGTGGGGGGAGGTGTGTCTGCCTGGCTCCCTCTATCCGAGCTTCTCTGCTTCCCCCCATCTCGGCTTCACAGGTTGGGGAGGGGCTTTGGATTGTTCTGCCACAGGACCTCAGAGCTGCATTTCAATACCTGAAGGGGACCTACAGGAAGGCTGTGGAGGGACAGTTCAGAAGGGCCTGTGGTGATAGGATGAGGGGCAATAGTTTGAAACGATCAGGGCACAGTTAGTTTGGACATGAGGAGGGAGTTCTGCACAGTGAGGGTAGGGAGACACTGGCACAAGCTGTTCAAGGATGTGCTTGAGGCCCCATCCCTGGAGATGTTCAAGCTCTGCCTGGATGTGTCCCTGGGCAGCCTGCTTCAGTTGGATGAGTCCCTGCTGAGTGCAGGGGGTTGGACACCATGACCTTTGAGGGTCCCTTCCCACCTGATGCAATCTGTGCCCTGCCTTCCACAGGACAGTTAATGGTATGTGAGCAGAGATTCTCAGGGGGTTGGCATCACATTGGCTGCCTTTGTCACAAACTCAGGTAAAGAGCAGACTCCTGTGTCGTGAACATTCACATCTGGGCTGCTATGACCAAGACCAGAGGCAGAGCCACCGAGCAGAGAATGACCAAATGAAACATGTCCCACACGTGCACGAGCCTTACCAGCCACAGCAGAGGCATGTTGAGTGGAGGTGTACATGAGGTCCTCAGACCCTTCAAATGTCACACACAATGGGACTGGAGTGATCACTACTAAGCTGCACCAAGGCCACTGCCAGGTGGGTCAGCAGGCAAAAAAGGAGAGTGGCACAGTGCAGCCCTGGCAGGGCCGCCCAAGAGGCAGTGACCTCTCGAGCAGTGGCAGCGCTCATAACCAGACATGGCAAGGCCCAGGGCTTCCTGAGGTACATAGGAAGTTTGGTCTGCTCAGAGCTGGAAGTTGTCCTAAAGGATTTGCAGAATCCCTTCTAATCTTCATTCTTCAGGAGGCCACTGAGGCACCCACGGGAGGGCAGTGCCATGGCAGGACAGCAGCAGCATAAGGTGGCAGAGCAGCCCCAGGTGCTTCAGGAAGGGGGCTGACACGTGTGGAAATGCCCTGGACAAAAGCAGCATTTTGGCAGGAATGAAGCTGTGAGCTCTGGCATCCCTGGCACGCTTGAGGCCAGGCCACCATGGCCATTGAAGTGCACAGCAGCTGTGACACTCAGTGTTTGTCTGCAGCTCAGGGTTTTTCCCAACTCTTCCACATCACGATGACTCCCAGGTGCTCTGGGAGATGGATTCGATGTCCCTTTGAAATGGGAACTTCCATAATGAAGCTCATCCTTGACCCAGCCAAAGAGAGCCAGGAGCTTTTGGCTGTGTGCCCTCTGCCTCTGGCCTCTGGGCTGACCTTGCTGATCCAAACAGGGTAGTTTGGGGGTGGGTCTCTGCCAGGGCAAGGACACAGGCAGCTCTGTGATCACCTTCCCACAGGCTGACTTACTCTTTTCCATCATCTTCTCCCTTCCCTACCAGAGCATGTTTGCCTGGCCTTCAGGGTTTCCCCAACTCTTCCATGCCACAGTGACTCTCCCATGCTCTGGGAGACTGACCTGATGTCCCTCTGTAATTGGAAGTGCATGGACTGGGCCATCCCACCCCTGCCCCAGGAAAAACGGGCCATCAGCTTTTGGCTGTGCCTCTCCCCCAAACCAGGCCATCCGGGCCTCTGGGTTCAATTTCTGAGCAAACCAGGTCAACCTGGGTGAGGGTCTCTTTCAGGAAGAGCAGGGGCATCTCTGATCACAAAACCCAATCCGTGGTAGAGCCTGGTGAACGTAGGCAAGGTCTTTGTGGCCACCACTGCTACCTGCAAAGGCCTTCCCTCCAGTGTACAACAGACTCCTTGTCCCAGGCACATGCACAGAGGGCTGCATTGCTCTGCATCAGGAGGTGGTACAGTCTTGATCTCTTGGTTGATGAGGACTGGGTCAGAGATCATCCAGGCAAACTGAACACTCACATGTCCATGGAGCCTGGAAGTGCTTGGGAGCCAGGGGGACATCTCCTGAGCAGTGCCCGCCTGGCAGGGACATGGCACAGGTAGTTTTGGCCGAGGGTCGAAGGCGATGGACTAGAAATCCAGTGGGCCTTCCCTGTGCAGGTTTGAGTCTCTGCCAACTACAGGGGGCAGCTCTCTTTTGGCTGCCCTGCTGCAGCTCTGCCACTCGGCTCCAAACTCCCTCCAACTGCACAGGGCACCCAGGGTGCCAGCAAAACCTCCTGGCCTGCCCTGCTTCTCTTACCTCCCCCGGGAAATCCTTCTCCCAGTTTATCTGCTTGGTGAGTTGGGCAAAGAGAAAGAGCCAGGAAGAAGTCCACTTTTGTTGGTCGTTGAGCAGAACTTAACAGCTTGACCTCAACACACATCCCAGGCAGCACATCCCCAAGTGTCTTCCCTGCCCCCAAAACTATAGCTGCTTATCTGCAAAGACGAGCCTGCACACCACGGTCCTTTGTGCTGACAAAGAACCAAAGGCACCTCATGGGCAGCACTCACAGATAGCCCTCGCCTTTGGTCTCCCAAAGGCAGAGTGCCGTGGAGTAACAGGTAAGTGCGGGGAAGACAAGGAGTCAGAGCTAACTGCGAGCTACAGAAGAAGTCTGTCTGTCTGTCTGTCTGTCCATTGTTGGCCTTTTTTGCTAATGCTGAAGTTCTGAGATCTCACCTGGGGTGTTTGTGGTCTGCTCTTTGAGCCCTCCTTGCTCCTGTGCACATGGACAGCTTTCCCCAGGGGGCTTTCCCAAATGTAGCTTAATGGGAGATGATGATTCTTTGGTGTTCTCTTCATACCAGTGCTAAAGAGCCCTTGGGGGTGACTATGGCATCAGGACATCATCCTCTGCCATCACAGATCCTGATCAGTTATCTCTCACAGCCCCTGAGAGAAAGAAGGGCTGCTGGTAGCCCTCCTGATTGGTGAAGCCTCTTAATGAATGGGGCACATGCACAGTGTGTTCCCCAGAGAAAGAGCACAAAGGAGAGAAGAAAGAAGTCTACTGCTGGTGCATGTTATGCTCCCTACAGGAGTACCAGTAAGCTGTGGCAGAAGCAGCACAAGCAAAGAAGATCAAAGAAGAGGTTGACAGCATGGATGAAGAAGGAAAAAGCCAGTGCAAGGAGGACCTGAAGCTGGGATGGGGATCTCTGGATCTGCAGTCAAATTCTCTGCCCTCAGCAGTAGCTTCTGCAACAGGAAGGCTGCAGCCACACTCTTCAAGGCACATCTGCACCCACATCCCAGTGTGACCGTTTTAGGCTGTGCCTTTAAGAAAGGGACAGTTGTTGGAACACTCTAAATGAATGTTTTGGAATAACAATTAAAACAAGACATTCTAAATGAATTTCATTGGTAGATTGGTAGAATGCAACTTTAAACTTTAGTTCAGTTTGAGTCTCAGTCTGTCTGTGTTTTTCAGCCTGTTTCAGTCTCTCTCTGCGCAACAGCTGTGCGGGACAGAGTTAACCTTGAACTAACGGTTAAGAAACTAACTCTTGCATACGCTTTGAGCTAACAGAGCTAACAGAATTTCCTCCTTAATAATTAGCTTTTCTCTCTCTCTAACCCTTTTTGGGAAAAATAGGAGGTAGGGGGAGATAGGGGGTACAGGGGGGGACACCCTCCTGGCTGGAGGAGGGAGTTTTGTTCTGTGTTACATTCTTTGCTGTATATTTCTGTATATATTGTAAATACTGTATATTGTGTATGTATTCACTGCATTTCATCCTGCTTGTAAATGTAGCTTATTCATACCTTTGCTTCTCCGACTGAGTTAGCCGTGGTTTCTTTGTGTGGGGGGAAGAACTGAATTTTCTCTCACCACCACACCCCGCCTTCTGGAAGACCAGGGGAAACGTGGGCCCACTGCTGAACAAGGTGGGTGGCCTGATGACAGAGGGTGCAGAGTTACCAAATGGCTTCTCTGCTTCACCCTTTACTGATACGGCCAGCCCCCAGTGTGACCGTTTGAGACTCTCCCCTTAAGAAAGGGAATATGGTGGATGGAAGTTGGTAAACGGAAAGAAGGATCTAAACTAATTTCATTGGTAGAGTGGGAGGAAGCACCTTCTGAACTGGGAGTGCAGGAGGGTATCCTGGGCATTCCAACATTTTTATCTTCAGTCTTGCTTCCGCTCCTCCGCCGAGCAGCAGCTCTCTGTGCTGGGCTTTCTGCCAAGACTTTGGCCTTGAAACTGATAAACCTGCAAAGGCCTGTATTAACTGCTTTCCAATTAGCACATAACTGTTTCTAATTTTTTCTTCTCTTTTCTCTCTCTTTCTAACCCGCTCTGGGGAAAAGGGGAGAGAGGGGGAAGCGGAGGTGGGGAACCCCCTCAGCAGAAGGGGGAACTCTCATTTCTGTGCTACTCTGTTGTATATCTTTGTATATATTGTAAATATTGTAAATTTGTATATATTCCCCTGCATATCCTACATTGCTTTGTAAATATACAGCTCCACTGCTTTGCTAATTCAGCTGTGAGTTTTTTTTCCCTTTCCCTTCAATTTTCTTTCCCTTTAATTTACAGGGGGGAGGGAGGAGGCTTTTGGGCCTTACCTTTCTAACCCTACCACTTTTTTTTTTTTCTTGGCTTACCCAACATGGGGCAGATAATTAGCTTAATTTATTACTTGATTGATTTAGTGTTTTTTAGCTGAATTAGCAAACATGAAGTTGTTGTGGTTTGTAGAGCGAGAGCGATTATTCTTTTCAATTTTTGGGGCTCTGGTTTACAGATATTGTTTGGGTTTGATTTTGGATTACCTGGGTAAATATTTGGTGTGGACAATTTATCTGTGGGTTATGTATAGAGTTAGATTATGGTATGGAAAATGTATTGATTTATTATGGCCAGCGAGATACAGAAATGTTACCTCCACCACTCTCCCAATTGAGATAAAGGGTTTTAAGATTCCGCCTGAGGAGAGAGTAACTTTAGGTGATGCCTGGGATCCAAAGGTGATTTATGTGATGTGTATAAATCTGTTGCTGGTGATGGTAATTGCATATTTACTGTTCTCTCTGCAGCGAGAGAGAAAGATATCCAAAGCTTGTTTTGTTATTAAAACTAGATCAAAAAGAAAACGCCGTGGCTCTGGATCAGTTCCAGAGTCATCTAGTGATGAGGACTGTGGAGAATCTCTGTCAGTTAAAAAGAGGGCTAAAAAGTTAATTGGTAAGGCTGCTCTAAATGAATTTGCTGCTGATTCTGGCAAGCTGCCAAGGGCATTGGTTGGTATCAACATGGTGCCTACTCCTTCTCCTCCTCCTTCTTCTCCGTCGGCCATTAATGGAGCAACGTCACTTCCACCCACTCCCTCGGTGGGACCGGAAGTCACTGCCCCAGCAGCTGATTTATCTCAGGACCTGTCAGCTTCTATTAAGGTGGCTGTAAATTCAAACACAGCTCCAGTTAAGGTGGCTGTTTTAAAGACTAGAAGTACAAAGACCAAAGATGATGGAGAAGAAGAGCTGGAGACTGATCCTGGTGAGGGGCCCTCCACTCTAAGGAATCCTGCTGAGGAAGAAGAGAAGGTTTGTTTTAAAGATCTAGCTAACCTAGTGAGAACAAGGCAGGATAGAGATGAAGCTAGGAAAGGAGCTGGCAAAGGTGGTTCTCAGCTTAAAGAGATCCTTGAGAAAATGACAGCAGGATTATTAGGACAAAAAGTTCAGGGAGAGGAAGAGGAAGATGAATTTTAGAGTGTTCATCACCACGTGAGGAATTGCGAAATGTCCATAAAGATTTCACCAGAGCAGATAAGGAGCCAGTTCTAGCTTGGCTTAGTAGGTGTTATGATACAGGTGCTCCAGCTCTAACAGTTGGAGACAAGTCAGCAGCTCAGTTAGGAACTCTCTCAAGGGATAATGGAATAGATAGACATCTAGGCAGGGCTCTCGGTAAGGTTAATCTGTGGATACTCCTTTTAATGGCGGTTGCCCTGAGATACCCTTCCCGAGATGATCTTCCATGGAATCCTAAACCCTGGACTACCATAGATGAGGGAATTAAGCGCTTGAGAGAATTTGCTGTTAGGGAGCTACTCTATGGTGAACATGAAACTCTGAATCCTGATGACATTCCTGTGGGTATTGGTCTTGCTAAAAAGATCATCAAACTTGCTCCTTCTAATTATGCAAACATTCTGGCAATTAGAATTGTGTCAAGAAATTATGGTGGAGCTTCTCCTACGGTTGGCCAATTCAGTGATCAAATGAGACAATTGGAGGATAGCATGACACGTGTTTCTTTGGTTTCAGCCATTGAAACTCTGTCTGGAAAAATTGAGAGTTGCATGAAGGATCTGAAAGATTCCATATACCAATTGGGACAGAAGGATAATTTCAATTCTCCCTCCAGGTGGATACAAGTTTCATCTGTGAGGAATACACGTCCTCCAAGGAGGTAATTCCAAAACAGGTCATTCCAAAACAGACCACCAAGGCAATCATGTAGAACTATTTGGATAACTCTGCGTGATCAGTTTAGTGAGAACATGAACCACTGGGATGGCCAACCAACTTCTAATCTTTTCAGGAGACTGAGGGAATTGCAAAGTGGCAGAACCCGAGGTAGCAATACCAGAAGGGTAACTGTTGCTTCCACAGTTCCCCAGAACAACCCTAGTAGCTCCAACAGTGGCTCCAGTTATAACATGCAAAGTTATGACCCTGCACACTATGTGCAATGCACATGTGCGCATGTTCCCCATAACTAGGGGTGCCCTGCCTCCCGCCAGGGGGAGGAGAGGGATAACAGAGATAATAGAATCTATCGGGATGTGTACATCCAGTGGCCTGGCACTTCACAATTTCGGAAGCACAGGGCCTTGGTTGACACAGGAGCTCAGTGCACCATAATACCATCAAATTATCAGGGATCAGAGTCTATAACTATTCTGGGAGTCACTGGTGGATCTCAAGAGTTAAGTAACGTGGAGGTTAATATAAGTTTAACTGGTAAACAATGGAGGAAGCATACAGTTGTGACCGGACCTGATGCACCTTGTATTTTGGGAATTGATTTTCTGAGAGAAGGGCGTTTCAAAGACCCTAGAGGTTACAAATGGGCTTTTGGAGTAGCTTCTATAGAAATTGATGGACAAAAATTGAAGCTGTCTGCTAGACCTGAGCTTTCTGATCAATCTGCAGTTGTGGGACAACATAAGATATAGGACATTAAATTGCCGGTTGCTTCTCAGACTGTGCATCACAGACAATACAGAACCAACCGTGACTCTTTCTTGCCCATTCAGAATCTGATTTGTCAGTTGGAGAGTCAGAAAGTTGTCAGCAAAACTCATTCACCTTTCAACAGTTCAGTGTGGCCTGTGCGGAAGCAGAATGGAGACTGGCGTCTGACAGTGCCGGGTTCTGCACATTGGCCACAACAACCCCAGGCAGTGCTACAGGCTGGGGTCAGAGTGGCTAGAGAGCAGCCAGGCAGAGAGGGACCTGGGGGTGCTGGTTGATGGTAGGATGAACATGAGCCTGCAGTGTGCCCAGGCAGCCAAGAGGGCCAATGGCATCCTGGCCTGCATTAAGAACAGTGTGGCCAGCAGGAGCAGGGAGGTCATTCTGCCCCTGTACACTGCACTGGTTAGGCCACACCTGGAGTCCTGTGTCCAGTTCTGGGCCCCTCAGTTTAGGAAGGATGTTGACTTGCTGGAACGAGTCCAGAGAAGGGCAACGAAGTTAGTGAGGGGCTTGGAACACAAGCCCTATGAGGAGAGACTGAGGGAGCTGGGGCTGCTTAGCCTGGAGAGGAGGAGACTCAGGGGTGACCTTATTGCTCTCTACAACTACCTGAAGGGGGGTTGTAAACAGGCAGAGGTTGGTCTGTTCTCCCAGGCAGCCAGCACCAGAACAAGAGGACACAGTCTCAGGCTGTGCCAGGGGAAGTTCAGACTGGAGGTCAGGAGGAAGTTTTACACGGAGAGAGTGATTGCCCATTGGAATGGGCTGCCTGGGGAGGTGGTGGAGTCGCCGTCACTGGAGGTGTTCAGGAGGAGACTTGACAGGGTGCTTGGTTACATGGGTTAGTTGATTGGGTGGTGTTGGGTGATAGGTTGGACGTGATGATCTTGAAGGTCTCTTCCAACCTGGTTTATTCTATTCTATTCTATTCTAACATTTTGTACACGGCTGCAAGTGACAATGGTCCAACCTGGTGCTTGTGGCAAAAAGCTCCGGGTGAGACACGTGGACGACCTCTTGGTTTCTGGAGTCGAGGTTACAGAGGTTCAGAGGCTAATTATACTCCAACAGAGAAAGAAATTTTAGCTGCCTATGAAGGAGTAAAAGCATCTTCTGAAGTGATTGGAACTGAATCACAACTTCTCTTAGCTCCCAGATTACCAGTTTTGAATTGGATGTTCAAAGGCAAAGGCTCCACACCACATCATGCCACAGACTCAACATGGTCTAAGTGGATGGCTCTGATAACACAGAGAGCTCGAATGGGAAATCTTGAAAGGCCTGGTCTAGTGGAGGTGATCTCAAGTTGGCCTGAAGGTATCAACTGTGCCAAACCTCCAGAGGAGAAAGTAACTTGTGCTGAGGAAGCTCCTCCTTACAATGACCTTTCTGATGATGAAAAGAAATATGCTTTGTTCACACACGGTTCCTGTCGTCTTCTTGGAAACAAGCGAAGGTAGAAGTCTGCAGTGTGGAGTCCAACACGCCGAGTTGAGAGGCAAAGGATGGAGAAGGAGAATCCAGTCAGTTCACAGAGGTAAAAGCTGTCCAGCTAGCTCTCGACATAGCTGAACGTGAGAGATGGCCAAAGCTTTATCTCTACACCTACTCATGGATGGTAGCCAATGCTCTATGGGGTTGGCTAAAGAGTGGTTGGCAGAGGAAAGGAAAACCTATTTGGGCAGCAGACCTGTGGCAGGACATTGCTGATCGAATCGAGAGAATTCCAGTGAAAGTGAGACACATCGATGCTCACATTCCTAAGAGCAAAGCTACTGAGGAACAGCAACACAACCATCAGGCAGATCTAGCTGCAAGAGTTTCTCAAGTAGACATGGACTCTAATCTTGATCTCGACTGGAAACACTGAGGTGAGATATTCTTAGCTCGGTGGGCTCATGATTCATCAGGACATCAAGGCAGAGATGCAACATACCAATGGGCACGTGACAGATCCATAGACATTTCCATGGATGCTATCACACAAGTCATCCATGATTGTGACATTTGTGCTGCTATTAAGCAGGCAAAACGACTTAAGCCCTTGTGGTATGGTGACAGATGGTCCAAGTACAAGTACGGTGAAGCTTGGCAGATTGACTACATCACTCTACCACGTTCTCGTTCTGGTAAGCAATACGTGCTTACTATGGTAGAGGCAAACACTGGATGGTTGGAAACTTATCCAGTTCCACATGCAACTGCACGCAACACCATTCTCGGTCTGGAGAGACAAATCCTGTGGAGACATGGAACTCCAGAGAGGATTGAGTCAGACAGCGGAACTCATTGCAAGAACAACCTTGTAAAGAACTGGGCAAAAGAGCACGGTATTGAGTGGATATTCCACATTCCCTACTATGCACCAGCTTCAGGGAAGATTGAACGCTACAACGGTTTGTTGAAGACCACTCTTAAAGCCATGGGGGGTGGATCTTTGAAAAACTGGGAAACCCCAGGAATCCCAGTCCCTGGAGGCAAGAGGGAAAGTCTGGAGGATGGAAGACTCTCTCTTGGTTGATGAGGACTGGGTCAGAGATCATCTGGGCAAACTGAACACTCACAAATCCAGGGGCCATGATGGGGTGCACCTGTGAGTGCTGAGGGAGCTGACTGATGGTGTTGCTGTACCACTCTCCATCATTCTTGAGTGATCAAGGAGGGTGGGAGAGGTGCCTATGGATTGGAAGAAAGCAAATGTCCTGCAGTCTTCAAAAAGGGCAAGAAGGAGGACCCAGGAAAACACAGCCAGTCAGCCTCACCTCCATCCCTCCAAAGGGCATGGAGCAGCTCATTCTGGAGGTCATCTCTAAGCACATGGAAGAAAGGAAGGTTATCAGGAGTGGTCAGCATGGATTCACCCAGAGGAAATCACCCTTGACTGATCTGGTATCTTTCTATGATGGGGTGACCAGCTGGGCAGATGAAGGAAGAGCAGTGGGTGCTGCATACCTTGACTTCAGCAAGGCTGAAGTCACCTCCTGCCATAACACCCTCATAGGCAAGCTCAGGAAGTGTGGGATAGATGAGTGGATGGCGAGATGGATTGAGAACTGTCAATTCAAGAGAGCTCAGAGGGCTGTGCTCAGTGGTGCAGAGTCCAGCTGGAGGCCTGTGGCCAGTGGTGTTCCCCAGGGAACACCACCAGGGATCCAGTCTTGTTCAACATCTTCATCAATGACACGGATGAGGGGATGGAGTCCACCTGCAGCCAATTTGCTGATGATATCAGACTGGGAGGATTGCCTGGCACACCAGAAGGCTGTGCTGCCATTCAGCAAGATCCGGACAGGCTGGAGGGTTGGGTGGGGAGGAATCCAGTGACATTCAACAAGGACAAGTATAGAGTCCTACACCTGGACAAGAATAACCCCCTGCACCAGTACAGGTTAGGGGTTGGTAGTTGACCTGCTGGAAAGCATCTCCGTGGAGAAGGACCTTGGAGTCTTGGTGGGCAGTAAACTGACCATGAGAGAGCAATGTGCCCTTGTGGCCAAGGTGGCCAAGTGTATCGTGGGGTTTGCTAAGAGTGTGGCTGGCAGGTCAAAGGAGCTTCTGCTCCCCGTCTCCTCTGCCCTAGTGAGGTGTCACCTGGAGTGTTGTGTCCAGTTCTGGGCTCCCCAGTTCACAGAATGTTAGGGGTTGAAAGGGACGTCCAGAGATCATTGAGTCCAACCCTCAAGAGAGACAAGGAACTGCTGGAGAGAGACACCAGTGATGAGCTACGAGGATGGTTAAGGGAACAGCATCTCTCTTAGGAGGAAAGGCTGAGAGACCTGGTGCTGTTTAGCCTGGAGAAGAGCAGCCTGAGAGGGGACCCAATCAATGCTTACAAATACCTGAAGGGTGCCAAGAAGATTGGGCCAGTCTCCTTCCAGTGGTGCCCGGTGATAGGATATGGGACAATGGATAGAAAGTGGAGCACAGAAAGTTCCACCACAACATGAGGAAAAACTTCTTTACTTTGAGGGTGACAGAGCCCTGGAGAAGGCTGCCCAGAGAAGCTGTGGAGAGTCCTTCTCTGGAGACTTCCAAAAGGTGCCTGGGTGTGTTCCTGTGTGTCCTGCCCCAGGTGAACACGCTTGGGCAGGGGGATTGAACTAGATCATCTCCAGAGATCCCTTCCAAACACTAATGTTCTATGATTCTTCATCTCAGTTTTCCTTTTGTACCCTCCTGTTTGCTTACTGCAAGCTCTGGCCTTAGGACAACAGAGGAGACCATCAGAGAGAGCACAAACACACACAGGGCACAGCACTGCCACCTCATCCTTGCAACTTGAGGCCATTTCCTCTTGTCATATCACTTGTTTTTAGGCAGAAGAGACCAACATCCACCTCACTCCAGCTTCCTTTCAGGGAGCTGTAGAGAGCACTAAGGTCTCCCCTCAGCCTCTTTTTCTCCACAGTGAGAGAACTGTCCCCACTACTGAACCCTGGGGAGCACCACATGTGAGCAGCCACCAACTGGGTTTAACTCCGTTCACCGCCACTTCTTGGGCCTGGCCATCCAGCCACTGTTTTACCCAGGGAAGCCTCCACCCATCCAAGCCATGAGCAGTTTCTGCAGAAGGATGCTGTGGGAAATCGTGTCAAAGGCTTTACTGAAGCCCAGGTAAACAACACCCACAGCCTTTCCCTCATCCGCTGAGCAGGTCACCTCGTTGTAGAAGGGCATCAAGTTTGTCAAGCAGGTTCTGCCCTTCAGGAACCCATGCTGGCTGTGTCTGATCCCTGGTTGCCCTGCACACACTGCTTAATGGCCCTCAAGGGGATCTGCTCCACGACCTTCCCTGGCACAAAGGTGGGACTGACAGCTCTGTAGTTCCCCACATTCTCCTCCCAGCCCTTCTTGTAGATGGCTGTCACGCTTGCCAATTTGAGGTCACCTGCAAACTACAAGTTGAGGGAAACTTTCTGGCTTAAACCCTGCTGGTCAACACCACAATCTGGATATGGCTGTGGGGCCCAAAAGAGGGAAGGATGCACCTCAGAGGCTCCCAGTTCAGGGATCAGAGGTCAAGGGAGATCCATGATGATTAATGAGAAAAGAGTTGTTGGGGTTTGCAAAAAGGGTAAAGGAGATTTTTCTGGGGACCCAGGGAGAAGTGATGATAAACTGGAGAAAGTTCAGCAGAGGATTCTTAGGTTAGTCATGGGATGGAGGTTCTGGCCTTGTGAGAAGAGGCTGAGGACCCCTGGCTTTCATAAATGGGAGAAAAAAGTCTTGGTGAGGATCTAATAGGAGCCTCCCAGTGTTTACAAGAAGGTTAGTGCCACAGCTGGAGCATGGCACCTGTGGTCAAAACCTGAACAGACAATTGGTGTTTGGCTACAGGAACAAATGCTTTGAGTCCTTGAGGGAGTGAGTCCAGTTATGAAAAGTTCCTTGCTTTTGCTTCAACCTCACCAACAGGCTCTGTCAGCTCAGCCTGCTAGGAACCTGCCTGGGATATCTCACAAAATCTAAGGCTGATGAGTCCTGGCCGACCCAGCCCTGCCCTGGAGTGACTGGGAGCCACCTCCATTCCCAGCAGTGCTGGGCAGGACGGACACTGCTTAAGCCACAGAGAAGAGGGGCTGGGGTTTCTCTGGCTCTTTGGCACCCTGCATGGTGGTAGGGGCAGCCCTCTGAAGGCAGGGAGCAGCAGGGCTGCAGCAGGAAGGAGGACAAAGATGGGCCAGGAGCTGTGGGGAAGCACGGCCCAGCATGGGCAGGGCAAGGCTCACAGGGCCGCTGTGAAAGGCAAGGGCACCAACTGTAGGGTTGGCTGCTCCTGAGAGCAGGTGGGGATGGTGCACTCCAGAAATGGCCGTCAGCAGATCACAGAGCAGCACCACAAAATCTTGGCTGTGATGTTTAACAAGGGACTATGTTGCCCCCATGTTTCAGGGGAAGGCACACCCTGGTCAGATGGACTGGCACATACATAGGAAGGGGCAGCTGGCGCTGCCATCATTCACAACAGCGGCAGGGAGAGGGGGGTGACTGGGAGAGAAGTGGTGCCCCTGGCTGCCTGCTCAGCATGTCCAGGCCAAGGGACCTGTCTGCAGAAGTGGAGGGCAGGGCCCCTGTCATTGCTTAGTCAGGGTAAAAGGACTCCCTCTGCTGTTGACTACAGCTGCCTGCTGTGGTCGGCCATATGGAAGTGACAGGATTTCTGCTGAGGGGTTTGCTGTGGGGAACAGGGATGTGATCCACTCGGTGCCAGCTGCGATGGGGATTCATCAACTCCATTATCAGCCACCAACAGCGGTAGCTGCACAAGGCAGGTGTTACCCAGGAACAGATAATGAGTGGATAATAATGTGGCAGGGAAATTCACAGCTAGCCCAGGACCCAGGGTAAAGAACTACAAGAGTGAATCTACACCGCTGTGCCCGGAGCACGTGGAATTCAGTTCCATGTGCAGTGCTTGTGCCCTTCCAAAGTTCAGGCACCACGCGCTGGACCGACGGCTCAGAGCCACACACAGCTCCTGAACGGCAGCCAGCCCGGCGGCAGCCAGTTTTCTGTGGCTAGAAATGACAGGGCACAGGGTGACACGCTGGAAGAGCTGCCCAAGGCATGGAGACCTCTGAGACAGTGACAGTATTCAGAACTGGATGTGACAAGATCTAGAGGCTACTTGGTCAAGAAAACCCTCAGAGGTCCCTTCCAACCTTGATTGTGCTCAGGCGCATTGAGTCTGCTGGGCAGCCACAGAAAGCAGATGCTGTGGAACATGGCAGCAGTGTAAGACCACACAGAAGGCCCAGCTGATCCAGGAATAGTGAGACTGCTGTCAGAGGGAAAGGCAGGCAACGTCTTGGGTAGAAAGCGGCAGCACAAGTTTGCATTGAGTCCCCAGTGGCTTCACAAGTGGTACTAAAATGCGTGGCAATGGCCTTTGATAAAGCAGCATTTGGGTCTCACGAGGTTATGAGCTTTGGTATCCCTGGCGCACATGAGGCTGGGTCATTGTGTCCATTGAATTCCACTCATATTTCCCTGCAGCTCAGGGGTTTCCCTGACTCTTCCACAGCATGATGACTCCCAGGTGCTCTGAGAGATTGATCCAATCTCCCTTTGAAATGCATGGAATGGGTCCCTCCAAGCCTGACCCCACAAAAACAGCCAGGAGCTTTTGGCTGCCTGCCCTGTGCCGCTCCTCCAAACAAGGCCACACAGGCCTCTGGCTCCTGGGCTGGACTTGCCGATCCAAACAGAGCAGTCTGGGCGTGGGTCTCTGCCAGGGAAGGGCACAGGCAGCTCTTTGATCACAAATCCAAATCCTTCACATCCATCTCCGGACTTTACTCCCTGGGATAGCACTGGGATCTGCTCACCAGTGCTGCCAACATCCCTCCCTCCATAGCACTGGGATCTGCTCACCAGTGCTGCCAACATCCCTCCCTCCATAGCACCGGGATCTGCTCACCAGTGCTGACAACATCCCACTCACCTTCTGGTGACCCACTTGTGGGCCTAGGAGGCTCAGCTGGTAGAGTGGGGCCCAGACCTCAAGCCACTGTTCAGGTGAATACATGGTTGGGATGGGACATCCTGAAAGGTCCTTTGATGAAGGGGGAGGGGAAGGGTCATCGCCCTGCCCTTGGCACCACAGAGGAGACATCTGGATCAGTGTGCCCCATTTTGTGTCCCAGGGACAAGAGAGCTGGTGATGATTTCTCATGCAGAGAAAGTGGCAGAGGAGCAGGCAGAAGGGAAGGCTGGAGCACAGGGCATAGGGAAGGAGGTCAAGGTTTGTGGAGCCTGGTATATAGACGTGTGAGGTGGGGAGGACTGCAGGGCACTGGTGTCTCCCACCAGCTGCAGGAGGTTATGGAAAGAATGGAGTCACTCTCCTGAGAGGAGCACTGCGAAAGGAGCAAGAGGAGCCACTCAAAGTTGCAGCAAGCCAGCACCAGCTCTCACTTTGGGAAAAGAAGAGACTCCTTGTGCTGAGCACATGCACAGAGGGCTGCATTGTTCTGCATCAGGAGGTGGTGCAGTCTTGACCTTCTGCCTGAACTTACTCACTGTGCCTTGTGTGCCTACAATGACCCATGGGCAGAGAGGTCTCTCAGTGTCCGCCTGAGTGCTGGGGTGCGAAGCACTTGAGAGCTGGCTTGGGAGGCCCTTCCTGGCTCAGTTTCACTGTGGCTGCTGTCCATGAAGAGGGCAATGTGACCAAGGCAATCCTTGTGACCCAAACCCACTTAAAACTGTGGTGCACACTCACCTGAGACCCCAGAGGGAACTGGTGTTCTGGAGCAGGACATTTGTTGGATTCTGGACCTGACAGGAAGGCCTGGAACATCTGCTTGGGAAAAGGGTACAGCAAAGGGCAAGGAGTCCAGGGAAGTGGTGGAGTGCCATGAGCACAACTTCCTGCAAGGAAGAAGAATGACTCAAGCAGAGGAGAGGCACTGCTGGACCTCTTCTTGACTAGTGCAGAAAAACTTAGCAGGGAGGTTAAGAGTGAAGGCAGCCTTGGAGCAGCAGTCATGGCCTTGGGAAATTTTGAATCTTGATGGATACAGGATGGGTAAAAGAAGGGCTGGACCCAAAATGTCTAAAAGGCAAAACTTTGTGTGGGATCTACTTGAAACTGACACCAGGGATAAAGGAAGACAATGCCATGGCAGGACAGCAGCAGCATAAGGTGGCAGAGCAGCCCCAGGTGCTTCAGGAAGGGGGTTGACACGTGTGGAAATGCCCTGAACGAAAGCAACATTTTGGCAGGAATGAGGCTGTGAGCTCTGGCATCCCTGGCACGCTTGAGGCCAGGCCACCATGGCCACTGAAGTGCACAGCAGCTGTGACACTCAGTGTTTGCCTGCAGCTCAGGGTTTTTCCCAACTCTTCCACATCACGATGACTCCCAGGTGCTCTGGGAGATGGATTCGATGTCCCTTTGAAATGGGAACTTCCATAATGAAGCTCATCCTTGACCCAGCCAAAGAGAGCCAGGAGCTTTTGGCTGTGTGCCCTCTGCCTCTGGCCTCTGGGCTGACCTTGCTGATCCAAACAGGGTAGTTTGGGGGTGGGTCTGTGCCAGGGAAGGACACAGGCAGCTCTGCAGCTCTTTGATCATCCTCCCACGCACTGCTTTGCTCTTTTCTCTGTGGTTCTCCACTTCCCAAGCTGAGCCCACACATCTGGTTGGAAGAAGTGAAAGAGCCTGAAGAGGTCATCAAGGAACTTGGCAATGGAGATGCCATGGAGAGGGCACGTGAAGGACACCTGCCTGAGCCTCTGTTCTGCTCTTTGTTGTTCTGAAGGTGCCCTTGTCCGCTGGACTTGTGGGCTTGTAGAAGAGCCTGGGGAGTGCAGGGCCCTCGTGCACCTGACTCCTGCCCAGAAGGGGCTTCCCACCAGCCCACAATGGCCCTTCCTTGCAGTCGAGCTTTGGCACAAGCCTCGAGCTGTCAGTCTCTTATCTCCTGTATGCTTACAGTGAGCACAGGGAGAGAAAATCACCACGCTCAGAATGAGAGAAAGAAATGGTGGTTCTTGACGTGGCAGTGTATGGGACTTAGGAAATCTCTTTTCTACCCAGTTAAGAAGCAAGCCCTGAATAAAGGAGCTTCCAAAATCCCTTTGCTGCTCACAGGCCATTCCCCAGCAGAGAGAAGTTCCAGTCCCCTACAAGAACCATCAGGGCAACAGGGTCAGCATTTCTGCACTAGCTGAATGAAGGCAGGAGCCCTGTACACTACAGCTGCTGAACCTCCAAGCAGAGTTTGGGTTACAAAAGAATTCAACATCTCCACAGAGATCTTGCTCTCAGGATGTTGGATGTTTGGACCTCTCAGGATGTTGGATGTTGTGGTGGACCTTTGAAAACTCAATAAAACTATTCAATGAATCCCCAAATGGTAAGGGTTAGAAGGGACCTCTGGAGATCATTGAGTCCAACCTCCCTGCCAGAGAAGGGTCACCCAGGGCCGGCCCCACAGGAACACATCCGGGTGCGTTTTGAAAGTCCTCAGAGAAGGAGATCCCACAACTGGTCTGGGCAGCCTGCTCCAGGGCTCCAGCACCCTCAGCCCAAAGAAATTTCTCCTCATGTTGAGATGGAACCTCCTGCATTGCAGATTGCATCCCTTGTCCTATCACTGGGCATCACTGAAAAGAGCCTGGCACCATGTTACTGAAAGGCCCCATACTACCTTCAGCTGCCAGTTATGCAGAACATCCTGGATTGCTTCAGTCAAAGTTGAAGTCAGTGTCTTGATGTATACATAGAGCCCAACAATGAGCAGAGTCCCTCAGGGGTCTGCATAAGGGTCAGCATGATTTAGCATCTTTGGACATGGGATTGAGGGCACAACCAGCAACTTTGTGGATGACAGCACTGGAGCGGTGTGGCTGATACTCCAGAGGGAAGGGATGCCAAGCAGAGGCAACTCGACAGGCTAGAGAGGTGCTCATCAGAAAACACCATGAAGTGAAGAGGGTCCAAGGTCCTGCATGTGGGTCAGGGCAATCCCAAAGACAAATTCAGACTGAGGCATAAGTGGATTGAGGCTAGTTCAGAACACGAATTCTGGGAAGCAAAATCTCCAGGTGGTATGAAGTAGCAAAACATTGCAGGTGAAAGAGGCAAGGGCTCAATCAGCAGCGGGGCCTCTGCCAGCAACAGCTCCGAGGTGTTCTGATGCTTCACGCACAAGGAATGTTTGTGGCCCTGCAGGCATCAGGGACATAGCATAAAAGCCTGAGCTGCTCCTGGCTCCACATCCTCCTCTCTTACCTCCATTTCCACGAGGAACGAGGTAAGCCTGAGCCTGCTCCATGCCTGCCTGTGTGGGCTGAGCTGCTGCCAAGGTGGCTGCTGAGGCTGATGCCTGGGCCAGCTTAGCTCGGCCCATGTCTGCAAGTGTAGAAGGGCTGTCACCTCTCTCCCTTTTGGTGGTGGTGTCTAGGAAGATCTGGGAAGAGGGGGGTCCTTTTGGTCAGAAGGGGATCAATGTGCTCAGCTCAGAGAGCTCTGCCCACCAGAATTTGTGCTTTAAGCAGGAGGCATGGCCCTGGGTGAGCTGTGGCAGTGTCCCTGCTCACTGCAGGGCAAGCTGACTTTTGAGGGTCCCTTGCAACCCAATGCAGTCTGTGGAAATGGGAATGTTCCCTGGCCAAATGGTGACTTCCGAGACAGCAGCCCCTGTGTGCTGGGAGCATTGTGTCAATCTTCAGCTGTGCTGTTGCTCTGGGCAATGCAGCAGGAGGTTCTGCTGGAATCGGCAGGCACTTGGGCACCTCTTTGCTCCTCGTGCTTCAGATGCAGCCTGCAGGCCAGGTGTGGCACCTGTTGCATGTGCTGACAAGATCAGCTGCAGGCCCTGCCTGGACGTGGAGCTAGAAATGGAGGGGAATGGCAGCAAGGCGGTGTTGAGATCCACGGTTCCTCTGCGCTCTGTGTTTCAGCTTTGCCTCCCTTGCCAAGAGATGTCTTGCTTCAGACCCTGTCCTCCATGCTCCTGTGGCACCTGTGGCCCAACCCCGCTGGCAAGCAGCTGCAGTGAGCCCTGCATCGTCCGCTGCGCCGACTCCACGGTGGCCATCGAGGCTTCGCCGGTGGTGGTGACCCTGCCGGGCCCCATCCTCACCTCTTTCCCGCAGAACACAGCTGTGGGCTCCTCTCTGTCAGCTGCTGTGGGCAGCTCGCTCAGCACCGGGGGCGTTCCCATCTCTTCTGGCAGCTCCTTTGGTCTGGGCGGCTCAGGGCTGTGCCTGCCTGTCCCCCGCTGCAATCTCAACTGCTGAAGCTGCCTCCTCATGCCCTTTGGAGGAGGGAGGAAGGAAGAGCAGGACTGCACAGCCCTGGCATGGCCACAGCCTGCAGATGGGCTGGGTGTCCCCATGCAACCTGACAGCAGGGGCCTGTGCCCACTGCTGCCCCTGTCTGCGCGGCCAGCCTGGCTGTGCCTCCTCTGGCTCTGCTTTGCTCTGAGCTCCTGGAGAAAGGGCTCTTTCTCCTCTGCTTTGCTGAACCTGCTGCTGCTGCGGGGAGGCTGCTGGAGTCAGGGAGTGCTCTGGGGAGCTGGGCTTGCCAGCAGGATGAGCAGAATGGATAAAGGCAAGCTCTTAGTGTGGAGCCTGTCCTTGGGAAATGGGCCGTTCTCTGTGCCTCCCTGAAGCCTGCAGAAGTCGCTCTTGCTTTCTGTTCTGTGCCTCTGCGTTTGCTCCCTCCCATTAAAGACTTTGTGCGGCATAGCTGGAGACTCCTGGTGGTTTGTGCTCCTCCTCCCTCACTTGGGCAAGTGCTTTGTAAGAAAGAGCACTGCCTTCTCTCCTGATCTTCCCACCAGCTGTGGACAGAGCTCCCTGAGCTGATGTCACAGCAGCAGAAATGAGCAAGCAGGCAAGAGAAGGGCTAAAAAGCCTCAGGAGAATGGAGCGTCGGTCCATACCATAGAGATACCTGAAGGAAGTCTCAGGGAAGAAGGAAACTTACAATTCATGGAAGAAGGGATTTGTCACTTGGGAGAACTATAGAGGAGCTGTCAGGGCATGTAGGAAGGCCACAAGGAAGGCCAAAGCACTCTTGGCATGGAATCTGGCAAAGGAAGTAAAAGAGAAGAAGAAGAGCTCCTTCAAATCTATCTGTAGGCAAAGGAAGAACAGGGAAGGTGTGGGCCCAGTGCTGAATGAGGAGGCAGCCCTGAGAGCTGAGCATGCAGAGAAGGCAGAGCTGCTGAGTGCCTTCTTTGCTTCAGTCTGTACACCTAAGGCTGAACTGCCCTATGCACTCCAGACCCTGGATGAAGGAGAGGAAGCCTGGAGGAGGGAATGCTCCCCACTGGTCAGTGAAGCCTGGGTTCAGTTACACAAATGGAATCCTCACCAGTCCATGGGCCCTGATGAGGTGCACCCAAGAGTGCTGGGAGAGCTGCCTGATGTTGTCGCTCTACCACTCTCCGTCATTTCTGACAAATCCTGGCAGACAGGAACGGTGCTGAGGACTGGAGGAGAGACAATGTCACTCCAGGCTTCAAAACACCCAAGAAAGAGCTTCCTGGAAACTACAGACCAGTCAGCCTGACCTCCATCCCTGGAGCAGCTCCTTCTGGAGGGCGTCTCAAGGCATTTGGAAGAGTAGAAGGTGATGAGGAGTAGTCAGCATGGATTCCCCAAGGGGAAATCCTGCTTGACTAACCTGATAGCATTCTATGATGCCATAACTGAGTGGGGAGATGCAGGGAGAGCAGTGGATGTGGTCTACCTTGACCTTAGCCAGGCCTTTGACACCGTCTCCCATGACATCCCAGTGAGCAAGCTCAGGAAGTGTGGAATGGAGGAGCAGACAATGAGGTGGATAAGGAACTGGTTACAAGATAGAGTGGTGATCAATGGTGCCAGGTCCAGGTGAAGTGAGTGGACCAGTGGAATCCCCCAAGGATCAGTGCTGGGACCAGTGCTGTTCAACATCTTCACTGATGTGCCACTACACTGATGAGGGAACAGAGAGGCAGGCAGACAGACAGAGTCTGCTCAGCAAGGTTGCAGATGACACCAAACTGGGAGGCTCTGAGCTTCTGCAGTGAAATCTTCAGGGGTGTCTGATGCTTCCACCCAGGCAGACCTGGTATGGAGAGGGGCTTCAGTACCCAACACGTGTCCTGAGCCTTATCTCAGAAATAAGGAAGGGTCCTGCAGAAGTTGTACCTGGATTGATGATTTTTTACATCCGGAGGCCGAGCTGCAGGAAACAGTTAAAGGGGTTCCAAGGATTAGTTAATAAGAAACAGTTAAAAATATGGGAAGAGCCGAGCCTGGGACAGGCAGATTGCACCAGAGTCACGTCCGTAGTTACAAACAACACAGGGAATGAGCTGCCTTGGACCCTGGTAAGCCACAAACCCAGGGCTCAGCCAGAGTCTCCACCCTCCAGCCTTACAGGCAGTGACAGAGCGGATGCAATAATAACTATGGGCCACCCTGGCCAAGGTACACAAGGAGTAACTGTACCAGCGGCACACAATGAGCATGGCAAAGAGAAACCTTTTGCCAGCAGTGGGTGATTCTCTGCTAGAGGGCACCAAGGTGCCCACCTGTCAGCGTGACATGCAGTGATGGGCACTGTGCTGCCTTCATGGGGCTAAGGTTGACGGTGGTGCTGAGTTCTCTGTTCCTCTTTCACTTGGGGACGAATGACACCACAACCCAAAACCTGGGCAGAATCAAAAAACAGTCTGGGGCAATAAGTGAAAAATGTTGGGGCCTAAGTCATCTTTTCCTCTGCTTTATCAGTTGGAGACATGGGGCAGCCAGGAATGGCTGTATAAAGCATCACCCTCTGGCTACATGGCCAGCACTGTTGTGGGGGTCTTGGGCTTTAAAACAATGGGACATTCTTTGCTGGCCACAACCCATTAGACAGAGATGGGGTCCATATGCCTAGCAGGGGCAAGAGGATCTTTGGCAAGTTAGCCAACTTAGTTAAACAGACTTTAAATTGAAGAACTGGTAGGTTGGGAGCCAAAATGGTAATACTCAAGCAACAAGGTGCCTCCCACTCTGGGATGTCCTCCAGCACCTGCAGACAACAGCTGGAGCAGTCAGTGAGAAAGTTCCCATGCAGGGTTCTGGGCAGCAGAAGGGGAAAGCAAGGCTCTTGGTCTTCCCACAGAAGGCACAGTGCCAGCTTTCCAGGGAGGCATATTTCCTGCTCGGGAAGGGGGGTCCAGGATGGGCAAAAGGCCTAAATCACCTTTTCAGACAGGTCACAGCACAAGTAATGCCACGCACTGGAACCCTCTTTACTGTGTGGACATTCAACTCTAGGAAGCATTTGTCCAGCAAGCACTGTAGAATCTCCATCCTTGGAGACACCTGACATCTGACCAGAGAAGGCCCTGAACAACCTCCTCTCCTAAGGATCCTGCTTTGAGGCAGGGGTGGGTGGGTGATCTCAGGTCTGCTGTTGCATAATTGTCTGAGGCACTGCCAGGTCTCCTGAGCCTCGAGCAGCCCTCAAGCAAAATGGAGCAGGGATCGGTGCTCAGGAAAGCTGCAGGGGTTTGTGGGTCACAGGGCATAAGAGGGGTCGCTGACACCATTCCCATGGGAGGGAACACAGGGAAGTAAGACTGGAGTGCATTGAAGGATTGCGCCACCAGCAAAGGTGTTAAAGTGAAGCTTGCTGACCCCTGCCCAAGAAGAGTCAAAAGCATCAGGTCCCACTGAGATTTGAACTCAGATTGCTGGATTCAGAGTCCAGAGTGCTCACCATTACACCATGGGACCTGCTGGGGCAGTCTTTTCAGCATTGCACCTCACACAACAGTCATGGCACACAGATTGTTGGCTTCATATTTACAGTTGTCTTCCTTTCTGCTGCTGGTCCCCTTCACCCCCACAGTGGACAACCTCCATCTGCCTGGCTAAAGCATTGCCTCTCCTCTCTCTCACCTTCTAGCTCAGTTGAAGCAGCCACTAACAGTCTGAGACACAGTCTCAGGCTGCGCCAGGGGAGGTTCAGGCTGGATATTAGGAAGAAGTTCTATACAGAGAGTGATTGCGCTATGGAATGGGTTGCCCGGGGAGGTGGTGGAGTTGCCGTCATTGAAGGTGTTCAGGAGGAGACTTGATGGGGTGCTTGGTGCCATGGGTTAGCTGTTTGGGTGGGTTGGATTGGTTGATGGGTTGGACGCGATGATCTTGAAGGTCTCTTCCAACCTGGTTTGGTTTATTCTAAATAAAAATAAATTCTATTCTCTAACCTCCAGCCTTACTTCTGGTTGCACTCCTGCACTTTGGGACACTTTACCAGCTGCAGTGGGCAGACAGAGATCACCCAGAGCTCCCTGGCATCGGGCAGCTGCTGCTCACACCAGGCTAGCTCATACAGGACGCCAGGCCACTCCTAGGTCCCACATTCCTGAACTCTTTCTGGCTGAGGACAGCTCTTGGACAGCTAGAGAGCCACCTTCACACAGCAGAAGCCCCCTCACCTTCCCTTCTCCAGGCTGAACAAACCTAGCTCCTTCATGATCTCTCTCAGTCATCACAGGCTCTGGCCTTGTCAGCAGAGCCTGAGGACCCAAGGCTTGCTGAGACCGGATGGGGATGGGTGGGAGAGATCTGATAGGAGCCTCCCAGTGCCTCCCAGGAGGTTGCTGCAGCGGCTGGAGGGTGAGAGCTATGGCCAATAATTGAACAGGCCCTGTGTGGCTGACTCCAGGTGCAAAAGTGATCACCCTAATGGTGCCCATGAGCGGGAGCAGGGGTGCAGAGAGCCTGTGGAAAGGCTGCTCATAAGGCCTTTTATGGCCCAAAAGGGCAAAGCTTGATCAGCTGGTGTGAGGCTGCTTGAAGCAGAAGGATGCACTCTCTGAGTCTCTGAAATGCCTTCCAAACAGAAGGGTTCGTGGGAGGCAAAGTAGCAGCAGGGAGAGAGGACTGTGTGAATGAATGCTTGAAGGATGTCCAGGGAGAGGCCATTGGTGTGAGAGGCCACAGAGAGGGCTCTCTCTGTGTAGAATTTCTTCCTAACATCCAGTCTAAACGTCCCCTGGCACAGCTTGAGACTGTGTCCTCTTGTTCTGCTGCTGGGTGCCTGGGAGAAGAGACCAGACCCTGCCGGTCTATAACCTCCTTTCAGATAGTGGTGGACCTTTGAAAACTCAATAAAACTATCCACAGAGTTGCAAACATGGTAAGGGTTAGAAGGGACCTCTGGAGATCATTCAGTCCAGCCCCACTGCCAGAGCAGGGTCACCCAAGGCAGGCCCCACAGGAACACATCCAGGTGCGTTTTGAAAGTCCCCAGAGAAGGAGATCCCACAACCGCTCTGGGCAGCCTGCTCCAGGGCTCCAGCACCCTCAGCCCAAAGAAATTTCTCCTCATGTTGAGATCCCTTGTCCTATCACTGGGCATCGCTGAAAAGAGCCTGGCACCATGTTACTGAAAGGCCCCATACTACCTTCAGCTGCCAGTTATGCAGAACGGCCTGGATGGTTTCAGTCAAAGTTGAAGTCAGTGTCTTGATGTCCATGTAGAGCCCCACAATGAGCAGAGTCCCTCAGGGGCCTGCATAAGGGTCAGCATGGTTTAGCATCTTTGGACATGGGATTGAGGGCACAACCAGCAACTTTGTGGATGACAGCACTGGAGTGGTGTGGCTGATACTCCAGAGGGAAGGGAAGCCAAGCAGAGGCACCTCGTCAGGATAGAGAGGTGCCCATCAGAAAACACCATGAAGTGAAGTGGGTCCAAGGTCCTGCATCTGGACGAGGGCAATCCCAAAGACAAATTCAGGCTGAGCCATAAGTGGATTGAGGCTAGTTCAGAACAGAAAGACTTGGAAGCAAAATCTCCAGGTGGTATGAAGTAGCAAAACATTGCAGGTGAAAGAGGCAAGGGCTCAATCAGCAGCGGGGCCTCTGCCAGCAACAGCTCCGAGGTGTTCTGATGCTTCACACACAAGGAATGTTTGTGGCCCTGCAGGCATCAGGGACACAGCATAAAAGCCTGAGCTGCTCCAGGCTCCTTCTCTCTTGCCTCCCTTTCTACAAGGAGCGAGGTAAGCCTGAGCCTGCTCCATCCCTGCCTGTGTGGGCTGAGTCGCTGCCAGGATGGCTGCTGAGGTTGGTGCTTGGGCTGCCTCAGCTTGAATTTGGGCCTGCAGCAGATTCTCTCAATGGAAATAGCCAAGTCCATTCAGTGCAGCTGTGTTTGTCCTGCAGGTGGGTTATTAACAGTCTACTGGAAGGTATGGGAAGGCAAGGTTTGGAAGGGTGAAGAGGGGGAAGGGAAGGGAAGGGAAGGGAAGGGAAGGGAAGGGAAGGGAAGGGAAGGGAAGGGAAGGGAAGGGAAGGGAAGGGAAGGGAAGGGAAGGGAAGGGAAGGGAAGGGAAGGGAAGGGAAGGGAAGGGAAGGGAAGGGAAGGGAAGGGAAGGGAAGGGAAGGGAAGGGAAGGGAAGGGAAGGGAAGGGAAGGGAAGGGAAGGGAAGGGAAGGGAAGGGAAACATTTAAAAATCTCAAGGAACATGTACTAGGTACTGGCTGCTGCACCTCAAAGGACTGACAGCTTGGCCAGGAGCTTGCTGTGGGGGACTGTGTCAATAGGCCTTGCTGAAGTCCAGGTAGACTACATCCACAGCCTGCCCCACATCCACCAGGAAGTCACCTGGGCATAGAAGGAGATCAGGTTGGTAAGGCAGGACCTAAAATCCTAAATCCAAAACATATGCTGGATGGGCCTGATCCCTTGGCTGTCCTTCAGGTGCTATGTGATTTGCCACAAGATGATTTGCTCCATAATCTTGCCTGGCACTGAGGTCAGGCTGACAGGCCTGGAATTTGCAGGTTCCTCCATCCAGCCTTTCTTGTGGATGGGCATCACGTTGGCAGCTTCCAGTCATCTGGGACCTCTCCAATGAGCCAGGACTGGTGGAAAATGATGGCGAGTGGCTTGGCAGCTCATGATGTCACAGAGAGGCTGCAAAGTTTGGTAAAGCCTGCAGACTGTCATCTTGTTCTCCTGTTGCAGGCAGGGTCACATGAGGAGACTCAGAAATACCAAAAAAGGCTTTCATGGAATCATAGAACTCTTTAGCTTGGAAAAGACACTTGAGATCATTGAGTCCAACTCAGAGCCAAGTACAAGTCTAAACACACAGCACCAAACCTACACATCTTTTAAATGCCTCCAAGGGTGATGACTCCACCACTTCCTGGGACTTGATGACCCTTTAAAACTTATTCCAAATCTACAATTAAAGTTTCCCCTGGCTCCACTTCAGGCTCTTTCCTCTTGTCCTATTACTTGTTACTTCAGAACAGAGAGCAAACCTCACTTTACTACAACCTCCCTTCAGGCACTGGAGAAAGTGAGAAGGTTTTCTCCGAGCCTCCTTTTCTACAAACTCTGATCCTTCATGTGCTCCTCCTATGACTCAGCTCCCCTCTTGACTGTGGCCCACATGATAACCCCAGGACACATCACTGACAGTGATACCTGCCTGGGAGGATCATGTTCAGCAGTGACAGCAGCACCTCTTGGACAGGGCTCTTCCTCGTCCTGACAGAGCCCTTCACTGGCTAAACCAAACCTCCCTGCTCCAGTTCAGGGACTACTGCACACTCAGCAGGGCACAGGGCATAGTGCAGGACAAAGAGCTCCTGCCCTCTCCATTAACACACTGTTGTGGTCTATAAAAGGATAAATTAATGATCAATAAACGGGGCGATTAATTAATTTAAAAAAAAAATAATAATTTTATTAATTAAAAAAAAAAGTCCTGCAAAAAAGAAACACATTAATCAAAACCTACTGACAGATTCGAGGGGTTGGGTCGTGGAACAGATCCCTCACCAGCAGGAACAAGTAACAATTTAGACAATATATACAAAAAACCAGAAACAACAAACAGCACTTTAAACTATAAAGAAAAGCAACCTCGGCAATGAAGCCGGCGATTGTCCACAGCGGGGTGGGGGAGCTCTAGAATTCCCTAAGGCAACAGACCTTCAGTAGATGCTTATAAAAATCAGATATTGTAATTACTCACTGATCCTGACACCTCGTGGCACACGTTAAGATCTAGACAAACCAAAATGGCCCCGACCCCGTGGAAGCTGCAGGAGCACCGTTTCACTTTCTGTTGGTGTCTGCAGCTTATTGCTGAGGCAGGATTTGTTCCCCAAGGGTTTGTAGCTGAAAGCTTTGTAGAGAGGAGGTTTCTTGGCTGTAATCCTTTTGTAGCAGGGCTCGCTCCTTGCTCCAGTCAAACGAAACTGTCCCGGGGACTCAGCGCCTCTGGGGTTTCGCCTCTCGGCCCGGCAAGACGCGTCTCTGTTCTCTGGGCTTCACAACGTTGAACATAACGAGGGGTCCTTGCTGTCTTGTCTGGGTAAACTGAAACACAGTCCAGTTTCCAAGCAAAGCTTGTGGTTCCTTCCAGGGCATGGACAATTGCAAGACAAGGCTCTGGCTCTTTGGGCTGATACTTATAGATCTCCCGAGGCAATAATGGCCAGTAGCAGCACAGATCTAGGGATAAAACCCTGGTATTGCAACCTATAGAAAGCCTTCTTTCCAAACGTGGCCAAAAGCACGCCCACCTGGCTCATTCTGGCTTTGAGACATGTTCAAGCAAGCCTGAAAAACCAGATCTACTAACTTCTGCCTCATTGTCTCATTCAGAGTAATGTTGAGGCTTTTTGTCCATCCAGGACACACACCCCCAAAGGACCCAAGCACTCTGTCTTACCCCAGTGCAGCTCAGCATTTCCACAGACTTCAGATCAGCAAAAGAGCTTGGTATGGAACCAAGCAGATAACCACTACAAGGTGACTGACCTGCACGTGGCCAGGGATGAAGCAAGGGCAATGTGGAAGGGCTGAGCAGGAATCTGCATATTGAACTAAGAAGAAAATCACTTGCTCCACGGCAGGCATTGCCTGGGGAAAAAACTCATTTCAGAAAGGAGCACAAGGAGACTCAGGCTGGGATGCAGCATTTCTTTAATGAGAACAGGGAGGATGCATTTAAAGGGGAAGGGGGGAAAGAGGCCATCAAGACAAGAGGACATCTCCCTTTGAAGGGTGATGCAAGATGCCTTCAGGATGCTCCTTTCCCCCCATTGCAGCTGGAGCCAGTGAGAGCCCTCTGCCACCTCCAGCAAGGAGAGCTGGAGAAGGTTGCCTTGGACAAGGGGAAAAGCTAGGACTGCTGGGAGGGAGGATGGCGGGGGGGCAGCAGGCAGTAGCCAGGAAAGCAGAGCAAGGACAAAGCAAGGAGGGCACGAAGTGAAGGGGTGACACACAGCTGCCTTGCATGCAGGTCAAGAGACAGGTGGTCAGCCATCCGGGGAAGCAGAGGCAGATGCCCAAGGCTGGCTCCAGAGGTGGTTTCTGCATTGCTGGCTGTGGCTGCCAAGAGGAGCAATGCGCTGTGCCTACCAGCACAGGTTGCCAGCACGCAGGGGCCCACACAGCCCGCTGCCAAGGCCTGCGAACCTGCCAAAGCCAAGGGAGCCCCCAGAGGAGATGGGAACCCCCCCAGCACTCAGGTCGCTGCCAACAGCAGCTGACAGAGAGGACCCCACGGCTGTGCTCTGGGGGAAAGAGGTGAGGATGGGGCCCGGCAGGGTCACCACCACCGGGGAGGGTTCGATGACGGTGGTGGAGTCAGCGCAGCGCAGGACACAAGGCTCGTTGCAGCTGTTGGCAAGGGGAGCTGGGCCGCAGGCAAAAGGCTGGCAGGGTCTGTAGCAAGACATCTCTGGGCCGGGGACGCTGAGCTGAAACACAGAGCAGGATGTCCACAGAAGGCAGAGGCCTGGGCAGGAGGACCGCTCAGTCCAACAAGGCCGCCTGCAGAAAGAGCCCAGCTGCCTTCAGACTTACCTGGCTGAGCTGAGGAGGTGGCAGCAAGGCAGTGCATGGCAAGGCCTGCAGACGCCTGGCCTTTTATACCCTGTCTCCAAGCCTCGGGGTACCGCAGGCGTTCTTGCTGCAGGAAGCACTTTGGTAACCAGCAGCATTTGCTTGCAAAGCTCTCCTGGGTGATCACATCTTTGGCCCTTTCATCTGGCTGCTTTTGCTGCCATGAAACACAAAATGTGTCCTTTGAGGTGCAGCAGCCATTATGTTGCTCCCTCAGGCCACAGGACATTGTTGTCCATCTCGTCTCAGCTGCTCACAGAGACACTCGGTGACGTGCAGGCCATGCTCATTGCTGGAGCACAGCCACCACCAGCAGAAATCCTCCTCCACACCTCACACTGCCCTTCAGCCACTGAGGAATTCAGCACCTGAAGTGACTGAGTCTGCTAACATATCAGTGAGCCCTGTCTCACTCTGCAGTGCTGTGGTGTGGCCCCACCTTGTCTACTGTGTGCTGATTTGGACACATCTTACAAGGTAAAACATGAGGAGGAGGACCTCAGTGTTGAAAGGTCCTGAGGGGAAGACTGAAGTCCTCTGGTTTATTCAGCTTGGAAAAGAGAAGGCTGAGGGCCACTTCCTTGCAGTCCCAGTTTCTGGTTTTCCTGCAAGGACCAGGGTGTTGAACTTCCAACTCAAGACTATCAATGATTCCACAACTATGCTTCTCTTTCTGCTGGATGCATGACTGTTCCCACAGGCAGAAGCACTCATGGCAGACACAGAGTCACCACTCTTGCCATTTATGGATTTGCCTGTAGCACAGGCAAGAGCAGATGAAATGCAACATTAAGCCATCGCATTGCTTTCCAGCTTCTCTTGCCATCCCTCATGACTCAGAAGAGAAGTCTCATTGGAATAGCAATTTTCGAGCCACCAGCATGTTTATCATCCCATAAACAGCTACAAGAGCCTTACGAAGAGTTGCTGAAGAGTTTGGGTTAGAATGCACCTTAAAGATCATCTAGTTCCAGCACTGCCATGGGCAGAGACATATTCCGCTAGATCGTGTTGCACAAGGGCCCATCCAACCTTGTCATGAACACTTCCAGTGAGGAGGCATACACAGCTGCTCTCAATCCACTCATGGCCCAGCAAGTGTCAGTGTTTGAGATTGCCCTGAGCCAGGTGTAGGGCCTTGTATTTCCCCTTTTTGATCTTCATGCAATTTTCAGGCATCCTCCTCGCTAGCCTGTCAAGGTGCCTCTGGTGGCCTTTCCCTCTAGAGTATCAACCACACCACTCTGCTTGGTGTCACCCACAAACTTGCTGAGCATGCCCTCAATCTTTCTTGTTCCTGCACACATCTGAAACAATACCAGTCCAAACACTGACCCTTGAGGAACACCACTCCCCTCCTGTCTCCACCAGGACATGGAGTTGTTGACCACATGTTTGGTCTTCCAGACCTGCCTGTGTCCTTCCTATAAGTAAAAGGGTTGGTTGTAAAAAGATGGAGGCAAAAGCTTTAACAGGGCCTGTTTGAAGAGGAGAAGGGCTGATGGTGTTAAAATACGAGAAAGTAGATTAAGTATAGATAGAAGAAAGTGGGACTAGATGAACTTTAAAGAAAACTTCCAGCCCCAAGTATTCTCTGATTTGATAGGCATTTGGTGATGATCACACTGTTCAGCAGTCCTTGTGGCTCACCCTCTGCCCAGCCATTCAGACATCAGCAGCACATCAAAGAGCTGAGCTGCTCACACTCATCAGGAAGGTCCACTCTTGGATGTCTTCTACGAGGATGTCACCTTCTTCCCAATGGGCAAAGGAATTCAGCTTGGAGGGTTCCTTGTTTACTGAAAAACAAGTCTATCATAGGCATGGGCAGATGTTCAAAGAGCGTGATGACTCCTTGCCTGAAGCTGATCTGACCCAAAATGGATTTGTTTATCTCCTATGCTCATGCCAGAGGCCAAAAGGCTCTGTGGGATATGGTAAGGGCAGGGGAACCAGAGTTCCCGGGAGCTTTGGTGGGCTCAGGGCCAGAGGGAAGCGGTTCCATTTGAAGGTCCAGGAAGGCCAAAGACTGCAAGAACTGGGTGGAGGATGAGCCCTGAGGAGGCTGATAGTCCTTGCCTAGGAGTCCCTGCTGCTCAGCCCAAGTCCCTGAGCTGTAAACAGCTGCTAGATGACTTCAGGTGCTGAATTCCTCAGTGGCTGAAGGGCAGTGTGAGGTGTGGAGGAGGATTTCTGCTGGTGGTGGCTGTGCTCCAGCAATGAGCATGGCCTGCACGTCACCGAGTGTCTCTGTGAGCAGCTGAGACGAGATGGACAACAATGTCCTGTGGCCTGAGGGAGCAACATAATGGCTGCTGCACCTCAAAGGACACATTTTGTGTTTCATGGCAGCAAAAGCAGCCAGATGAAAGGGCCAAAGATGTGATCACCCAGGAGAGCTTTGCAAGCAAATGCTGCTGGTTACCAAAGTGCTTCCTGCAGCAAGAACGCCTGCGGTACCCCGAGGCTTGGAGACAGGGTATAAAAGGCCAGGCGTCTGCAGGCCTTGCCATGCACTGCCTTGCTGCCACCTCCTCAGCTCAGCCAGGTAAGTCTGAAGGCAGCTGGGCTCTTTCTGCAGGCGGCCTTGTTGGACTGAGCGGTCCTCCTGCCCAGGCCTCTGCCTTCTGTGGACATCCTGCTCTGTGTTTCAGCTCAGCGTCCCCGGCCCAGAGATGTCTTGCTACAGACCCTGCCAGCCTTTTGCCTGCGGCCCAGCTCCCCTTGCCAACAGCTGCAACGAGCCTTGTGTCCTGCGCTGTGCTGACTCCACCACCGTCATCGAACCCTCCCCGGTGGTGGTGACCCTGCCGGGCCCCATCCTCACCTCTTTCCCCCAGAGCACAGCCGTGGGGTCCTCTCTGTCAGCTGCTGTTGGCAGCGACCTGAGTGCTGGGGGGGTTCCCATCTCCTCTGGGGGCTCCCTTGGCTTTGGCAGGTTCGCAGGCCTTGGCAGGGGGCTGTGTGGGCCCCTGCGTGCCGGCAACCTGTGCTGGTAGGCACAGCGCATTGCTCCTCTTGGCAGCCACAGCCAGCAATGCAGAAACCACCTCTGGAGCCAGCCTTGGGCATCTGCCTCTGCTTCCCCAGATGACTGGCCACCTATCTCTTGACCTGCATGCAAGGCAGCCGTGTGTCACCCCTTCACTTTGTGCCCTCCTTGCTTTGTCATTGCTCAGCTTTCCTCACTACTGCCTGCTGCTGCCCCCCCGCCATCCTCCCTCCCAGCAGTCCTAGCCTTTCCCCTTGTCCAAGGCAACCTTCTTCAGCTCTCCTTGCTGGAGGTGGCAGAGGGCTCTCACTGGCTGCAGCTGCAATGGGGGGAAAGGAGCATCCTGAAGGCATCTTGCATCACCCTTCAAAGGGAGATGTCCTCTTGTCCTGCAGAGCCCTGGGCCCCTTTCCCCCTTCCCCTTTAAATGCATCCTCTCTGTTCTCATTAAAGAAATGCTGCATCCCAGCCTGAGTCTCCTCGTGCTCCTTTCTGATACGACAGTTTTCTCGTAGGAAATGTCTTCCATGGGGCTGGTTTTGGTTTTTTTCATAAATTCATGGATTAGTAGAATGTTTTGTGTTTGAAAGATTATCCAGTTCCAACCCCACCTCCATGGGCAGGGACCCCTCCCACTGGATCAGGTTCCTTAAGGCCTCATCCACCCTGGCCTTGAACACCTCCAGGGTGGGGATTGCCACAGCCTCCCTGGCTACCCACTTCCAGTGCCTCAACACCCTCACTGTAAAGAATTTCTTCCTAATATCATTTTGCCCCTGCAGTTCAATGCACAGAGTCCTGCTCAGCCCTTCCACATTGCCCTTGCCTCATCCCTGTCCACGTGTAAGTTGGTCGCCTGGCAATGGATTTCCAGGATAAGCTGTGGCCATTATCTTTTGTCTTGGTACTAGTGAGAGGAGGCCAACACCCACATTCGCCACAAGCTCCTTTCCAGGAGTTGTAGAGAGCAGACACGTCTCCTCTCAGGCTCCTCTTCTGCAGGCCAAATAACCTCACTTCTCTGAGCTGCTCCTTGGAAGGCTTGTTCTTCTGCCTTCCTTGCCTTGGCCTTGTTAAACCTCATACAACTGACCTCAGCCCATTGATCCAGCCTGGCCTGATACCTCTGCAGGGCCTTCCTACCCTGAAGTAGATCAAGACTGCCTCCCAATGCGGTGTCAACTATGAACATTCTGAGGATGCTTCAATTCCCACATCCAAATCATTGATAAATGTGTTTTAAGATAAGTGGCCCCAGTACTGATTTCTAGGGAACATTGCTTGTCACTGGCTGCCAGCTGGCTTTAACTCCATTCCCCATTACTCTTTGGGCCGAGGCATCCAGCCAGTTCTTAACCCAGCAAAGCGTCTGTCTGTCCAAGCCATGGACAGTTTCTGCAGTAGGATGCTGTGGGAGACAGTGTCAAAGGCTTTGCTAAAGTCCAGATAAACAACACCCACAGACTTTCCCTCATTCACTGAGCAGATATCCTTGTCTTAGGAAGTGATCAGGCTGGTCAAACTGGAACTGCCCTTCATCAACCCATGCTGACTGGGCCTGATCACCCAGTTGCCTGGCACATGTTGCATAATGGCCCTCAAGATGATCTGCTCCAGGACCTTCCCTGACACCAAGGTCAGACTGACAGTTCTGGAGTTCCCCAGATCCTCCTTCTGGCCCTTCTTGTAGATGGGTGACATGCCTGCCAGTCTCCCAGCTGGGGACCTCCCCAGTTCACCAGGACTGCTGGTTGTGGTGGTGAGCCTTAACTGGGATTTAAGAGCTCACATGGGGGCAAGACTGAGAATCCCTCCCCTGTTCCCCCTCTCCTCTTTCCCAATAGAGATAAGAAAAAGGAAGGGGGGCAAATCCACTGAGAAATAATTGTGGAGCTGGTTTGGAAGTAGAGAGGAAACCAAATTTTCTTTAAACATTATATATATATATATATATATATATATATATATATATATATATATATATATACACATAGCAATAACAGGAAGGGTTCACAAGGGTAAGGATGGTGGGTGGGGAAAATAAGAATACAAAATCAGTCCTTTGAAGAGGTGTGGATGTAGCAGAGAGAGGACCAGGCCTGACCATGGGGCAGAAACCCAGAAGTCAGCACAGTAGCTGTCGTTCAGCCAAGGCAGGAGCCAAAAAGAGCCAAAAAGAGACCTAATGGCTGCAGTGTCTTCCTTTTAATAGGCTTGCTGGACCGGGAGGGGGAGTGGAACAGACTAACTCAGCTCTCCAGGGGGAAAACACCCTCCAGGGAGAGCAAGGCTCTCACAAGCCCTGCCCCCTCCTGCTTTCAAGATGGGCGTAACCCATCACACTGGTGAATGATGGGAAGTGGCCTGGGGAGCATGTCCCCCAGCTCCCTCAATACCCTTGGGTGGAATGCCAGCCTGCCCCAGAGACTTATGTGTGTCTAAGTGGTGAAGCAGGTCACTAACTATCTGTTTGGGTTATGGGGGCTTCATTCTGCTTCCTCTCCATATCTTCCAGCTCAGGAATGTGGGTATTTGGCTATGTGATGGGCAACCACACAGGCTGCCCAAGACACCCACCCACATTAGAGTTAGTGGCACTGGAAAACTATGCAGGGTGTTAGCATACTGAAGACTCCTGTGTGAGAAGCACCAAAGCACTCATTTGTCATCTGATTATGACTCTAGAAATGATTGTTACATACTGGCAACTCACATTCATGATGTCACAGAGAGGCTGCAAAGTTTGGTAAAGCCTGCAGACTGTCATCTTGTTCTCCTGTTGCAGGCAGGGTCACATGAGGAGACTCAGAAATACCAAAAAAAGGCTTTCATGGAATCATAGAACTCTTTAGCTTGGAAAAGACACTTAAGATCATTGAGTCCAACTCAGAGCCAAGTACAAGTCTAAACACACAGCACTAAACCTACACATCTTTTAAATGCCTCCAAGGGTGATGACTCCACCACATCCTAGGAGTTGATGACCCTTTGAAACTTATTCCAAATCTACAATTAAAGTTTCCCCTGGCTCCACTTCAGGCTCTTTCCTCTTGTCCTATTACTTGTTACTTCAGAACAGAGAGCAAACCTCACTTTACTACAACCTCCCTTCAGGCACTGGAGAAAGTGAGAAGGTTTTCTCTAAGACCCCTTTTCTACAAACTGAACAATCTCTGATCCTTCACGTGCTCCTCCTATGACTCAGCTCCCCTCTTGACTGTGGCCCACATGATAACCCCAGGACACATCACTGACAGTGATACCTGTCTGGGAGGATCACGTTCAGCAGTGACAGCAGCACCTCTTGGATAGGGCTCTTCCTTGGCCTGACAGAACCCTGCACTGGCTAAACCAAACCTCCCTGCTCCAGTTCTGGGACTACTGCACACTCAGCAGGGCACAGAGGATGGTGCAGGACAAAGAGCTCCTGCCCTCTCCATTAGCACACCCCCAAAGGACCCAAGCACTCTGTCTTACCCCTGTGCAGCTCAGCATTTCCACAGACTTCAGATCAGCAAAAGAGCTTGGTATGGAACCAAGCAGATAACCATTACAAGGTGACTGACCTGCATGTGGCCAGGGATGAGGCAAGGGCAATGTGGAAGGGCTGAGCAGGAATCTGCACATTGAAATACGACGAAAATCACTTGCTCCAGGGCAGGCATTGCCTGGGGAAAAAACTGTCATTTCAGAAAGGAGCACGAGGAGACTCAGGCTGGGATGCAGCATTTCTTTAATGAGAACAGAGAGGATGCATTTAAAGGGGAAGGGGAAAGGGGCCCAGGGCTCTGCAGGACAAGAGGACATCTCCCTTTGCAGGATGATGCAAGATGCCTTCAGGGTGCTCCTTTCCCCCCATTGCAGCTGCAGTCAGTGAGAGCCCTCTGCCACCTCCAGCAAGGAGAGCTGAAGAAGGTTGCCTTGGACAAGGGGAAAAGCTAGGACTGCTGGGAGGGAGGATGGGGGGGGGGGGGCAGCAGCAGGCAGTAGTGAGGAAAGCTGAGCAATGACAAAGCAAGGAGGGCACAAAGTGAAGGGGTGACGCACAGCTGCCTTGCATGCAGGTCAAGAGATAGGTGGTCAGTCATCTGGGGAAGCAGAGGCAGATGCCCAAGGCTGGCTCCAGAGGTGGTTTCTGCATTGCTGGCTGTGGCTGCCAAGAGGAGCAATGCGCTGTGCCTACCAGCACAGGTTGCCAGCACGCAGGGGCCCACACAGCCCGCTGCCAAGGCCTGCGAACCTGCCAAAGCCAAGGGAGCCCCCAGAGGAGATGGGAACCCCCCCAGCACTCAGGTCGCTGCCAACAGCAGCTGACAGAGAGGACCCCACGGCTGTGCTCTGGGGGAAAGAGGTGAGGATGGGGCCCGGCAGGGTCACCACCACCGGGGAGGGTTCGATGACGGTGGTGGAGTCAGCGCAGCGCAGGACACAAGGCTCGTTGCAGCTGTTGGCAAGGGGAGCTGGGCCGCAGGCAAAAGGCTGGCAGGGTCTGTAGCAAGACATCTCTGGGCCGGGGACGCTGAGCTGAAACACAGAGCAGGATGTCCACAGAAGGCAGAGGCCTGGGCAGGAGGACCGCTCAGTCCAACAAGGCCGCCTGCAGAAAGAGCCCAGCTGCCTTCAGACTTACCTGGCTGAGCTGAGGAGGTGGCAGCAAGGCAGTGCATGGCAAGGCCTGCAGACGCCTGGCCTTTTATACCCTGTCTCCAAGCCTCGGGGTACCGCAGGCGTTCTTGCTGCAGGAAGCACTTTGGTAACCAGCAGCATTTGCTTGCAAAGCTCTCCTGGGTGATCACATCTTTGGCCCTTTCATCTGGCTGCTTTTGCTGCCATGAAACACAAAATGTGTCCTTTGAGGTGCAGCAGCCATTATGTCGCTCCCTCAGGCCACAGGACATTGTTGTCCATCTCGTCTCAGCTGCTCACAGAGACACTCGGTGACGTGCAGGCCATGCTCATTGCTGGAGCACAGCCACCACCAGCAGAAATCCTCCTCCACACCTCACACTGCCCTTCAGCCACTGAGGAATTCAGCACCTGAAGTCATCTAGCAGCTGTTTACAGCTCAGGGACTTGGGCTGAGCAGCAGGGACTCCTAGGCAAGGACCATCAGCCTCCTCAGGGCTCATCCTCCACCCAGTTCTTGCAGTCTTTGGCCTTCCTGGACCTTCAAATGGAACCGCTTCCCTCTGGCCCTGAGCCCTCCAAAGCTCCCGGGAACTCTGGTTCCCCTGCCCTTACCATATCCCACAGAGCCTTTTGGCCTCTGGCATGAGCATAGGAGATAAACAAATCCATTTTGGGTCAGATCAGCTTCAGGCAAGGAGTCATCACGCTCTTTGAACATCTGCCCATGCCTATGATAGACTTGTTTTTCAGTAAACAAGGAACCCTCCAAGCTGAATTCCTTTGCCCATTGGGAAGAAGGTGACATCCTCGTAGAAGACATCCAAGAGTGGACCTTCCTGATGAGTGTGAGCAGCTCAGCTCTTTGATGTGCTGCTGATGTCTGAATGGCTGGGCAGAGGGTGAGCCACAAGGACTGCTGAACAGTGTGATCATCACCAAATGCCTATCAAATCAGAGAATACTTGGGGCTGGAAGTTTTCTTTAAAGTTCATCTAATCCCACTTTCTTCTATCTATACTTAATCTACTTTCTCGTATTTTAACACCATCAGCCCTTCTCCTCTTCAAACAGGCCCTGTTAAAGCTTTTGCCTCCATCTTTTTACAACCAACCCTTTTACTTATAGGAAGGACACAGGCAGGTCTGGAAGACCAAACATGTGGTCAACAACTCCATGTCCTGGTGGAGACAGGAGGGGAGTGGTGTTCCTCAAGGGTCAGTGTTTGGACTGGTATTGTTTCAGATGTGTGCAGGAACAAGAAAGATTGAGGGCATGCTCAGCAAGTTTGTGGGTGACACCAAGCAGAGTGGTGTGGTTGATACTCTAGAGGGAAAGGCCACCAGAGGCACCTTGACAGGCTAGCGAGGAGGATGCCTGAAAATTGCATGAAGATCAAAAAGGGGAAATACAAGGCCCTACACCTGGCTCAGGGCAATCTCAAACACTGACACTTGCTGGGCCATGAGTGGATTGAGAGCAGCTGTGTATGCCTCCTCACTGGAAGTGTTCATGACAAGGTTGGATGGGCCCTTGTGCAACACGATCTAGCGGAATATGTCTCTGCCCATGGCAGTGCTGGAACTAGATGATCTTTAAGGTGCATTCTAACCCAAACTCTTCAGCAACTCTTCGTAAGGCTCTTGTAGCTGTTTATGGGATGATAAACATGCTGGTGGCTCGAAAATTGCTATTCCAATGAGACTTCTCTTCTGAGTCATGAGGGATGGCAAGAGAAGCTGGAAAGCAATGCGATGGCTTAATGTTGCATTTCATCTGCTCTTGCCTGTGCTACAGGCAAATCCATAAATGGCAAGAGTGGTGACTCTGTGTCTGCCATGAGTGCTTCTGCCTGTGGGAACAGTCATGCATCCAGCAGAAAGAGAAGCATAGTTGTGGAATCATTGATAGTCTTGAGTTGGAAGTTCAACACCCTGGTCCTTGCAGGAAAACCAGAAACTGGGACTGCAAGGAAGTGGCCCTCAGCCTTCTCTTTTCCAAGCTGAATAAACCAGAGGACTTCAGTCTTCCCCTCAGGACCTTTCAACACTGAGGTCCTCCTCCTCATGTTTTACCTTGTAAGATGTGTCCAAATCAGCACACAGTAGACAAGGTGGGGCCACACCACAGCACTGCAGAGTGAGACAGGGCTCACTGATATGTTAGCAGACTCAGTCACTTCAGGTGCTGAATTCCTCAGTGGCTGAAGGGCAGTGTGAGGTGTGGAGGAGGATTTCTGCTGGTGGTGGCTGTGCTCCAGCAATGAGCATGGCCTGCACGTCACCGAGTGTCTCTGTGAGCAGCTGAGACGAGATGGACAACAATGTCCTGTGGCCTGAGGGAGCAACATAATGGCTGCTGCACCTCAAAGGACACATTTTGTGTTTCATGGCAGCAAAAGCAGCCAGATGAAAGGGCCAAAGATGTGATCACCCAGGAGAGCTTTGCAAGCAAATGCTGCTGGTTACCAAAGTGCTTCCTGCAGCAAGAACGCCTGCGGTACCCCGAGGCTTGGAGACAGGGTATAAAAGGCCAGGCGTCTGCAGGCCTTGCCATGCACTGCCTTGCTGCCACCTCCTCAGCTCAGCCAGGTAAGTCTGAAGGCAGCTGGGCTCTTTCTGCAGGCGGCCTTGTTGGACTGAGCGGTCCTCCTGCCCAGGCCTCTGCCTTCTGTGGACATCCTGCTCTGTGTTTCAGCTCAGCGTCCCCGGCCCAGAGATGTCTTGCTACAGACCCTGCCAGCCTTTTGCCTGCGGCCCAGCTCCCCTTGCCAACAGCTGCAACGAGCCTTGTGTCCTGCGCTGCGCTGACTCCACCACCGTCATCGAACCCTCCCCGGTGGTGGTGACCCTGCCGGGCCCCATCCTCACCTCTTTCCCCCAGAGCACAGCCGTGGGGTCCTCTCTGTCAGCTGCTGTTGGCAGCGACCTGAGTGCTGGGGGGGTTCCCATCTCCTCTGGGGGCTCCCTTGGCTTTGGCAGGTTCGCAGACCTTGGCAGGGGGCTGTGTGGGCCCCTGCGTGCTGGCAACCTGTGCTGGTAGGCACAGCGCATCGCTCCTCTTGGCAACCTTCTTCAGCTCTCCTTGCTGGAGGTGGCAGAGGGCTCTCACTGGCTCCAGCTGCAGTGGGGGGAAAGGAGCACCCTGAAGGCGTCTTGCATCACCCTGCAAAGGGAGATGTCCTCTTGTCCTGCAGAGCCCTGGGCCTCTTTCCCCACTCCCCTTTAAATGCATCCTCTCTGTTCTCATTAAAAAATGCTGCATTCCAGCCTGAGTGTCCTCGTGCTCCTTTCTGAAACGACAGTTTTTTTCCCAGGCAATGCCTGCCCTGGTGCAAGTGATTTTCTCCGCAGTTCAGTGTACAGACTCCTGCTCAGCCCTTCCACATTGCCCTTGCCTCATCCCTGGCCACAATGCAGGTCAGTCACATTGTGATGGTTATCTGCTTGGTTCCATACCAAGCTCTATTGCTGATCTGAAGTCAGCTCTGCTTCGTGAGCTGCTCATTGACAATGAACTGCCGCTGCCAAAGACCAGAACTACTCAGAAGCCTGTGTTTGATGGAAGAGGCACAGTGAGTTAAAAACAGACTTTGGAAGAAATTGTTTTTAAGTGTGTGAGTAGGCACATAGCTGTTTCCTCTTGATGTCAAATGGGTGGACTTGACCACTTGATTGAGGCCTGTTCCCTCCCTGGAAGAAGGGAACAGGCAGGCCTGTTTTGAGAACCTGGCATAGAGTGCTCCTTCTATTTCAGTCCTGTTGTCCCCCACTGTCCAGCTGGAAACCAGTGAGCTTTAGTGGGATGTTGTGTGCTTGTAGCTTTCCTGCACATCTGGTTTTTGTCTCCTCTCCTCTCATGTAAGTACCACCAAAGAAGAGAGAAAATTCTGAACTCAGACATGTCTCCAGTGAGGAAGGTGGTCATCATCATGGGGAATATCCAGGGAGAAGAGGTGTTCCACAACCCCTGACCAACTAATCTTCTTGTCCAAACACAGTTAGCTACATTACTTTTCCAGGGAAAAATATTTTCCTTTCTCCTTCTTCCCATCCCACCACTGTCCTTACAACAGGGCAGGAAAATTTTCATGCTTTGGCTTTCATTCACAACTGATCAGTGTGTAAAATAGAACCAAAAATATAATGAGAGTAGTGGGAAGATGACACATAACATAGTGATAATCCACAGCAGGGGCCTTACACTCAACTCCCTCAAACCCTGACTTCACCATCTCTCCATGAGTCTTTGTGGACAACTCCCCGTTATCACAAGCGGGGATCCTACATGATCCCTTACTCCTCTGCGAGGCCCCAAAAGCTATGATGTGACTTTCGACCTTGCCAGAAGGGGTGTCCTGTGATTAGAGTCTGAAGACGAGGAAAAGGCTGAGGTCCTGAACACCTTCTTTGCCTCAATTTTTAACAGCAAGGCAGGAGGAGTTCAGGATGAGTGGCCTCCTGAGCTGGGCGAAGGGGTCGGGGAGCAGTGTAGTGCCCTGGTAATCCGTGAGGAATTAGTTCAGGACCTGCTGAGCCACTTGGACACTCACAAGTCCACGGGACCGGATAGGATCCATCCTAGGGTGCTGAGAGAGCTGGCAGATGAGCTGCCAAGATGCTCTCCATCATTTTCCTCCAGTCCTGGCTCACTGGTGAGGTCCCAGATGACTGGAAACTGGCCAATGTGGTCCCCATCCACAAGAAAGGTCAGACGGAGGAACCTGGAAACTCCAGGCCAGTCAGCCTGACCTTAGTGCCAGGGAAAGTGATGGAGCAGATTATCCTGGTGGCAATAACTGTGCACCTGAAGGATAGCCAAGGGCTCAGGTCCAGCCAACATGGATTTAGGAAGGGCAGGTCCTGCCTCTCCGACCTCATCTCCTTCTATGATCAGGTGACCCGTCTGGTGGATGTGGGGAGGCCTGTGGACTTCAGCAAGGCCTTTGACACCATCCCCCACAGCAAACTGCTGTCTAAGCTGTCAGCTCATGGCTTGGACCACTGCACTCTGTGCTGGGTTATGAACTGGCTGGAGGCTGAGCCCAGAGAGTGGTGGTGAATGGTGCCACATCCAGCTGGCGGCCAGTCACCAGTGGCGTCCCCCAGGGATCAGTGCTGGGCCCTGTGCTCTTTAACATCTTCATTGATGATCTGGATGAGGGGGTTGAGTCAGTCATCAGCAAGTTTGCAGGTGACACCAAGATAGGGGCAGATGTTAGTCAGTTAGAGGGTAGAAAGGCTCTGCAGAGGGACCTCGACCGACTGGACAGATGGGTGGAATCCAATGGGATGGCATTCAACAAGTCCAAGTGCCAAGTGCTGCACTTTGGCTACGGCAATCCCATGCAGAGCTACAGGCTGGGGTCAGAGTGGCTGGAGAGCTGCCAAACAGAGAGGGACCTGGGGGTGCTGATCGACAGCCACCTGAATATGAGCCAGCAGTGTGCCCAGGTGGCCAAGAGGGCCAATGGCATCCTGGCCTGCATTAGGAATAGTGTGGCCAGCAGGAGCAGGGAAGTCATTGTGCCCCTGTACTCTGCTTTGGTTAGGCCGCACCTTGAGTCCTGTGTCCAGTTCTGGGCCCCGCAGTTTAAGAAGGACATCGAAACACTTGAACGTATCCAGAGAAGGGCAACAAGGCTGGGGAGAGGCCTTGAACACAAGCCCTATGAGGAGAGGCTGAGGGAGCTGGGGTTGTTTAGCCTGGAGAAGAGGAGGCTCAGGGGAGACCTCATTGCTCTCTACAACTACCTGAGGGGTGGTTGTAGCCGGGAAGGGGTTGGTCTCTTCTCCCAGGCAACCAGTACCAGAACAAGAGGACACAGTCTCAAGCTGCACCAGGGGAGGTTTAGACTCAAGGTGAGGAGGAAGTTCTTCACTGAGCGAGTCAGTCATCATTGGAATGTGCTGCCCAGGGAGGTGGTTGAGTCACCATCCCTGGAGGCATTCAAGAGGGGATTGGATGTGGCACTTGGTGCCATGGTCTAGTCATGGGGTCTGTGTTGATAGGTTGGACTCGATGATCCTCGAGGTCCTTTCCAACCTAAGTGATACTGTGATACTGTGATACTGTGATAGAGGCTCGTGATTCTGCTAGAAGCACCTGTGGATGGCTCATGTTTGCAGAACCAGGGGAAATTGCTGCCAAGAGTCCTTTTGCTCTCACATGAGTCATTGCATTGGGATTTTTGGCTTGTGTTAATCCATTTCTTCATGTGTGAGCAGTTGCCTTCACAGTCCTCTGATGTACCTCTTTCATCATAGTATCATAGTATCATAGTGTCAGTCAGGGTTGGAAGGGACCACAAGGATCAGCTAGTTCCAAACCCCCTGCCATGGGCAAGGACACCACACACTAGATCAGCCTGGCCAGAGCCTCGTCCCACCTGGTCTTAAACACCTCCAGGGATGGGGCCTCAACCACCTCCCTGGACAACCCATTCCAGGGCTTCATACTCTCATGATGAAGAACTTCCTCCTCACATCCAGCCTGAATCTCCCCACCTCCAGCTCCATTCCATTCCCCCTAGTCCTATCACTACCTGAGAGTGTAAGCAGTTCCTCCCCAGCCTTCCTGTAGCGCCCTTCACATACTGGAAGGCCACAATTAGATCACCTGGGAGCCTTCTCTTCGCCAGACTGATCAGCCCCAACTCCTTCAGTCTGTCCTCATAGCAGAGGTGCTCCAGCCTTCTGCTCATCCTTGTGGCCCTTCTCTGGACACCTTCCAGCACCTCCACATCCCTCTTGGAATAGGGGCTCCAGAACTGGAGGCAGTACTCCAGGTGGGGTCTCCCCAGAGCTGAGTAGAAGGGGAGGATCACCTCCCTCGACCTGCTGGCCACACTTCTCTTGATGCAGCCCAGGATCTGATTGGCTTTGCGGGCTGCAAGTGCACACTGAGAGCTCCTGTTGAGCTTCTCCTCCCCCAGCACCCCCAAGTCTCTCTCCTCAGGACTGCTTTCCAGCCAGTCCCTGCCCAGCCTGGATTTGTGCCTGGGTTTGCTTCGACCCAGATGCAGGACCCTGCACTTGCTCTTGTTGAACCTCATGAGGTTGGCTTGTGCCCACCTCTCTAACCTGTCCAGGTCCCTCTGGATGGCCTCCCTTCCCTCCAGCTGTCTGCTGCACCACACAGCTTGGTGTCATCAGCAAACTTGCTGAGGGTGCACTCAATGCCACTATCCATGGCACCCACAGAGATGTTGAATAAGCCTGGTCCCAGGACTGATCCCTGAGGGACTCTGCTTGTCCCTGGCCTCCACTGGGACATGGAGCCATTGACAGCCACTCTTTGGGTGCGGCCATCAAGCCAGTTCCTTATCCATCTAGTGGTCACCCATCCAACCCATGTGTCACCAGCCTGGAGACCAGGATGTGGTGCGGGACAGTGTCGAAGGCTTTGCTCTGATGATTCCACCTTCTATGTACTTCCTTTTGCTGACCCATATTAGCCAGGAGGGCCATGTACATCCATGCAGGCCTTATGCTTGCTTAGTTTTCTGCGTGTTGAAATGGACAGATCTTGTGTTCTGTGGAGGCTGTCCTTGAAGATCCAGCAACTCTTCTGGGCCCCTTTGCGCTCCTGGGGGGTTGCTGCCCTTCTGTAGTGAGGGGTTGCAATTTTGGTTTGGGACTTGCACACTGCTCTCAGTCTAATTCCACAGTTCCATTCTCACTTCTACCAAGGCCACTCTTGGACACCCTCAGCCACCTTATCTTCTATCACTGCCTCCTAGCTTGTGCATCAATGGACCAATAGAGAATTTTCCTGGTTTGCTTTCTCAGCCACGTGCACCAGGAAATCACAGAATATATCTGGCTGAAAGCGTTCTCCCAGATATACAGTCCAACCTTCAACCCAGCACTGAAGCATCAACAGTAAATCGTGTCCCTAAGTGCCAGCTTCACAAGCTGCTGGAACACTGCCAGGGATGGTTACTCCAGTACTGCTCTGGGAAGCCTGTTCTTATGTCTGAGAGCCCTTCCAGTGTAGAACAAGGACAGGCTGTTAATCAACAATCTAGAAACAATAACCAGGCAGACTGGGTTGGTGTTAGGAAAGTCAGAGCTGCGGCTTGCAAGGGTAAGGGAAGTAAGGGCGGATGTTGGTCTCTTCTCCCAGGCAGCAGTACCAGAACAAAAGGACACAGTCTCAGGCTGTGCCAGGGGATGTTTAGGTTGGATGTTAGGAAGAAATTCTATACAGAGAGAATGGGCTGCCTGGGGAGGTGGTGGAGTCACCATCATGGGAGGTGTTCAGGAGGAGACTTGATGGGGTGCTTGGTGCCATGGGTTAGTTGTTTAGGTGGGTTGGATTGGTTGATGGGTTGGACACTATGATCTTGAAGGTCTCTTCCAACCTGGTTTGGTTTATTCTAAATAAATAAAGTATCTCCTTATGTTGAGCTTAAGCCTCCTGGGTTCCATCTTATTCCCACTGCTCCTTCTACTATCACAAGACACCACTGAAAAGAGCCTGGAACCTTCTTCCTGACAGCCTCCTTCAGATATTGATGGACATTGATAAGATCCCCTCTCAGCTTTCTCCGCTCTAGCCATCCAGCCCCAGGTTTCTCAGTCTCTCTTTACTATCTGCATATATCATATTTACAATGCATAATTTTTATACAGATATATAAATATCCTTGCAGCACATCTCATAGGAGATGACTAATGAAGAACATTGTTCTGTCATTCCACCACAAACACCTCATCTCAGTTATACTCTTGTCAAACTGTGGTAGACCCATGGAGGACTGCCACACCACAGCTGCTGAAGAGGACAGCTCTCTTTGACACATCAGGCAAAACACTCAGTTACAGATAGTCAAGGTCAGGCATAAAGTCTTCTAATAAAAAGCAAAAAGAGGCAATATTATAGGAAGTGGAAGCTGTATTATAATAATAATAAATAATAATAAATTATTATTATTGTTAATAATAATAATAAAAAAAAAAAAAAAACAGGTTGGAAGAGACCTTCAAGATCTTCAAGTCCAACCTGTCAACCAATCCAACCCACCTAAACAACTAACCCATGGCACCAAGCACCCCATCAAGTCTCCTCCTGAACACCTCCAGGGATGGTGACTCCACCACCTCCCCAGGCAGCCCATTCCAATGGGCAATCACTCTCTCTGTATAGAACTTCTTCCTAACATCCAACCGAAACCTCCCCTGGTGCAGCCTGAGACTGTGTCCTCTTGTTCTGGTACTGGCTGCCTGGGAGAAGAGACCAACCTCTGCCTGTCTACAACTTCCCTTCAGGTAGCTGTAGAGAGCAATAAGGTCACCCCTGAGTCTCCTCCTCTCCAGGTTAGGGTTAGTGTCCTAGCTGTAAAATAAGAATGAGAGTCTTCCAAGAGGATTTGAGTCCAGGAGCTGGGCAGAAAAATGAAAAGTTTATCTCATCTGATCAGTTTGCAGAATTTCTTATCTTTTGCAGCACAAACTTGGTTTTTCTCTCTCTCTGGCCTCTCCCTTGCCTGGCTTCTTGCTCCCCTGTCTCTGACTTTAAACTTGCATGCTGGCTGGTTGATCTTCCATTTGGGTTTGTAAGCTACAGCGGGGTAGAGATAACTGTCTGGCTGTAACACAACCTTCTGGACCCTTTGTGTCCAGGGAGGGTGTGGGTCTGTACAGGGGGAAGAAAGAGAGATTAATTATTTGTATAAGAGGGTGTTGTGCTGTTGTTGAACTGTAAATACATGTAAATATGTTTTGTATATATTTATTGTCCAAGGGCATGAGATTTAACACATACAAGTGCCAGGTTCTGCACATTGGCCACAGCAACCCCATGCAGTGCTACAGGCTGGGGTCAGAGGGGCTGGAGAGCGGCCAGGCAGAGAGGGACCTGGGGGTGCTGGTTGGTGGTAGGCTGAACATGAGCCTGCAGTGTGCCCAGGCAGACAGGAGGGCCAATGGCATCCTGACCTGCATCAGGAACAGTGTGGCCAGCAGGAGCAGGGAGGTCATTCTGCCCCTGTACACTGCACTGGTTAGGCCACACCTGGAGTCCTGTGTCCAGTTCTGGGCCCCTCAGTTTAGGAAGGAGGTTGACTTGCTGGAACGAGTCCACAGAAGGGCAACAAAGTTGGTGAGGGGCTTGGAACACAGCCCTGTGAGGAGAGGCTGAGGGAGCTGGGGCTGCTTAGCCTGGAGAAGAGGAGGCTCAGGGGTGACCTTCTTGCTCTCTACAACTACCTGAAGGGAGGTTGTAGACAGGTGGATGATGGTCTCTTCTCCCAGGCAGCCAGCAGCAGAACAAGAGGACACAGTCTCAAGCTGTGCCAGGGGAGGTTTAGACTGGATGTTAGGAAGAACTTCTACACAGAGGGAGTGATTGCCCATTGGAATGTGCTGCCAGGGGAGGTGGTGGAGTCTCCATCACTGGAGGTGTTTAGGAGGAGACTTGATGGGGTGCTTGGTTGCATGGTTTAGTTGATTAGGTGGTGTTGGATGAGAGGTTGGATGCAATGATCTTGAAGGTCTCTTCCAACCAGGTTTACTCTATTCTATTCTATTCTATTCTATTCTATTCTATTCTATTCTATTCTACTCTACTCTACTCTACTCTACTCTACTCTACTCTACTCTACTCTACTCTACTCTACTCTACTCTATTCTATTCTACTCTATTCTATTCTATTCTAATTCTATTCTATTCTATGTTTTTCCATACAATGTTTAATTTAAAAATTGAGAGCAAAGTTGAAAAAGACAAGATATGGAGATGAGAGATGAGAAGGAACTTCATGGAAGTTCTTGTGTCTCTGGAAACATTTAAAGCCCTCTTAACTAAGCTGGGCAGCCTCCTGCTGAAGACCCCCTTGCCTCTTCAAGACAAGTGTACTCCAGCCCTCCCAAGCACATCAGAGTCATCAACGGATTGCCATGAACTTTTCATGGTTCATAGATCAGTGGTGATTCTGAAAAATGCATGAGTCACTTCAGCAGAAGACAATAATCACATCTCCTCCCACTGAGAAGGAAGTTCCAGGTTATTTGGAGGTTTGAGCTGAAGTAAAACTGTACCAGTCCAGGTGTGAGTGCATGTGAAGCCAGCTTCAGGATCAGAGGTGCATCACCGCCTTCTTGGGCTAAAAGGTTTGTGTGCTTTTGCTTTCTTGATTTTAGATTCCATAGCGTTTTATTTTATTGAAATCATTGTTGTAACCTTCTGTATTTGGAGTGGGAGACTGAATCAGGGTTTCTAGGCTTTGTTTCCTGCGCTGCTGTTACATAACTAGTGCTAAAGCTTAGTGCACTACTTGGACTGGGTTTCAACAATCACCACTTCTGAGAGCTGACTATCTGCTTATCCAGACTACTATCTGCTTATCCAGACTAAGGGTCTTAAAGAGAATATTACTCTCATCATCTGATAAGAGCTGCTGCTTGAGGGGACAGCAAACAGACCAATCTGACCCTGAACAAATTAGCCCAATAAAACCCCCAAAGCAAACAAAGGTAGGTAATGGGTTACTTTGATTTCACCTTCAGGGAATAATGTCTATAGTTGAGCAATGCTATCAAAAAGGTTTTGTTTTCCTTGTGAACAGGTGTGGTGGGTGGAAGGGCAAGGCCAAGAAGCCTCCTCCCTTCCCCCTTGTAAAGTAAAAGGGAAAAAAAAATTGAAGGGAAAAGAAAAAAAACTCGCAAGCTGAATTAGCAAAGCAGTGGAGCTATATTTACAAAGCAATGTAGGATTTGCAGGGGGAACATTTACAAATTTATAATATCTACAATATATACAAAGATATACAACAGAGCAACACAGAAATGAGAGTGGCCCCCCCCTCGGCAGAGGGGTCCCCCACCTCCGCTCTCCCCTCTCTTCCCCCCCTTTCCCCAGAATGGGATAGAAAGAGAAAGAAAAGAAAGGAAAAAAGTTAGAAGCAGTTCGTGTTAATTGGAAAGGAGTTAATACCGGCTGTTATCTGGTCTTCAAGGCCGAGGCCTTGGCAGAAAGCCCAGCACAGGCAGAGCTGCTGCACGAAGCAAAGACGGAAGCAAGACTGACTGAGAAGTGCTGGAAATGTCCAGTATAGTCCCAGCTCAGAAGGTGCTTCCTCCCACTTTACCAATGAAATAGTTTAGACTATTCCTTCCGTTTACCAACTTCTGTCCACCATATTCCCTTTCTTAAGGGGGCAACGTCAACCGGCCACAGTCCACCCCTTCTAAACAATTTCATTGGCTGTTCATACTGTCCATCCAATCCAAAACGATGTTTACAGTTCATGAGTAAAGTTCATAGTCCATTCCGGCTATGCCCAGATGTAGATGATTCAAAAGTCCAAGAAAATCAGAAAATGAGAAAAATGGAAAACAGTTCATTTCTTCACCGACGAAGCGAAGAAAAGGGAAACAGGGATTCTCAGGGTCTCTTAGTTGACTCAGGGCTCTCAGGGATCTCAGGGTTCGTGCACCGTAGATTCCTCGTTGGTTCTTCCTTTGGACGCGATGTAGCTGTACAGCAGTTTGAAATTAACCTCTTTCAGCTAAAGTTAAATTTCTTTGTGGAATACACTGAATTTCACCATTCTCTTGCATTACCCAATAAGTGTGACCCGGACCTTCAGCTGAAACCACCCCTCGGACAGGTTTAGCCTCTCCTGAGGGTGAAAATACCCAAACAGTTTTACCTAACAGATTCTTTTCTCTAACAACAGGAACTCTATCACCTTCTACTTTCCGTAGCAAATCTGAATGTGCAGGTCCAGCTCTGTTCACTGAACCTCTACTATTTACCAGCCAGGTTGCTTGTGCTAAATGTTTTTCCCAGTTTTTCAAAGATCCACCCCCCATGGCTTTGAGAGTGGTCTTCAACAAACCGTTGTAGCATTCAATCTTTCCTGAAGCTGGTGCATAGTAGGGAATGTGGAATATCCACTCAATACCGTGCTCTTTTGCCCAACTCTTTACAAGGTTGTTCTTGAAATGAGTTCCGTTGTCTGACTCAATCCTCTCTGGAGTTCCGTGTCTCCACAGGATCTGTCTCTCCAGACCAAGAATGGTGTTGCGTGCAGTTGCATGTGGAACTGGATAAGTTTCCAACCACCCAGTGTTTGCCTCTACCATAGTAAGCACGTATTGCTTACCAGAACGAGAACGTGGTAGAGTGATGTAGTCAATCTGCCAAGCTTCACCATACTTGTACTTGGACCATCTGTCACCATACCACAAGGGCTTAAGTCGTTTTGCCTGCTTAATAGCAGCACAAATGTCACAGTCATGGATGACTTGTGTGACAGCATCCATGGAAATGTCTATGGATCTGTCACGAGCCCATTGGTATGTTGCATCTCTGCCTTGATGTCCTGACGAATCATGAGCCCACCGAGCTAAGAATATCTCACCTCGGTGTTTCCAGTCGAGATCAAGATTAGAGTCCATGTCTACTTGAGAAACTCTTGCAGCTAGATCTGCCTGATGGTTGTGTTGCTGTTCCTCAGTAGCTTTGCTCTTAGGAATGTGAGCATCGATGTGTCTCACTTTCACTGGAATTCTCTCGATTCGATCAGCAATGTCCTGCCACAGGTCGGCTGCCCAAATGGGTTTTCCTTTCCTCTGCCAACCACTCTTCTTCCAGTTCTTTAGCCAACCCCACAGAGCATTGGCTACCATCCATGAGTCGGTGTAGAGATAAAGCTTTGGCCATCTCTCACGTTCAGCCACGTCGAGAGCTAGCTGGATAGCTTTTACCTCTGCGAACTGACTGGATTCTCCTTCTCCATCTCTCGCCTCTGCAACTCGGCGTGTTGGACTCCACACTGCAGACTTCCACCTTCGCTTGTTTCCAACAAGACGACAGGAACCATCTGTGAACAAAGCATATTTCTTTTCATCATCAGAAAGGTCATTGTAAGGAGGAGCTTCCTCAGCACGAGTTACTTTCTCCTCTGGAGGTTTAGCACAGTTGATACCTTCAGGCCAACTTGAGATCACCTCCACTAGACCAGGCCTTTCAAGATTTCCCATTCGAGCTCTCTGTGTTATCAGAGCCATCCACTTAGACCAGGTTGAGTCTGTGGCATGATGTGGTGTGGATCCTTTGCCTTTGAACATCCAATTCAAAACTGGTAATCTGGGAGCTAAGAGAAGTTGTGATTCAGTTCCAATCACTTCAGAAGATGCTTTCACTCCTTCATAGGCAGCCAAGATTTCTTTCTCTGTTGGAGTATAGTTAGCCTCTGAACCTCTGTAACCTCGACTCCAGAAACCAAGAGGTCGTCCACGTGTCTCACCTGGAGCTTTTTGCCACAAGCACCAGGTTGGACCATTGTCACTTGCAGCTGTGTACAAAATGTTCTTAATGTCTGGACCATCTCGGACTGGTCCCAGACCCATTGCTTGAATTACCTCTTGCTTTATCTGGTCAAAGGCTGCTTGTTGTTCAGGTCCCCAGTGGAAATGGTTTCTCTTTCGAGTCACATCATACAGAGGTTTCACAATCTGACTGTATCCAGGAATGTGCAGTCTCCAAAATCCCACTATCCCCAAGAAACGTAGGGTCTCTTGCTTGTTTGTGGGATTTGCCATGGTAGAGACTCTATTTACCACATCCCCTGGAATGTGTCGGCATCCATCCTGCCACCGCACTCCCAGAAATTGAATCTCTGTGGTAGGTCCTTTCACCTTGTCTCGTTTGATGGCAAAGCCTGCATTCAGAAGAATGTCAATGATTTTGTTACCTTTCTCGAAGACTTCCTCAGCAGTTTTACCCCAGACGATGATATCATCGATGAACTGGATGTGTTCTGGAGCACCGCCTTTCTCCAGAGCATCGTGGATCACTGCATGACAGATGCTTGAGCTGTGGATCCAGCCCATTGGCAGTCTGTTGAAAGTGTACTGGATTCCTCTCCAGGTGAAAGCAAACTGAGGCCTGCATTCCTCTGCTATGGGAATAGAGAAAAATGCATTAGCAATGTCTATGGTAGCATACCATTTGGCCTCTTTGGATTCCAGCTCATACTGTAGCTCCATCATGTCTGGTACTGCTGCACTCATAGGTGGTGTCACTTCATTTAGGGCTCGGTAGTCTACTGTCAGACGCCAGTCTCCATTCTGCTTCCGCACAGGCCACACTGGACTGTTGAAAGGTGAATGAGTTTTGCTGACGACTTTCTGACTCTCCAACTGACGAATCAGATTCTGAATGGGCAACAAAGAGTCACGGTTGGTTCTGTATTGTCTGTGATGCACAGTCTGAGAAGCAACCGGCAATTCAATGTCCTGTATCTTATGTTGTCCCACAACTGCAGATTCATCAGAAAGTTCAGGTCTGGCAGACAGCTTCAATTTTTGTCCATCAATTTCTATTGAAGCTACTCCAAAAGCCCATTTGTAACCTCTAGGGTCTTTGAAACGGCCTTCTCTCAGAAAATCAATTCCCAAAATACAAGGTGCATCAGGTCCGGTCACAACTGCATGCTTCCTCCATTGTTTACCAGTTAAACTTATATTAACCTCTACCTTACTTAACTCTTGAGATCCACCAGTGACTCCCAGAATAGTTATAGACTCTGATCCCTGATAATTTGATGGTATTATGGTGCACTGAGCTCCTGTGTCAACCAAGGCCCTGTACTTCCGAAATTGTGAAGTGCCAGGCCACTGGATGTACACATCCCAATAGATTCTATTATCTCTGTTATCCCTCTCCTCCCCCTGGCGGGAGGCAGGGCACCCCTAGTTATGGGGAACATGTGCACATGTGCATTGCACATATTGTGCAGGGTTATAACTTTGCATGTTATAACTGGAGCCACTGTTGGAGCCATAAGAGTTGTTCTGGGGAACTGTGGAAGTAACAGCTACCCTTCTGGTATTGCTACGTCGGGTTCTGCCACTTTGCAATTCCCTCAGTCTCCTGAAAAGATTAGAAGTTGGTTGGCCATCCCAGCGGTTCATGTTCTCACCAAACTGATCACGCAGAGTTATCCAAATAGTTCTACGTGATTGCCTTGGTGGTCTGTTTTGGAATGACCTGTTTTGGAATGTCCTGTTTTGGAATGACCTCCTTGGAGGACGTGTATTCCTCACAGATGAGACTTGTACCCACCTGGAGGAAGAATTGAAATTATCCCTTTGTGCCAATTGGTATATGGAATCTTTCAGATCCTTCATGCAATTCTCAATCTTTCCAGACAGAGTTTCAATGGCTGAAACCAAAGAACCACGTGTCATGCTATCCTCCAATTGTCTCATTTGATCACTGAATTGGCCAACCGTGGGAGAAGCTCCACCATAACTTCTTGACACAATTCTGCTTGCCAGAATGTTTGCATAATTAGAAGGAGCAAGTTTGATGATCTTTTTAGCTAGACCAATACCCACAGGAATATCATCAGGATTCAGAGTTTCATGTTCACCATAGAGTAGCTCTCTAACAGCAAATTCCCTCAAGCGCTTAATTCCCTCATCTATGGTAGTCCAGGGTTTAGGATTCCATGGAAGATCATCTCGGGAGGGGTATCTCAGGGCAACCGCTATTAAAAGGCGTATCCACAGATTAACCTTACCGAGAGCTTCGCCTAGATGTCTATCTATTCCATTGTCCCTTGAGAGAGTTCCTAACTGAGCTGCTGACTTGTCTCCAACTGTTAGAGCTGAAGCACCTGTATCATAACACCTACTAAGCCAAGCTAGAACTGGCTCCTTATCTGCCCTGGTGAAATCTTTACGGACATTTCGCAATTCCTCCCGTGGTGACGAACAGTCTGTAATATCATCTTCATCTTCATCTCCCTGAATTCTTTGCCCATAAAATCCTGCTGTCATTCTCCTAAGGATCTCTTTAAGCTGAGAACCACCTTTGCCAGCTGCCTTCCTAGCTTCATCTCTATCCTGCTTTGATCTCTCTAGGTTAGCTAGATCTTTAAAACAAACCTTCTCTTCCTCCTGAGCAGGATCTTTTAGAGTAGAGGGCCCCTCCCCAGGATCAGTCTCCAGCTCCTCTTCTTCTCCATCTTTGGCCTTTCCAGCTCTAGTCTTTAAAGGAGCCACCTTAACTGGAGCTGTGTTTGAATTTACAGCCACCTTAATGGAAGCTGACAGGTCCTGAGATAAATCAGCTGCTGGGGCAGTGACTTCCGGTCCCACCGAGGGAGTGGGTGGAAGTGACGTTGCTCCATTAATGGCCGACGGAGAAGAAGAAGAAGGAGAAGGAGTGGGAGAAGGAGTAGGCGCCATGTTGATACCAGCCGATGCCCTTGGCTGCTTGCCAGAATCAGCAAAGTCATTTAGAGCTGCCTTACCAATTAACTTTTTAGCCTTCTTTGTAACTGACACGGGTTCTCCACAGTCCTCGTCACTAGATGACTCTGGGACTGATCGAGAGCCAGGGCGTTTTCTTTTTGATCTAGTTTTAATAACAAAACAAGCTCTGGACACCTTTCTCTCTCGCCGTAAAGAGAACAGTAAATATGCAATTACCATCACCAGCAACAGATTTATACACATCAAATAAATCACTTTTGGATCCCAGGCATCACCTAAAGTTACTCTCTCCTCAGGCGGAATCTTAAAACCCTTTATCTCAATTGGGAGAGTGGTGGAGGTAACATTCCTGTATCTCACTGGCCATAGGAAATTAATACATTTTCCATACCATAATTTAACTCTATACATAACCCACATATAAATTGTCCTCACCAAATATTTACCCAGGTAATCCAAAATCAAACCCAAACAATACCTGTAAACCAGAGCCCCAAAAATTGAAAAGAATAATCGCTCCACAAACCGCAATACCTTCATGTTTGCTAATTCAGCTAGAAAACACTAAATCAATCAAATAATAAATTAAACTAATTATCTGCCGCGCGTTGGGTACGCCAATAAAAAAAAATGTGGTGGGTGGAAGGGCAAGGCCAAGAAGCCTCCTCCCTTCCCCCTTGTAAAGTAAAAGGGAAAAAAAATTGAAGGGAAAAGAAAAAAAACTCGCAAGCTGAATTAGCAAAGCAGTGGAGCTATATTTACAAAGCAATGTAGGATTTGCAGGGGGAATATTTACAAATTTATAATATCTACAATATATACAAAGATATACAACAGAGCAACACAGAAATGAGAGTGGCCCCCCCCTCGGCAGAGGGGTCCCCCACCTCCGCTCTCCCCTCTCTTCCCCCCCTTTCCCCAGAATGGGATAGAAAGAGAAAGAAAAGAAAGGAAAAAAGTTAGAAGCAGTTCGTGTTAATTGGAAAGGAGTTAATACCGGCTGTTATCTGGTCTTCAAGGCCGAGGCCTTGGCAGAAAGCCCAGCACAGGCAGAGCTGCTGCACGAAGCAAAGACGGAAGCAAGACTGACTGAGAAGTGCTGGAAATGTCCAGTATAGTCCCAGCTCAGAAGGGGCTTCCTCCCACTTTACCAATGAAATAGTTTAGACTATTCCTTCCGTTTACCAACTTCCGTCCACCATATTCCCTTTCTTAAGGGGGCAACGTCAACCGGCCACAACAGGCCTCTGATGGTTGCACCACAATCCTGTTAAAACCTGAAGTTTCCATCTTCATGAGATGAAAGATTCATAAAATCATAGAATGGTTTGAGTTTAAAGGAACTGTAAAGATAATCTAGCTCTACCCTCCTGCTGTGGGCAGCACTAGATCAATTTGTTCAAAGCCCCATCAAACCTGACCTTGAATGCTTCCAGTGATGGGGTATCCACAACTTCTCTGGGCTATCTCTTCCAGTGTCTCATCAGTCTCATCATAAAACTTTTCTTCTTTATGTCCAACTTAAACCTACTTGTCTATCTAAATATCAGTTTAAAACCATTGCCCCTTGTCTTGTCATCACAAGCCCTTTAATTATCAAACTACTGCATTAAGGTCTCCCAGAGCCTTCTCTTCTCCAACTCTCTCAGCCTTTCCTCATAGAAAAGGTTTCCAGCCCTTTGATCATTTTTGTGGCCTCCTCTGGTCCCTCTTCAACACATTCACATACTGGGGACCCCACAGCTGAATGCAGTACTCCGAGTGCAGTCTCACAAGAGCAGAGAGAATCACCTCCCTCAACCTGCAGGCCATGTTTCTGTTTATGCAACCCAGCATACAGCTGGTTTTCTTTGCTGCAAGTTCATAGTGTCAGCTCACATCGAATTTTTTACCCAGCAGTATCCCCAAGTCCTTTCCTGCTAGTTTGATCTCAATTCACTCATCTCCCAGACTACTGATACTGAGGACAGCACCAGTCCAGGTGTAGGACCTTGTGCTTTGTCTTTTTGGACTTGTTCAAATGGGCCCATGCCTCAAGCCTGTCAAGGTCCCTTCAGCTTGGTGTTATCTGCAAACTTCATTACTCAGTTTGGTGTCATCTGCAAGCTTGCTGAAGGTGCACTCAATCACACTACGTCAATAACGCAGATGGGAATAGTCTTTGTCCCTGTAAAGACCCTTGAGGGACACCACTCACTAGAAGATTCCACTTGGGCTTTGAGCCATTGACTCTTTGAGCCCTAACTCTTTGGACAAAGACATGCAGACAGTTCCTTATCCATCTCACAGTTCATCCATCAAACCCAACATCTATTTAATTTAGCAGCCAGAATGTTGCAGGAGGCCGTTATCTTTGCCCAAATCTTCAAAATTTCCACAAGGAAATTGTGCCAGGATTTGTCTGACCCTTGAACACAGAGAAAACAGGGCAAACCCAGAGGCAGAACTTCAAAAGGATGTCAACAAAGCTCTACTTCTTCCCCCCCTTCTCTGCTGCAGCTTACAATCATGCCACCGTTTAGAGAGAGCCAAGGATGGGAAGGTGGAACAGTGTGGGTGAAACAGTGGTGTGCTTCAGAAGATTCATCAAAGCTGCTTCTCTTACACCTGATACAGGTGTGACTCTGAAGAAATGTGCCCATCCAGTGCCATGTCAGTTTTGATATAGAATTCACATGACTAGGATTGTTGCCTGCAAACAGGTAGAACCACATTATTCCAGGACAAAAGGTTATTGTTGAGATGAGTAGGAGCAGCTCAGTTCTGTGCTTACGACCTAAAGATCTCTGCGGCTGATGTCTTCAGTATCTTCATCAGTGCTACAGACAGTGAGACTGAGGCACCCTCAGCAAGTCTGCAGATGGCACCAAGCTGAGTGGTGTGGTTGATAAATCTGAAGGACAGGATCGGATGGTTGCCATCCAGAGGGACCCAGGCAAGCTGGAGAGGTGGGCAGAGGATAACCTCAGGACTTACAACAAGGCCAACTGCAAGGTCCTGCACCTAGGTTGGGACAACCCTCAATGTCAATCCAGGCTGGGGTTGATGAGATTGAGCACAGCCCTGCAGAGAAGAACTTGGGGGTGCTGGTGGGTGAGAAGCTGGACAGGAGCCAACAATGGGCACTGGCAGCCCAGAAGGCCAAGTGCAGCCTGGGATGTATCGAAAGCAGCATAGCCAGAGATAGAGAGGATCCTGCCCCTCTGCTCTGGGGAGACCTCACCTGCAGTGCTGTATCCAGCTATGGTACCCTCAACACAAGAGAGACATGGACCTGATGGAGAGGGTCTAGAGGAGGCCACCAAGATGGTCAGAGGGATGGAGAACCTCTGCTATGGGGACAGGATGAGATAGTTGGGGCTGTTCAGCCTGGAGAAGAGAAGGCTCTGGGGAGACCTTAGAGCTGAGGTTTCAATTTTTGATGGTGACTTACAGGGGACCTGCCTGGGAGAGAATTTTTAGAAGGGCCTGTGGGGACAGGACCAGGGGCAATGGTTTGAAACTGGAGCAGGGCAGATTTAGATTGGACATCAGGAGGGAGTTCTGCACAATGAAGGTGATGAGATATTAGAAGAGGTTGAGGCCCCATCCCTGGAGACATTTAAGACTCAGTGTGGCCCTGGGCAGCCTGCTGTAGTTGGAGATGTACCTGCTGAGGTCAAGGGGGTTGGACAAGATGATCTTTGAGGGTGAATCCGTGTGCAGGGGAATGAAACAAATAAAGATAAAAGCTGCCTGCCCTTTCCTTTCCAACACAGATGATGTCAAACTTGTGTGCAGATGCTTTTAGATAACTGCTAGAGAGATGAGACGCAAAAGGTGTCAGCTAGTGGAGCCAAAGCTGTGGAAGAGTACAAATGGAATTGTTGCCCCAGAATAGGTGAGGAGAGCATTGTAGGAGAGGGAATACTACAGATTGCTATTGGCCCATGATACCTTCCAGCTATGCCCAGTGGGATCCAGTGATGATCCTATGGCATGCTTCAGCATAACCCAGGAGAAATGAGTCCTTTGCTATCCCTTGTGCTGTTATTTTGCAAGGTGAAATATTTAAGGCAAACTTTCAGTAAGGGTCAGTGTCAGATAAGCCTTGTGCTAGGTGTTTTCACTGACCCACTCAGCTATGGATTCTCCTCACTTCTTCTTCTCAGGCATTCTCCAAAATGCCAAACAGCATCATCAGGGAGGAGAATGTGAAGTCAGGACTGCTGAAGATGCACAAGCTATGGGTCATGTTGCTGGCTGTAGCTGTAGTCTCACTTCTTTCCGTGTGCTTTCTGGCACTGAACGATAGGTGAGTGAGGGATGGGGTGGAGGAACTGTGTCCCCTCAGTCCTGGAAAAGATATGGAAACACAGAGAGTCACTCCAGAAGGCCTCCAGGGGGTGAGCCAATAGAGCAGGAGTGGAGATAGTGCAGGGAAAGGATGAAATTATGCTAATTTTGGATGAATATTTCAGTGTAGGAGTGGCTGCAGGTAGGGCCATGAGGTGGCTAAGGGGAGACACTGAGGTGAAGTGCCAGAGGACAGCTGTGTGAGGACATGCTATTCTGGCTCAGTTTAACACCTTGTTTGTTGTTTGGTTTTTTTTCCACAGACCTGACATCAAGGTTGCAGGGGCAAAAGCGTGTCAAGAACTGTTGAGCAACATAACACAACCTCAGAAGTGAGAGTTCTGTGTGCTGGGCAGTAGCAGACAGGCTAAAGTGGGACACCTGGTGGCCTCAGTGAAGGTCCAGGGTGTAGAGAGGGATTAACAGAGAGTCCTTTGTTTGAAGAAAGCCTTTGTGAGAGCATTCAAATTGCTTACAAGCTCTTTCTGCCCTAGGATAAATGAAGCCTGGAGCCTGAAACATGTGAAGTTAATGCAGACCTGCTGCTGGAAGTTCAATGCAACTGCCTTGGCCCAGTACAGGTGATGCCCACCAGTCACAGGGAAAAACTACTCAGTTCACCTGCTTCCAAAAATATCATGACCAAAGTGGTTTATTAATTTATTAATGACAGATGCTTAACCCACAATGGGTGAACCAGACATTCGGGATCAAACAGCAGTAACAAATGGTTGGCTCTTAAAATGCCAACGTGCAACTGCAAGTTTCTAACCACTCCTCTGCATATCACCCCCAAAGCTCTAATCACAGGCAGCCGCACTCACTGACACAGCTACACATGTACACTGCCCCTCACAGGATGTGCCTGAGCTCTGCATTTGTGGGAACCCCTTCGGCTCTCCCCAACTTGCTGATCTACAAGCCTGTGAAGAAGTACCCTGTGAATCCACAGGCCATGCTGTGGGCCCCTGTCTGCTGCACCCAGTACTCACAGCCCACTGGCTGGATGCAGACACTGCACAGTGAAGGCTGCTCTGCCTGACCATGGCAGAGGTTGTGATGCTGATGGGGCAGCATCTGGCAGGATCAGATCAAGTTTTGACTGCTGCTCTTTCTTCTCCATAGTCATTCACCCCTCAGGAATAATGTTCCTGTTACTTTCATACTTTATTTCAGGTGACTCCTTCTTTATTCCAAGAGTCTCTTGGTCATCTTCCTTTTTCACATGATGAGTTTTGGGTGAATGTCTGCCCAGGTTTGTTTACTGGACTGATCCTCACACACAGTCTACACTAATAATCACATCTAAAGAGACATTGTTCTCCAGGTCATACTTGAGAGTAGGACATGCAGACATACCCATGCCCACCATCCAGACACCTGTCTGCACTGCCCTGCTGCCTCCTATGTACTGACCTTTGATCCGGCACGTTGGTGAGCTTGTGAGGGGAGGGATGAAGGCATGCACAGGTGAAGCTGAGTCTGAAGCAAGCAGGAAGGGGTTTGATTAGTGGCTAGGCCAAAGAACAGATAGAAAAAAGAACAGATAGAAAATGCCTGGAGATGTGTGTGGATGAGGAAGAAGGTGAAGGATGTGTGGAGATGGATGAACAGAGGGTGCATGAAGAAGGTTGTTCTAACTTGGCATGATGCTGCCTTTGTGTTTCCTGTGCTTTCCCAAACTCGCTTTCCCCTTACACTGCACTATTTGCTTACCTAATCTTTTACTTCTGCTTCTAATGTAGCCCTCTTCTCATTCTCATCCCTCTCTGCTTTGTTATTGCTACAGTCTCCCTTCATCCCACACCCTCAGATCTCTGCTCCACTGTCTTCCACTCTCTTCCCATTACAGGGCAGAGCTAGGGCGCTGCTGCAATGCCTCAGCCTGGCTGGCTGTGACACAGGACAACACACCACTGGGATCCAAGATTGTCTATGATGGATACCAGTCAGCAAGCTTGAAAGTCAGCAATGGCTTGATGGAGATTCTGCCAGAGGTAGGAGTGCTTTTTGACGGGGATTACATCTCACAGCCTGCATGGTTTTCTTTTGTACACCCTGGAATGTGTCTGGCTGGCAGATTTGTGGTAGGTCTTTCTGTAATTCTCTAAGGGTGAGTGAATTTCAACCTATTGTTCTTTATAGAAATCCCCCTTTCTGCTCCCTCTCTACAAAAGCTGTGCTGTAGTGGGAAATGGAGGAATTCTCAGAAACAGCAGCTGTGGCTCTAAAATTGATGCACACCAGTTTGTAATCAGGTAATTGATGCCAGCTTGCCTAGAAGAGATGTAGGGAAGCAGCAGGAGGAAGAAGCTTTCATATGAGCAGAGTGAAGGTAGAGAAAATGGAGATAGAGGAAACACTCTGAGTGGTGTTGAAGGTGAGGGGCTGCAGAAATGGCAGGGTGCACCTGATCGGGGCAGTGTCACACAGGGGTGGGTAAATTCTCCAGCATTATTTCTCATATGTTTCCTTTGTTTATCACCTCAATCAGGTTTAACCTGCCTTCTGTCAACTTCCCTGAGGATGTGGGCAGAAAGTCAAGCATTGTCACTGTAAATCCCAGTATCCTTCATAAAAGGTGTGGTAACAAAAATGGAGGAAAGGACTCCTACCCTTCCTCTCCCCCACATACAATCTCCTTTGCCTCTGCTTTCTCCCAGAAAACAGACAGGCCTTTGCTACCATGCAAAGGTTAAAGCTGTTGGCACCTACTGCCATGAGATGGTCCACTCTGTGCAGAGGTATACAGGGAAATACTGCAGGTCCTGGAGTGTTTGGGGCAGAGTTTGCTCAAGACTTGATTGCTGTGGATTGTTTTATCTTACCATTCCAGTGAGCTGAGGGTGATGTGAAGGCAGACAGAAATGATCAGCTGTATTCTGTATTGCTGCTTTTTAGGAGGAGCTCTGATAGGAACCATTTAATCTCATTCTGATCCTAGCTGCATAAATGCTTTTTATGTACAGGGGAGGAAATAGGTACTCCTTGTCCTACAACAGACATCTAAGACAGGACAGATCAGTTGTGATCTGGCTGTACTTGCTTTCTTCCACTGACTGCAAAGGACATTTAGACAATTAGTTCAGATGCTGCTGTCTGTACAATAGATCTCTAAAGATGGCATAAATTCTGTGCTAACCCTCTGATCCACCATTATGGGACATCATTCTTCACAAATTGTGAGCTGTGGGACCATTAAGGTTACAAATTGGAAGACAGCTTCCCAACCTTTTAATCAGCTAGCCACTAGCAAACCTCCTGGATATTTTCAAGCACCTCCTCTGATCCATCAAACGCTCCTGAGAGTCTGCAACTCAGATCGCCTGCAAGGCACAGAGATGGGTAAAATGGAGGTGAAGAGCAGAACCAGTATTTCATTGCTTCAGGGCAGGGTAGCATGGGAAGGGCAGGAGGGAATAAAGATGGGCTTGGCAGAGGATGATGGTGCCACATGTCTTGCCTCACAGGTTTCGTGGTCTGAATGGTCGGCGTCTGCCATTTTTGAAGGCAGCAGATTCTTATGGAGAAACTTGGTTCCTCATCCCAGCTTTTTCCTACCCTGGAGGTACTGAGGCTTCTTATCGAGCAGTCTATGCCTTGCTGGACTCTGCCTCCCAGTCACGTGCCTTCTTCTTCCACCCTCATTACCTGAGTGCTTTAAGCAAGTACTGGCACGATCGTGGTTTTCATACCCATCGCCTCTCCTCAGGTTTCATGCTAGTGAATGCTGCTCTGGAGTTGTGCCAGCACATTACACTCTATGGCTTCTGGCCCTTCTCTTTGCATCCTGATGGCCATTCCCTTCCCCATCATTACTATGACAATGTGCTTCCCAACAGAAAGTTGCATATCATGCCCAAAGAATTCACTTATTATGTGGATATGCACTTCCACGGTGTGCTGCAGCTGCATCTGGGGCAGTGCTAAGGGGTCAAGTCAAAGCTAAAGCTAAATGGGGTCTAAAGAACATGGTTTCTGCTGTTGTTCTCCATTATGGGGTCTTCTGATGGGAATACACAGACCTACAAACTCCAAGGATGAAAAATATGCCTTCTCTTTTCCATAGTGTTGCAGTAGAGGTTCATCATTCAGTAAGAATCATTGGCATCAGATCATTTTAGTGTTAATTGGGAGCGATGAATTGTCATCTGTTAGTGTTTAATGAATAACTAAATTGCTAGTAAATAACTTCCTTTCTTGCCAGCAGTGTGTATTTATTAACTGCACTTCACATTTTCAAACAAATGCTCATATCCAATACCATCCTGACCCAATAGGTATTAAGTAGAATAGAATAGAATAGAATAGAATAGAATAGAATAGAATGAATAGAATAGAATTACATAGAAGAAACCAGGTTGGAAGAGACCTTCAAGATCATCGAGTCCAACCCATCAACCAATCCAACACCACCTAAACAACTAACCCATGGCACCAAGCACCCCATCAAGCTTCTTCATGAACACCTCCAATGACGGTGACTCCACCACCTCCTTGGGCAGCCCATTCCAAAGGGCAATCACTCTTTCTGTATAGAACTTCATCCTAACATCCAACCTAAACCTCCTCTGGTGCAGCCTGAGACTGTGTCCTCCTGTTCTGGTACTGGCTGCCTGGGAGAAGAGACCAACCTCTGCCTGTCTACAACCTCCCTTCAGGTAGTTGTAGAGAGCAAGAAGGTCACCCCTGAGTCTCCTCTTCTCCAGGCTAAGCAACCCCAACTCCCTCAGTCTCTCCTCACAGGGCTGTGTTCCAAACGCCTCACCAACTTTGTTGCCCTTCTCTGGACTCGTTCCAGCAAGTCAACCTCCTTCCTAAATTGAGGGGCCCAGAACTGGACACAGTACTCGAGAATAGAATAGAATAGAATAGACCAGACCAGACCAGACCAGACCAGACCAGGTTGGAAGAGACCTTCAAGGTCATTGTGTCCAACCCATAAACGATTAAGGGTGTGTCACATTTTGATTATTGTGTATTACCTCTGCTGCTTTAATCAGACTCATTCCAGTGCCTATTTATGTTATCAACACTAGCCATAAAACATTAAGTTCTGCATATTTGTCAGAGCTATGCAGTTAATCTTCATTCTTGCCTTCTAAGATCAGAGTTAATCAGCCAGTCATCACAGTCTGGTGGATTGCCAGCTGGGCCAGTGGCTGGATGGGTTGCATCCATCAGTCCATGAGACATGCAGCAGTGCCTTTTTCCCCAGCACATGAATGAACACTAAACTGCTCCTATGCTATGGGCAGCTGCTAGCTGAATGAGGCAGCTGTGATGACATATTATCATGTACAGATGCTCCTCTATCTTTAGGGAGTAACCAGTATGCATTTACAAAGAGGGAAATCATGCCTTGTGCAGCTGATAGCCTTCTGCAAGGTGATTATTGCCTTGGAGGATGAGAGGAGTGAGGTGGATATTATTTATCATGATGTCACAGAACCACAGAGTGTTAGGGGTTGGAAGGGACCTTTGGAGATCATAAAGTCCAACTCCCTACCAGGACCACCCAGAGTAGGTCACATAAGAATGCATCCAGGTGGGTTTTGAAAATCTCCAGTGAAGGAGATGCCACAACCTCTCTGGGCAGCCTTCTCCAGGGCTCCAGCACCCTCACCCCAAAGAAGTTTCTCCTCATGTTGAGGTGAAACCTCCTGGGTTCCAGCTTGCTCCCAGTGTCCCTTGTGCTGTCATTGGACATCCCTGAAAAGAGCCTGGCCTCCATCCTCCCCACGCTGCCCTGCAAATCTTTATCACCAGCAGTGGGGGCAGCCCTCAAGCTCCTCTGCTCCAAGCTCCAAGTCCCAGCTCCCTCAGCCTGGCCTCACAGGGAGGTGTTCCACTGCCTGCAGCAGCTCTGTGGCTCCAGGCTGGACTCTCTCAAGAAGTTCCCTGAGGTCCTTGTGGAACCAAGGCCCCAGAACTGGATACAATATTCCAGATGTGGCCTGACCAGGAAAAGGTAGAGGGGGATGAGAACCTCTCCCTCCATAGTGGGACTCCATTGATACCCTAAGGGGAGGGTGCACTGTGGTCAGTTTCTAATTAGTTGGAGGTCTGAGTCCTTCAAACAACACAAAAGCAAGGTGAGAACTTCTGAGCCTGTAGGTGCTACTTAATGTCTGCTAGCTCTGCAAGGGGTCAAGTGGATCTTCGTCAGCTCCTAGCAAGCTTTGACTCTTTCCACCAGGCTTCTGAGTTTGTCAGGGCTGCTGCACTAACTATTCAGGACAGCACAGACCCCTTGGAGTAGTTTTTGTTGACTTAACTAAAGCTCTTGACTCTGTGAACCATACTGAGCCATTCTATAATATACTGATGGAATCATGTTTGTAATAAAGGGACAACAAAAAGTTGGATGTGCCATGTTCACCCTAGAGAATGAAATCGAGGTGCGATCATTGCCAGCAAACACATTCATTCACAAAGCTGAACTGATTGCTTCAACCTGAAATTTAGACTTCTCAGGATGGTTGGACTCAATCATTCACAGATTTACAGCTTGCATTGGGCTGAAAGGGACCCTCAAGGGTCATTTGGTCCAACCCCCCCCGCAGTGAGCAGGACACCTTCCAATCTTAAAGGTCTTTTCCAAGCTTAATGTGATTCTGTGATTCTAATATCTGAACAGAATTCCAGTTGGACAATAAACAGAATTCATGGAATGTTCCCATGGGACCCATGCATTCTAACTTGTAATCATACATTTCAGTATCTCACACAGTATGTTTACATCTGTCAGCTTTTTTAATATGCCTCTTAGTTCTAAACTTGTGAGGAAAAAACCCATGCATTTGCCTGGGACCCAACTGCTCATGTTTAAGTTTTCCTGACTACTGACTAAAAATGACTCTTTCATCAGTGCTCTTCAACATTTCTGTAAATACTGTATATTGTATATATATATTCAGAAATACACAGCAAAGAATGTAATACAGAACAAAACTCTCTCCTCCAGAAAGAGGAGGGTTCCCCCCCCGTACATAAAATAATGTGGTGGTGAGAGAAAGTTCAGTTCTCCCTCCCCCACAAAGAAACCACAGCTAACTCAGTCGGAGAAGCAAAGATGAAATATGAGCTATATTTACAAGCAGGATGAAATGCAGTGAATATATACACAATATACAGTATTTACAATATATATACAGAAATATACAGCAAAGAACATAATACCCTCAGCAAGTTTGCTGATGACACCAAGCTGTGTGGTGCAGCAGACACGCTGGAGGGGAAGGGAGGCCATCCAGAGGGACCTGGACAGGCTGGAGAGGTGGGCACAAGCCAACCTCATGAAGTTCAATAAGAGCAAGTGCAGGGTCCTGCATCTGGGTTGAGGCAATCCCAGGCACAAATCCAGACTGGGCAGAGACTGGCTGGAAAGCAGCCCTGAGGAGAGAGACTTGGGGGTGCTGGTGGAGAAAAAGCTCAACATGAGCTCTCAGTGTGCTCTTGCAGCCCAGAAAGCCAATCAGATCCTGGGCTGCATCAGGAGAAGTGTGGCCAGCAGGTCAAGGGAGGTGATCCTCCCCCTCTGCTCAGCTCTGGGGAGACCCCACCTGGAGTACTGTGTCCAGTTCTGGAGCCCCTATTCCAAGAGGGATCTGGAGGTGCTGGAAGGTGTCCAGAGAAGGGCCACGAAGATGATCAGAGGGCTGGAGCACCTCTCCTATGAGGACAGACTGAAGCAGTTGGGGCTGTTCAGTCTGGAGAAGAGAAGGCTCCCAGGTGATCTCATTGTGGCCTTCCAGTATCTGAAGGGGGCTACAGGAAGGCTGGGGAGGGACTGCTCAGGATCTCAGGTAGTGATAGGACTAGGGGGAATGGAATGAAGCTGGAGGTGGGGAGATTGAAGCTGGAGGTGGGGAGATTGAGGCTGGAGGTGAGGAGGAAGTTCTTCCCCATGAGAGTGGTGAAGCCCTGGAATGGGTTGTCCAGGAAGGTGGTTGGGGCCCTGTCCCTGGAGGTGTTTAAGGCCAGGCTGGCTGAGGCTCTGGCCAGGCTGCTCTAGTGTGGGGTGTCCCTGCCCATGGCAGGGGTGTTGGAACTAGCTGATCCTTGTGGTCCCTTCCAACCCTGAATGATACTATGATACTATGATACTATGATACAGAACAAAACTCCCTCCTCTTTCTAGAGGCGGGTTCCCCGCCTTTTTTTCTTATCTGTTTTCAAGGTTAGCTCTCGCAGCTGTTGCCCATAAGTAAACAGGCTGAAAAGACAGAACAGACTGGAACTGAGACAGACTCCACCTGAACTAAAACTTCAAGTTGCATTTTACCAATCTACCGATGAAATTCATTTAGACTTTATCTTTGTATTTCATTGTACACCAAAACATTCAGCCAGAGTGTTAAAGCAACTGTCCCTTTCTTAAAGGCACAGCCTAAAATGGTCAAGCTTTTGCCCTTCTGCTCCACGGGAGGTTTCCGTTCTCCATGAGGAGGCCTGCATTAGGAACAGTGTGGCCAGCAGGAGCAGGGAAGTCATTGTGCCCCTGTACTCTGTTTTGGTTAGGCCGCACCTTGAGTACTGTGTCCAGTTCTGGGCCCTTCAGTTTAAGAAGGATATTGAAACACTTGAAGGTGTCCAGAGAAGGGCAACAAGGCTGGGGAGAGGCCTTGAACACAAGCCCTATGAGGAGAGGCTGAGGGAGCTGGGATTGTTTAGCCTGGAGAAGAGGAGGCTCAGGGGTGACCTCATTGCCCTCTACAACTCCCTGAGGGGTGGTTGTAGCCGGGAAGGGGTTGGCCTCTTCTCCCAGGCAACCAGCACCAGAACAAAGGACACAGTCTAAGCTGTGCCAGGGGAGGTTTAGACTCGAGGTGAGGAGGAAGTTCTTCACTGAGTGAGTCATTCATCATTGGAACAGGCTGCCCGGGGAGGTGGTTGAGTCATCGTCCCTGGAGGTGTTCAAGAGGAGATTGGACTTTGCACTTGGTGCCATGGTCTAGTCATGAGGTCTGTGTTGATAGGTTGGACTCGATGATCCTCAAGGTCCTTTCCAACCTGAGTTATACTGTGTGATACTGTGTGGTCAAAATTTCCTATCTATATGCTCTCTAGAGAGACTCTCCAAAAAAAGAGTCACATTTCCCCAAAGATCACCATAGTTTACTGTAAATATTATAATTAATTTAATTCAATACAGGGCATATGCTCAGAATTTCACCTCAGACTCCTCACCTTTCCCATGTAGAGTCCATCATAGGACTTGTTACCACAACTTGAACGCAGTGTTTACAGATATTCTTGCAACAGGAGTAAAAGTACTTTTGGCTATTTGCAAAATGGCAGTGTTTTCTCTTCACCATAGTTTACCCTATTAGAATATGCATTTTCAGCATAAAGGGGATCTTTACTCTATGACTAAGAGTGGGATCGTTCCAGTGGGAAACATCATTTGCTCATTAGCAATGGAAATTTCTCCCAGAGAGACGAATAGCTACTTTGCTGACATGCAAAAGCAACCAGAAGGGTTTCAGATTATGGGTAGGTGTTGATTCTGACCTAGAAACGCCTTAATGAGTTTTGTGCCTTGTTACCTTTTTGCCTTGTTAGGTTGGACACAATGATCTTGAAGGTCTCTTCCAACCTGCTCTATTCTATTCTATTCTATTCTATTCTATTCTATTCTATTCTATTCTATTCTAATTCTATTCTACCTGAGAAACAAACTTTGTCCTGTTGTGTTTTCACCAATACAAAAAGCTTAAGAGCTTTGGCTCATCATGCTAAGTTCACAGGGTAGTAAGACATTAGTGCCTGGCCTTCAGACATACATACTGAAACATGCTTTCCAATTAGTAAACTACTTCTCAGATTTCCAATCTGGGTATTCAAAGAATGCTAAGGAAATTGGGGAAAGATGCTTTTGCTAGGCAGCCTCCAATGAGCATGAACATAGTATCATAGTATCATAGTATCATTCAGGGTTGGAAGGGACCACAAGGATCAGCTAGTTCCAACCCCCCTGCCATGGGCAGGGACACCCCACACTAGAGCAGCCTGGCCAGAGCCTCAGCCAGCCTGGCCTTAAACACCTCCAGGGATCCTGGATCCAGGGATCCTGCTGGCCACACTGTTCCTAATGCAGGCCTCCTCATGGAGAACGGAAACCTCCCGTGGAGCAGAAGGGCAAAAGCTTGACCATTTTAGGCTGTGCCTTTAAGAAAGGGACAGTTGCTTTAACACTCTGGCTGAATGTTTTGGTGTACAATGAAAACAAAGATAAAGTCTAAATGAATTTCATCGGTAGATTGGTAAAATGCAACTTGAAGTTTTAGTTCAGGTGGAGTCTGTCTCAGTTCCAGTCTGTTCTGTCTTTTCAGCCTGTTTACTTATGGGCAACAGCTGCGGGAGCTAACCTTGAAAACAGATAAGAAAAAAAGGCGGGGAACCCGCCTCTAGAAAGAGGAGGGAGTTTTGTTCTGTATCATAGTATCATAGTATCATAGTATCATAGTATCATTCAGGGTTGGAAGGGACCACAAGGATCAGCTAGTTCCAACACCCCTGCCATGGGCAGGGACACCCCACACTAGAGCAGCCTGGCCAGAGCCTCAGCCAGCCTGGCCTTAAACACCTCCAGGGACAGGGCCCCAACCACCTTCCTGGACAACCCATTCCAGGGCTTCACCACTCTCATGGGGAAGAACTTCCTCCTCACCTCCAGCCTCAATCTCCCCACCTCCAGCTTCATTCCATTCCCCCTAGTCCTATCACTACCTGAGATCCTGAGATCCTGAGATCCTCCCCAGCCTTCCTGTAGCCCCCTTCAGATACTGGAAGGCCACAATGAGGTCACCTCGGAGCCTTCTCTTCTGCAGACTGAACAGCCCCAACTCCTTCAGTCTGTCCTCATAGGAGAGGTGCTCCAGCCCTCTGATCATCCTCGAGGCCCTTCTCTGGACACCTTCCAGCACCTCCAGATCCCTCTTGTAATAGGGAGCTCCAGAACTGGAGGCAGTACTCCAGGTGGGGTCTCCCCAGAGCTGAGTAGAAGGGGAGAATCACCTCTCTTGCCCTGCTGGCCACACTTCTCCTGATGCAGCCCAGGATCTGATTGGCTTTCCGAGCTGCAAGTGCACATTGAGAGCTCATGTTGATGTAGTTCATCACAGGCCAGGCCTTCCTTTGTGCCGATAGTCTTGGCCAAGTACACAGTTTTTAGTCATTTCTTGTGAAAGGAATGAGCTGCTGGCAGGGCAGTTTGCTTTATTTTGTGCCTTTTTTGAGGGTGAATCAAAGGGAGTGGGGGGATTCTGAGTGGACTGATTCTGCCATGTGGAGTGGGGGGAGGCTGCAGCAGAGCAGCAGGTGAGCGAGGGCTGGAGGAACCAACCCACCCCAAAATGCTGAAAATTCTTGGAGGGGATCACAAAATATTTTAAAACATAAGTACTAGTGTGAGGCGATGCAGAGAAAAACCTCATTGTCACCTAGAGAGTGAAGAGTTGGATTGAGTGATGTGTAAAAAAGCTTTTGAAATGACCCCCCCCCCCCCTTCTCTCCTCTGTTTTTAAAAGGCTTTTACAATTGACAAAATAAAATCACACAGGGGCTTGGACTATAAACACAGCCTGTGTCTGTACAAATGAAAAATAGGGGCGCGTGCGTGTTGTGGTTTTTAACGTAAATAGAAAATACTCTGAACAGGGCCAAGCCGAGCCGCTCCCCATGCCCAGGGAACTGCTCAGTGCTGCCCCCACGTGTGTAACAGTCGGCACTGCAGTCGTGCAGCAGAGTGTGTCGCCCTGTGGATGCTCAGGGCTGCCCCGGCGTGTGTGGAACACAAGCCCTATGAGGAAAGACTGAGGGAGCTGGGATTGCTTAGCCTGGAGAAGAGGAGACTCAGGGGTGACCTTATTGCTCTCTACAGCTACCTGAAGGGAGGTTGTAGACAGGCGAATGATGGTCTCTTCTCCCAGGCAGCCAGTACCAGAACAAGAGGACACAGTCTCAGGCTGCACCAGGGGAGGTTTAGGTTGGATGTTAGGAAGAAGTTCTGTACAGAGAAAGTGATTGCCCATTGGAATGTGCTGCCTGGGGAGGTGGTGGAGTTGCCATCATTGGAGGTGTTTAGGAGACTTGATGGGGTGCTTGGTTGGGAGACAACTATAGGTAGGAATAAAGGGGGAAATAGGACTGACCCTGGATGTGGGAATGTAATTTTTATAGGGCAGTATTCAAAGGATTAGACCAGAAAGAAAGGACACCTACCTAAAGGATAGCTGATACTTTGGATACTTTGGAGACTTGATGGGGTGCTTGGTGCCATGGGTTAGTTGTTTAGGTGGGTTGGATTGGCTGAAGGGTTGCATGCGATGATCTTGAAGGTCTCTTCCAACCTGGTCTATTCTATTCTATTCTATTCTATTCTATTCTATTCTATTCTATTCTATTCAAACTATGACTCTCTTAAGAAGTCTTATGACTCTCTTGAGAAACCACAGTTACTAACTGGGTTTGCCTGCAGAGGCCACACCTCCCCGTGGTCCCACTGGATACCCTTTTGGGTAATTAAGTTGGTCTCTGCCCTAGTCTCCGGAGCATTGATGCTCCAAACTATCAGTTAGCTCGCCACTGACTGATAGTATTTTGGCAAAACAAACTTTAGCGGCAATTTAATTGTCACACGTTAGCCTAGCCGACAGCATAGTTAGCTGAGCAGAGTCATTTGCTCTTTGAGGGAAGAGCTTCTGACTGATTCCTCCCTCACATTGACTTGACAAAATGGGTCGTCAACTATGTAGCCTTTTTGCAACCATAGGCACCCAGACCACTCCTATGGTTTGGCTGGATGTTGTGACCAAACCTGATACAAGACTACCAGATGAGGAGATACTAGGGGTGTGTTTGACTGGAATTGAGTTTGTGAATTCAGTGATAGCCAAAGACAATACTGCCTACCCTCCTATCTGGAACAAGAAACTGGTGGTATTTGTGGAGGCGTATGAAGGATCCACCTCTCCAGCTCATGGGAAAGGTATCAGAGATCAGAGCCTAGAGAGGAACAGGAATGAGGATGTGGACTGTCCTGAAACCCTGAGCTCTATGAGTCATCTCTCAATACTAACCACATCGCCCGAGCTGGATAATACAGCTGATGTCTGTCCTGGGACTCCTCTGGTGAGGATGCCAGATGAATCCTAACTGCAAGGCTGGCAAAGGCATGTCCCATTAATCCGAGGCAGAGAGGTTTCATTCAATCTTCTGGATGTAGTGAGAATTTAAAATTGTTACAGCTATTGATTAGGAATGCAAAGAAACAACAGAATCCCCTCGGGGGTTGTCTTTGTCAATCTGGCCAAAGCGTTTTGACTCAGCGAGCCACACCCACTTCCTGGCTGTGCTAAAACAAAAAGGCCTGGATGACCACAGAATAGCTTTGATTAAGGATTTTTGTCATAACATTCACACCGTAATCAAAACTAAAGAAGGAGAGGCTGAGTCTATAGAAATAAAAACTGGTGTGAAGCAGGGCGACCCCATGTCACCACTCTTATTTAATCTGTGCATTGACCCCCTGTTATGTAAATTGGAAGAATGTGGGGAGGGGTTCCAACATGGGAAGGTTAAAATAACAGCTCTGGCTTTTGCAGATGACCTGGTCCTGCTGAGTAGTTCCCGATCAGGAATGGAGAAAAACATTGACATTCTAGAAGCATTTTGTGAATTAACTGGCCTAAAAACACAGGGTGTGAAATGCCATGGCTTCTTTATACAACCAACTAAGGACTCTTATATCACAGTATCACAGTATAACTAAGGTTGGAAGAGACCTCGAGGATCATCGAGTCCAACCTATCAACACAGACCCCATGACTAGACCATGGCACCAAGTGCCACATCCAATCCCCTCTTGAACACCTCCAGGGACGGTGACTCCACCACCTCCCTGGGCAGCACATCCCAATGACGAATGACTCGCTCCGTGAAGAACTTTCTCCTCACCTCGAGTCTAAACCTCCCCTGGCGCAGCTTGAGACTGTGTCCTCTTGTTCTGGTGCTGGTTGCCTGCCTCAGAGAAGAGACCAACCCCCACCTGGCTACAACCTCCCTTCAGGGAGTTGGAAAGAGCAAGAATGTCTCCCTTGAACCTCCTCTTCTCCAGGCTAAACAACCCCAGCTCCCTCAGCCTCTCCTCATAGGGCTTGTGCTCAAGGCCTCTCCCCAGCCTTGTTGCCCTTCTCTGGACACCTTCAAGTCTCTCAATGTCCTTCTTAAACTGAGGGGCCCAGAACTGGACACAGGACTCAAGGTGCGGCCTAACCAATGCAGAGTCCAGGAGCACAATGACTTCCCTGCTCCTGCTGGCCACACTGTTCCTAATGCAGGCCAGGATGCCCTTGGCCTTCTTGGCCACCTGGGCACACTGCTGGCTCGTGTTTAGGCAGCTGTCAATCAGTACCCCCAGGTCCCTCTCTGTTTGGCAGCTCTCAGCCACTGTGACCCCAGCCTGTAGCTCTGCACGGGGTTGTTGTGGCCAAAGTGCAGCCCCTGGCACATGGACTTGTTAAATGCCATTCCACTGGATTCTGCCCATCTGTCCAGTCGGTCGAGGTCCCTCTGCAATTATACCATCAATGACTGTCCCCCACGGCTTGTCAGCGGTACCCTCTTAAACATGATCCATCCAGGTCAGTCAGAGAAATATTTAGGTTTGAATATCAACCCTTGGGTGCAGATAGTTAAGCTCGAATTGCAGAATAAACTAGAAGTTTGGCTCAATCGTACAGAAAGAGCGCCTTTAAAACCATTTCAAAAACTAGACATATTAAAAGTGTACACAGTGCCTAGATTGATCATCTACTACTACTACTACTACTACTACTACTAATAATAATAATAATAAATAAAGCCAGGTTGGAAGAGGCCTTCAAGATCATCATGTCCAACCCATCAACCAATCCAACCCACCTAATCAACTCTCCAGGGCCGGGAAGCTCCGCACTGGGTCCAGCCGCTCCCAGGATCGGGAACCTGCCGCCGGAGCCGAGGCAGGTTGCTGCCCCCCCACCCTCCATCTCTGCCCGACTTGCGCCTCAACAACAGAACTCATGCGACCTTCACTGAAGCACCGAAACCGGCAGGAAACTAAACATGGAACAAAAATCCAACATTGTCGGTCCCCCCCCCGCAACACGCACACCTCCGCCAAACCTTCCCCCTCACTCCATCCACCTGCCCCACCATCCGCGAACCGGGCACCGGGTCCAGCCGGTCCCGGGGCTGGGACAAGTTGCCCCCCCTGTAACTTGCTTAGAATAAACTTTATTTAGAATAAACCAAACCAGGTTGGAAGAGACCTTCAAGATCATCGCATCCAACCCATCAACCAATCCAACCCACCCAAACAGCTAAACCATGGCACCAAGCACCCCATCAAGTCTCCTCCTGAACACCTCCAACGATGGTGACTCCACCACCTCCCTGGGCAGCCCATTCCAATGGGCAATCACTCTCTCTGTATGGAACTTCTTCCTAAAATCCAACCTGAACCTCCCCTGGCGCAGCCTGAGACTGAAGCATCCACTTCCCGCCGCGGTTCGCCCGCCCCGCCGCACACGCAGCTGCCGGTTCCTGCTGCCTCTCCTCCCCCACCACCCATCCCCCCGCCCCGGGATCCCCCACCCGTCGGGTCCAGCCAGTCCCGGGACCGGGAACCTGCCACCGGTTCCAGGTGCTGCTGGGGCCAGGGCAGGCCGGTCGCCGTGTAACCTTCTCTGAAGCAAGTGTTTGCCGCTGCCGCTAGGAGGCGCGCGCGCCCTCTCTGCCGCTTCCAGCTGCCGGTACCCTTCTGCCACTCCCCCCCACCCTTGCCCTCGCGCGCCCGCCTGCCCACTTGCCCGCTGCCCGTGGACGGGGTGCCAGATACACCCACACCCACACCCACACACACACACACACACGCACACACGTGCGTGCACACACACGCGCGCACGCGCGCACACACACAGACACGCACAGACACAGACACGCACAGACACACACACGCACGCACACACACATGCACACACACATGCACACAGACACACAGACACACAGACACACACGCACACACGGTTCTGGGGCCCGGAACCTGCCACTGTGGCTGGCTGCTGCCAAGGCCGGGTGAATGAAGGGGCAGATGGTGTCCTCCCAGCGCAGGCAATGGGCAGAGGTGCTCAGAGCCAGACTCAGCCCCTAGGGAGGCATCAACTGGCTGCTTTGCAGGCCTCAGAGCAGCAGGAGAGGGCCACCAGAGGCCTCTCTTCGCTGCGTTGCAGGGGTCCCAGAGCCCCCCCAGCCCAGCCCGGAGGATCTTTTGCACCTCTCTGGAGGTCACCGAGCGACTCCAGGCCCACCCAGAGGCCTCTCCCCACCACTCTGGGGGTCTCAGAGCCAGCCTAGTCCCTGCCGTAAGCCTCCCTCAGGCACTTTGCAGGCTTCTGAGCAACTCCCTGGTGAACGGGGTGGCCAGAGCCACATGATCCCGGGGCCAGGAACCTAGCACCGTGTTCGGCTTCTGCTGGGTGCCTGAACCAGTGGCCGGGCCCCACTCGTCCCAAGGCTGGAGAAAGTTGTCAAGAAATTAAGCACAGACTAAATAAAAAAAAAGAAAGGAAAAATTCCGCCCTCCCCCCCCCCCATCCTCCCAGTCCCCCCCCAGTCCCCTGCTACCCCCCAGCCACTGGTTCCTCTTGAACTGGCGAATGGGTAGACGTGGGCTCCATTATGGCAGGGGGTAGACGTGGTCGCCTCATCACGGCAGGTAGACATGCTCTTTTTTTCCGAGCAGGTAGACGTGCTCTCCCTGAGCCAGCAGGTAGACGTGCCCTCCCTAAGCCAGCAGGTGGATGTGCTCTCCCTAAGCCAGCAGGTGGACGTGCTCTCCCTGAGCCAGCGGGTAGACGTACTCTCCCTGAGCCGGTGAGTAGACATGCTCTCCCTGAGCCTGCGTTATAGATGACTCCAGGTAAAAGTTTCTGGTCACAATTTTATTGGCAATAAAAGACCATAAAAAGACAGTTAAAGGCAATAAAAGCAAGCAAAACAACCATCTGAGCTTGTGAGGGTACAAAACTTCATCCCCACAGCACTTTCTCAATAGCTTTCTTCATCTTACATAGCTACATCATCTACATAAACAATCTTATGCTAAATAGAAGGCAGTTCTCAGAACACGTGGGCAAATCCCTGCTCATGAGCACTCTGCGTGGTAGGGGTCTTACCAAGGGTCAAAAGATGAAGTCAATAAGTCATTCTCAAAGCTGTCCACTTTCACACATGCTCAGTTGTCCAGGCTTCTTATCTAAAGAAAACAAATCCTCAGTTCTGGATAGAACTGAGTGTTTATCTTAATACAGTTTCTCCTCAGCCTTGGTGCCTCCAATTAGCCAAACACACAGTCACTGTTGGAGGCTGTAAAATATGCAGCCTTCCCTTTGTCCTCACAACAGGCTCTTGCAAGCTTCTGACCCTTAATCTTAGTGCACTCTGAGGTTTATACTTTTAACACAAATCAGTAGTATATTCATAACAATCCCCCATTTCCTTTTTGCCACCATTGATTTGTGTTATGATTTCCAGATTTTTCAGAACGGTACACTTGAGCGTGTCCAGAGAAGGGCAATGAGGCTGGGGAGAGGCCTTGAGCACAGCCCTGTGAGGAGAGGCTGAGGGAGCTGGGGTTGCTTAGCCTGGAGAAGAGGAGGCTCAGGGGAGACCTCATTGCTGTCTACAACTACCTGAAAGGTGGTTGTAGCCAGGAAGGGGTTGGTCTCTTCTCCCAGCCAACCAGCACCAGAACAAGAGGACACAGTCTCAAGCTGTGCCAGGGAAAGTTGAGGCTCAAGGTGAGGAGAAAGTTCTTCACTGAGAGAGGCATTTGCCATTGGAATGGGCTACCCAGGGAGGTGGTGGAGTCCCCATCCCTGGAGGTGTTCAAGAGGGAATTGGACATGGCACTCGGTGCCATGGTCTAGTCATGAGGTCTGTGGTGACAGGTTGGACTTGATGATCCTTGAGGTCTCTTCCAACCTTTGTGATACTGTGAGACTGTGAACCTCCTTAATTGGACCATAATTAGGTTCCTCTGTTCCGATCACCTTCAGATCATAACCATCTGCTTGTAAATTATTGGCATAAACAATTTTACCTAAAGGTCTTATAATTTAAAAACAACAACGACAAACAATTACACAGATCAGTATTACAATTATTCCAACAAGGATTACAAACAAATGTTTAAACCAACTTATATTTGGTAACCAAGAAGTTAGCTTTTCCCATATTTCTTTAAACCCACAAGAAGCATCCTCCAAATAAATCTGATGTAATATTTGATTGTGATCTGCAATCACTGAACTACAGATTAACATAACTGCCACAGCTCACATTTATGACCACACATACAACATATAAGAAATCCAAAGCTAACCTATTTTGAGTAGATATTTTCGAGAGACTGTTGACTTCAAGCTGTTGAGCTTTTGTTGCATCTATGCTTGCATTCATCATAATTTCAACTGTAGCAGAAACATTTAATATTGCTTTTTCAAGTTCACTAACCCCAAGCAAAGGTAGAAACCACCTAGCAAAACTATGAAACTTGCTGTACCTGGTTACTAGTGGATTCTCTCCCCTCTTGGTTCTTCTTGCAAGGCTCCTGAGTAATCCTTGTGGCTGATTTACTATTAAGATATGAGGATACACTGGTCCTACAGCACATCTTCCTTGCCATCCTAAGGATAGTACCTTATAAGCATTTTTACCACATATCCAATAGCATCCTGACCCAATAGGTATTAAGTAGAATACAATAGAACAGAACAGAACAGAACAGAACAGAACAGAACAGAACAGAACAGAATAGAATAGAATAGAATAGAATAGAATAGAATAGAATAGAATAGAATTACATAGAATTACATAGAAGAAACCAGGTTGGAAGAGACCTTCAAGATCATCGTGTCCAACCCATCAACCAATCCAACCCACCAACCAATCCAACCCACCTAAACAACTAACCCATGGCACCAAGCACCCCATCAAGTCTCCTCCTGAACACCTCCAATGATGGTGACTCCACCACCTCCCCAGGCAGCCCATTCCAATGGGCAATCGCTCTCTCTGTATAGAACTTCATCCTAACATCCAACCTAAACCTCCCCTGGCACAGCCTGAGACTGTGTCCTCTTGTTCTGGTACTGGCTGCCTGGGAGAAGAGATCAACCTCTGCCTGTCTACAACCTCCCTTCAGGTAGTTGTAGAGAGCAATAAGGTCACCCCTGAGTCTCCTCTTCTCCAGGCTAAGCAGCCCCAACTCCCTCAGTCTCTCCTCATAGGGATTGTGTTCCAAGCCCCTCACCAACTTTGTTGCCCTTCTCTGGACTCGTTCCAGCAAGTCAACCTCCTTCCTAAATTGAGGGGCCCAGAACTGGACACAGAACTCGAGAATAGAATAGAATAGAATAGAATAGAATAGAATAGAATAGAATAGAATAGAATAGAATAGAATAGAATAGAATAGAATAGAATAGACGAGACCAGGTTGGAAGAGACCTTCAAGATCATCACGTCCAACCCATCAACCAATCCAACCCACCTAAACAACTAACCCATGGCACCAAGCACCCCATCAAGTCTCCAAAGTATCCAAAATATTGGCTTTCCTTTAGGCATGTGTCCTTTCTTTCTGGTCTAATCAAGGTTCCACATATTTGCTTCTCCATATCTAATAAATTGTGAGCCCTTTGAATACTGCCCTATAAAAATTACATTCCCACATCCAGGGTCAGTCCTATTTCCCCCTTTATTCCTACCTATAGTTGTCTCCCAACATTGCTGGATACAAGGTGCCAGCATATTTACATCCAAGGGTTCTTAATTGTAACTTCCTCCTTAACTCAGATTGTGGAATCTCCGTATGGTCCTCAAGTTGCTGGGGTTTTGGAATGCTTTTTGTATGTCTGTTACATCAGGAAAAGCTGTCCCTATCAAAGGAAACCTGCGGGCTGAATTCTCAGGTACCTGGGAACAAATCTAGCAGTAAAGGGACAGTGCTGCCTGCCCACTGCAGGCTTGAACCCACAACCCTGAGATTAAGGGTCTCATGCTCTACCTACTGAGCTGACTGCTCTCCCTTTCAATAGTTGCAGGTAAGTGTTCTGTTCTCATGGTTTTATTTCAGATGGCATCATAATCTTAGCTCCATAATGGCCTTTCAACCTGCCTATCATTACTAATATTGGAAGAGAATTTATCCACACATGGGAACATGATCTATTTAGGTAGTCTTTTTGAGTTTGATTGGACTCCTTATACAAAAATAGGGTTAGGATCAAGATTAGGCTCCACCAGTATATGTTAATTCTGCCTCCTTAGCCTACTGGGTGCAACCAGCAGCCAGGTCTAATATCGTCTTGGCAGCAGTTACATTCTTCACAAAGCCCAGAGATTCCTTAACCCACTTTAAGATTTCAGTTGGAGCCTCTTCTCTACTTCCTTGGTCAGCTCGTTTACCATTTCCCATTGTGCTTTTGTTATTTCAATTCCTCTTTCCTCAAAGTCCTCCACAATAATTTTCCTTGTGTCTCCCTTACTTTTCCCTTTTACTAACCTCTTCACTTGTTCTTGGTATTCCTTAACTAAAATGTCTCTAGCCTTTATCTCCCACTTATGCCAATCCCTTTCAAGAATTTTCCAAGGGGATTTAAATCCTTTTTCTTCACCACAAAATAAGGTCTCTATATTTATTAATCCAGGCTGCCTATTTTCATAGTATCATAGTATCAGTCAGGGTAGGAAGGGACCACAAGGATCATCCAGTGCCAACCCCCCTGCCATGGGCAGGGACACCCCACACTAGAGCAGCCTGGCCACAGCCTCAGCCAGCCTGGCCTTAAACACCTCCAGGGATGGGGCCTCAACCACCTCCCTGGACAACCCATTCCAGGGCTTCACCACTTTCATGGGGAAGAACTTCCTCCTCACCTCCAGCCTGAATCTCCCCACCTCCAGCTTCATTCCATTCCCCCTAGTCCTATCACTACCTGAGATCCTGAGCAGTCCCTCCCCAGCCCTCCTGTAGCCCCCTTCAGATACTGGAAGGCCACAATGAGGTCACCTGGGAGCCTTCTCTTCTCCAGACTGAACAGCCCCAACTCCTTCAGTCTGTCCTCACAGGAGAGGTGCTCCAGCCCTCTGCTCATCCTCGTGGCCTTTCTCTGGACACCTTCCAGCACCTCCAGATCCCTCTTGTAATAGGGGCTCCAGAACTGGACACAGTACTCCAGGTGGGGTCTGTTTTCAGGTCTATTTTTACAGTTACATCATTCAGGACAAAATACTCCTTGATTATAAGAAATACAAGACCATTTCTTACAACATTTAAAACATTTGCAAGTTACCCATCCCCCATGAGTTCTAGGATGCTTTAAACACAGAGTGAAATGGGGATGTTTCTCAATGTTCTCTTGCAACGCAGATTCAATATCACATGCTGTTGCATACATTTCAGAAGGTGGGGCTGTCTCGTACTCTCTGGAGCTGTTTGAATACTTTTGTGATCTGTTGGCCCTAACAACAGTCTCAAAGGTACTTCAAGCCATCTATATTAGTGGTGTGTGTAGTAGTTTGGGCTGGGTGCCCTCTGCTACGGGGGTGTTTCCTGTGTCCAGAAGTCCAGCCCAGTGGATGGACACATGAAATTAGGTATTTCCTACCATAATTCCTGCACCACCATAAAATCCCTGGCAGCGTCTGGCACTTCCTCTTTCCTTTCCTCTCCGCCACCCGGTAACTGGGGGAAATGTCTCCCGGCCATGGGCCTGGCAAGGCCCAAGGCCACAGGGGAATGGGCAGTCTCAGATCTGACCAGCTGAGACTAGCCTAGCAGTGGGGGGGAAGGAGGAGCCCTGGGGGTCTTGGGTGCACCCTCAGGTGGGGATGGGGTCTTTCTGGGTCTGTTTTGGGGTTTCTTTTGTCACTGTGCTTCTGGCTTTCTGTACACACTCACTGTTCTCTATTTAAACTTTCCATCACTTTTGCAATCTGTTTGAGTCGTTATTTCTGCCCATGGTGGGGAGGGGGTTTGCCCCAACCCATTACAGTGTGGAACTCATGCTGATGCCAGTTTTACTTTCTCTGTAGAGTCCCTCTAATCTCTATAGGCTCAGAGGTTACTGTCCTTTTACTCGTGACACATGTGTCCACCCTTTTTCTGCAGTCTGGACAGCTGTATCTGTCGTTAATTAAACAAGAGAAGATTCCTCCCAAAGGGATTGTACTCATTCTCTGGAATGACTAACAAATCGTTTAAATAAATCCTTTTTTCAGAGTCTATTTCTATATTTTCAAGCAGGAGCACCTTAAAAGGTTCCCCTTTAGCTCCAATTACTGTTGCTGTTTGTTTTTTCCCTTCTCAACCCCCACAGGAGTCTTTTGTATAGTTGATTTTTCTGCTCCCATATCTACCAAAAAGATCACTTCCTCCTTCTGGGGACTCATTTAATGTTCTTGTCCCCAAAACATACAGCCCCTGACACCCTTCTAAGAAAGTTAGTTTTCTTATCTCATCAGTTTCAGTCCAAGGTCAGTTGCACACAGGCTGGCCAAGAAAAAAAGACTGAAGACAGACTGTAAGTTCTGGAAGCTACATTCTACTGATCTGCCAATGAAATTAGTTTAGAATTATCTCCTTTTGTTTTCCTTTTTACACCAAAACATTCAGCTAGAGAACTCTGCAGCTATCTTTCTTAAAGGCACAGCCTAAAATTGTCACAAGAGAGCTACTGAAACCATGAGAAAATCTCTTTAAGGTTTGATCCCCACTGCCAGGGATGTCTTCCTCAGCTGCAAAGGACAGTGCCTGAAAGGGCCTCACTGCTGTGTTCCATACTCTCTCCTTCCTTTGGGAATGATGAATCGGCCACTTGTGTCCCCACCTCATCCCCCAGCACCCAAGCCAATGCCTTTCTTACACTGCAACCTGAGGCAGTGACACCAAAAAAGGATCCATGTGGAGGCAGAGGCTGGGCTGTGGAAAACTTGAATGGCTCTGGAGTAGCCATTTGTGAAGGTGCTGATGATGAAGAGGAAACATTCCAGCTCATGGCATGGGCTGGGTGCTTCATTTCCCAATGCTGCCTTTTCATTTCCTGCCTCATGCCCTGGAGGAGGCAGCTTATGAGTTCCACAGCCTTCTCCATGCCAATTGTCACCAGTTCTACCCTTTCCTTTCTGAGGGGGCCCACACCTGCCTTTGTCTTCTTTTTGCCATTAATGTACCTGAAGAAATTTTTGCTGTTCCCCTTGCTCTCCCTGGCTAGATTTAATTCAAACTGAGCTTTAGCTCTTCTAACCAAGTTTCTTGCTGTTAAGGCAGCATCCTTGTATGCCCCCATCCCATCTGTCCTTCCTTCCACTCCATGTACAGTGTACAGACAGGAAAGGACCACACAGAGGCCAGGCTTGAATGCAGCAGAACTTTAATCAGTCAAAAGAGAAAAACAAAGTCACTGCAAATGGAGAAGAGCAGTGCAGGAATGCACCAAAACACACCAGAGTCTGTGGCCCTTGGCCACGGTCAAGTTCCTGCACAATATCTGCATCCATCATAGGGGAAGAGCAGAGAGATGGCTCCCAGCAGGATGGATTTCTTGGGCACCTTTTTGCCAAGGGACAGCAAAGCAAAGAAGGAAAGGGAAAGGCAAAGCCCAGCAGCTGTGCTGCAAAGACATGAAGGGTGTCCCTCCTTGGGCCAGCAGCATCTTCTGAGCTCCTGGAGGTGCGTCCCTGGGGCTTCCCCAGCAGCTCTGTCAGCGCAGGTACCTTCTGCCATAGGAGCGGCTGGAGATGCCAGAGAGGTCACAGCAGCCAGAGTTGATGGGCACTCCCTCACAGCTGAGGATGCTGCCAACAGCAGCGGAGGTGGAGGAGCCCACAACGGTGTTCTGCGGGAAGGAGCTGAGGATGGGGCCGGGCAGGGTCACCACCACAGCAGGAGGCTCAATGGCCACGGTGGAGCTCTGGCACTGCCTGACACAGGGCTCATTGCAGCTGTTGGCCAGCGGGGTTGGGCCGCAGGGCCGGCAGGGCAGGCACTGGCTGGAGCAGGACATGGCTGGAGGCTGGAGGTGCACCTGGGAGAGAGGGCAAAGAGCAAGCAGAGAAGGCAGCTGGGTGAGGAGCAGCCTGGTGACACTATCACAAAGGAGCCAAGGCCAAGACTCAGTGGGGAGCTGGAAGCTGTGCAGCAGCCACAGGGCCTTCATCACCCTGTTAAGGGCAGCCTGGCCCAGGGACGCTCTCTAGGAGTTCAGACACCAAAAGCTGCCTCAGCCACCTCCCAGCCTCTCCCTAAGCAGACCTTCTCCTGCTTCCCTCTCTCCTCACAAGAAGACTCAACCATCAGGAGAGAACAGAGGCAGTAGCAGCTGAGAGCTGCTCCGAGGGGAGAGCTCCTTTTGGAAGAGGAGCAGAAAGAGCTGCAGACTCACCTGGTTGCCAAGGAGAAGGAGCCAGGAGAAGTGGATGAGAGAGCAGGACCTGGGCTGCCTTTTATACCTGCCCCTCATTGCTGCAGGACCAGAGGCACCTTGGCAGAGGTAACAATTTTTGCACAAGCTCATCTTGAATGCAAAGCCTCACAGCTAAGGACATGGCTGTGCTTTCATCTCCTGCACTGCTGCCTTTTCATCTCCAGGTCTGTGCCAGGCCCATGCCCCAGTGAAGGCTTCTTCTGAGCTCTGGGTGGAAAGGATGCAGGATTTCCAGGGCAGGAATGCAGGAGTGCAGGCAGAAGACTGATCTCAGGTGCTGGAGGGGTCCGGATCAGAGCGGTGATGTCAGCCTGGGTCTCTCTGTAGGGACTGTTTGAAGTGCTGTGGTGTGTCCTCAGCTCACTTCTTTGTCTGTGCCTTGTCCTGCTCAGATCTGACCCCATCCTGTGTAGCACTGTCCAGTCTCAAGGGTCTTCAGCAGCGTCCATGGCTCATGGTGCTGCTCTGTGGAGGGTCCAGATCAGACAAACGATGTCAGCCTGGGTCGCTCTGTTGGGGCTATTTGAAGTGCTGTTTTCAGGTAGAAACTCCAGCAGTCTTCAGGTGGACTCCATGGTGTCCTGAGCATGAGGTCCTGTCATGTCCTTGTCTTTCACTGCCTCCTCAGCTCATACCAGTGATCAATTGTCACCCCCCAAGGCCTGTGCCTTGTCCTGATCAGATTTGACTCCATCCTGCCTGGAACTGGACAGCCTCAGGGGCCTTCAGCAGAGTCCATGGCTCATGGTGCTCCTCCCTTTGTTCTTGTCTTGTGTGCACTTGGAAGCAGACAGCTTTGTGTGGGTGCAGGTGGATGTTGTAATTTATAAATCTATTCGCTGGAAATGTGATAAAATATGATTCATTAAATATCAGAACTTGTTTTCCCACACCAATTTTATTCTGGTTCGTTTGCCTGGTCGATGACAGCCCGCTTACACATGGGAGAAGGCTAATAAACAGTAGAGTAACAGTCTAGAGAAATCAGGGCCCTTGCCAGGCTGGACAGATGGGCAGAGTCCAACAAGATGACATTCAACAAATCCAAGTGCCAGGTGCTGCCCTTTGGCCACAACAACCCCAGGCAGAGCTACAGGCTGGGGTCAGAGTGGCTGGAGAGCAGCCAGGCAGAAAGGGACCTGGGGGTGCTGATTGACAGCTGCCTGAACATGAGCCAGCAGTGTGCCCAGGTGGCCAAGAAGGCCAAGGGCATCCTGGCCTGCATCAAGAATAGTGTGGCCAGCAGGAGTAGGGAGGTCATTGTGCCCTGGCCTCAGCACTGGTTAGGCCACACCTTGAGTCCTGTGTCCAGTTCTGGGCCCCTCAATTTAAGAAGGATGTTGAGACTCTTGAAGGTGTCCAGAGAAGGGCAACAAGGCTGGGGAGGGGTCTGGAGCACAGCCCTGTGAGGAGAGGCTGAGGGAACTGGGATTGTTTTGCCTGGAGAAGAGGAGGCTCAGGGGAGACCTCATTGCTGTCTACAATTTCCTGAAGGGAGGTTGTAGCCAGGAGGAAGTTGATCTCTTCTCCCAGCCAACCAGCACCAGAACAAGAGGACACAGTCTCAAGCTGTGCCAGGGGAAGTTTAGGCTGGAGGTGAGGAGAAAGTTCTTCCCAGAGAGAGTTGTTGGCCATTGAGATGTGCTGCCCATGGAGGTGGTGTAGTCCTCATCCCTGGAGGTGCTCAAGAGGGATTGGACGTGGCACTTGGTGCCATGGTTTAGTCATGAGGTCTGTGATGACTAGGTTGGACTTGATGATCTTTGAGGTCTCCTCCAATCTTGGTGGTTCTGTGATTCTGAGATGTGTCCCCACGTCCTGAAGAAGCCCTCCAGTACTAGATTCGAAGGAAGAAGGGGCTGATGCACGAAGTATGGGCAACAAACAAGAGGAGCTGGAAGCCTTGTCACTGCAGGAAAATTATGATGTAGTTTCCATCACAGAGACATGACGTCACGACTCACATGAGTGGAGCACTGCAGTTGAGGGCTACAGGCTCTTCAGGAGAGATAGGCAAGGAAGAAGGGGTGGAGGGGTGGCCCTGTACATTAGGGAGGCACTAGATGCCATTGTGCTGGAGATTAGGGATGATCAGGTTGAGTGCTTGTGGTGAGAATTAGCGGGAAGACCAGCAGGGCAGACATCCTGGTTGGAGTCTGTTATAGACCACCCAACCAGGAGGAAGATGTTAATGAAGCATTCTATAGGCAGCTTAGGGCTGTCTCAGGATCGCCTGACCTTGTTCTCATGGGTGACTTCAACTTGCCTGACATCTGCTGGGATCTCAACACAGCAGAGAGGAGACAGTCTAGGAGGTTCTTAGAGTTCATGGAGGACAGCTTCTTATCCCAGGTGCTACGAGAGCCTACCAGGGCAAGGCTATGCTTGACCTCCTCTTCACCAACAGGGAAGGGCTGGTGGGTGATGTGGTGGCCAGAGGGTGTTTAGGAGCCATGACCTCCTCTTCAGCAACAGGGAAGGGCTGGTGGGTGATGTGGTGGTTGGAGGGTGTTTAGAGGCCAGTGACCATGAGATAACTGAATTTTCAGTATTCAGTCAAGCTAAGAGGGGCAGCAAGAAGACCTCCACTCTGGACTTCCAGAGGGCAGACTTCAAGTTACTCATGGAACTAACTCAGAAGGTTCCTTGGGAAACAGGCCTTAAAAACAAAGGGGCCCAGGAGAGCTGGACCTGCTTCAAGGAAGAACTCTTGAAGGCCCAGGAACGGGCTGTGCCAATGTGCCGGAAGATGAGCCGCCAGGGCAGACGTCCAGCCTGCAATGAACTTCTAAAAGAGCTAAGGGTAAAAAAGAGGGTGTATCATCTCTGGAAGAAAGGTGAGGCAACCCATGGAATGTTTAAGGATGTCGCTAGGTCATATAGGAAGATAATTAGGGAGACAAAAGCACATTTGGAGCTTAGACTGGGCTGTGCTGTCAAGGACAACAAAAAGTCCTTCTATAAATACATTAATAGAAAGAGGAAGGGCAAGGACAACCTCCACTCCTTGGTGGACATGGAGGGGAATGCTGTAACAAAGGATGAGGAAAAAGCAGAGGTACTTAACACCTTCTTTGCCTCAATTTTTACTAGCAGGACAGAATGTCTTCCAGACAGCTGGCCTGCAGAGCTGGCAGAAGGAGCCAGGGAGCTGCATAGTTTTCCTGTGTTCCATGAGCAGGTAATTGGAGCTCTCCTCAGCCACTTGGATCCCCAGAAGTCCATGGGACCAGATGGGATCCATCCTAGGGTGCTGAGGGAGCTGGCAGATGTGCTGGCCAAGCCACTCTCCATAGTTTTTCAGCAGTCCTGGCTCACTGGAGAGGTCCCAGAAGACTGGAAGCTGGCCAACGTGGTGCCCATCCATAAGAAGGGCCGGTTGGATGAGCCAGGGAATTATAGACCTGTCAGCCTGACCTCAGTGCCAGGCAAGATCATGGAACAGGTCATCCTGAGTGCAATCACACAGCACTTCCAGGATGGCCAAGGGATCAGGCCCAGCCAGCATGGATTTAGGAAGGGCAGGTCCTGCCTGACCAACCTGATCTCCTTCTATGATCAGGTGACTGCCTGGTGGATGTGGGGTAGGCTGTGGATATGGTCTACCTGGACTTCAGCAAGGCCTTTCACACTGTCCCCCACAGCAAACTCCTGGCCAAGCTGTCAGCCCATGGCTTGGACGGGAGCACACTGCGGTGGGTTAGGAACCGACTGGAGGCTGAGCCCAGAGAGTGGTGGTGAATGGTGCCACATCCAGCTGGCAGCCAGGCACTAGTGGTGTGCCCCAGGGATCAGTGCTGGGCCCTGTGCTCTTTAACATCTTTATTGATGATCTGGATGAGGGCATTGAGTCCATCATCAGTAAATGTGCAGGTGACGCCAAGCTGGGGGCAGGAGTTGATCTGCTGGAGGGTGGAGAGGCTCTGCAGAGGGACCTCGACAGGCTGGACAGATGGGCAGAGTCCAAGGGCAGGAGATTGAACACATCCAAGTGCCAGGTTCTACACATTGGCCAAAACAACGCCCTGCAGTGCTACAGGCTGGGGTCAGAGTGGCTGAGAGCAACCAGGCAGAGAGGGACCTGGGGTTGATGGTTGATGCTAGGCTGAACATGAGCCTGCAGTGTGCCCAGGAGGCCAAGAAGTCCAATGGCATCCTGGCCTGCATCAGGAACAGTGTGGCCAGCAGGAGCAGGGAGGTCATTCTGCCCTGTGCTCGGCACTGGTTAGGCCACACCTTGAGTCCTGTGTCTAGTTCTGGGCCCCTCAGTTTAAGCAGGAGGTTGACTTGCTGGAAGGTGTCCAGAGAAGGGCAATGAAGTTGGTGAGGGGTTTGGAACACAGCCCTATGAGGAGAGACTGAGGGAGCTGGGGTTGCTTAGCCTGGAGAGGAGGAGACTCAGGGGAGACCTTATTGCTGTCTACAACTACCTTAAGGGAGGTTGTAGCCAGGTGGGGGTTGGTCTCTTCTCCAAGGCTGGGAAGCAGCACCAGAACAAGAGGACACAGTCACAGGCTGCACCAGGGGAGGTTTAGGCTGGATGTTAGGAAGAAGTTCTACACAGAGAGAGTGATTGCCCATTGGAATGTGCTGTCTGGGGAGGTGGTGGAGTCATCATCATTGGAGGTGTTCAGGAGGAGACTTGATGGGGTGCTTGGTTGCATGGTTTAGTTGATTAGGTGGTGTTGGGTTAGTTTCTAGGTTGGACACGATGATCTTGAAGGTCTCTTCCAACCTGGTCTGGTCTATTCTATTCTATTCTAGTCTATTCTATTCTAGTCTATTCTATTCCATTCCATTCCTTTGGAAGGAAGTCACTGGAGAAGAGAGGCCTATTTTGTTGGACCTCAGTCATTCAGATATACACTCATTAGCCATAATTCCCCCTCAGTGGAGGGCATGGCTGTGGCCCCTTCCATCCTTCTGCTTCTACACCTTTGTCAAGAGATCTATGGTTTTGTGCACAGAATGGGATATAACTGCCCACAGCCAGCTCCTGAGCACAAAGTCTTTGGAGGCATCCATGACACTGTCAAGACCTCTGAGCCTATCTGCAGCTCTCTGGGCAAGTGGAGCCAGTTGCCTGGTCCTGGCTGATCTTCAGCTTCTCCTGCATGCTCTGGGTCAGAGCAATTTGATCTCCCTCAGAAATGCACTGATTCACTCTGCCCATCTGGCTGCTGACTGCCCTCAGCTCCCACAGGCTTAGCTCCAGCAAGCAGCTTCAAGTCATTCAGCAGCTGCTCCTTGAAACATCTTCTCTGTGCTCTCCTGCCCATGGCTGCTGGCCATAGCCCCAGGCTGGGTCTTGGAGGGCACAGGAATCTGGAGCTGCAGCTATGGGCCATGCCAAGGGCTGTTCCCTGCTTTACCATTCTGGCCATTCTGCAGAGCAAATCATCCAGTGGAGCCCCAGAGCCAGCCCTGTCAGCCCAGCACAGCTCCTGCCACAGCAAGAGGAACAGCTCATGCTGCTGCTGAGACCTCAGGTCCTCCTTGACAAGATCTGATAGTCCCTTCTTCAGCTACCAGGCACTGGGCACACAGAGGCACCACTGCCGAGTGTCCCAAACACTTATTGCTCTGAGAACAAGAGTCTCCTTGTGCCGTCAGTGCCTTTTACCCCACAGCAAAACCTTTCTCCTTTGACAGCTTGGGGAGTGTCCAGACAGGAAAGGACCACACAGAGGCCAGGCTTGAATGCAGCAGAACTTTAATCAGTCAAAAGAGAAAAACAAAGTCACTGCAAATGGAGAAGAGCAGTGCAGGAATGCCTTAAATCCCTCAAGGTTCTGTGGTCCATAGCCATGGAGAAGTTCCTGCATGATGTCTGTCCGCCTGCCTCAGAGAGGAAGAGGAGACAGATGGTCCCCTCAAGGCTGGGGACCTTGCTGCCAAGGGACAGCAAAGCAAAGAAGGAAAGGGAAAGGCAAAGCCCAGCAGCTGTGCTGCAAAGACATGCAGGGTGTCCCTCCTTGGGCCAGCAGCATCTTCTGAGCTCCCGGAGGTGCGTCCCTGGGGCTTCCCCAGCAGCTCTGTCAGCGCAGGTACCTTCTGCCATAGGAGCGGCTGGAGATGCCAGAGAGGTCACAGCAGCCAGAGTTGATGGGCACTCCCTCACAGCTGAGGATGCTGCCAACAGCAGCGGAGGTGGAGGAGCCCACAACGGTGTTCTGCGGGAAGGAGCTGAGGATGGGGCCGGGCAGGGTCACCACCACAGCAGGAGGCTCAATGGCCACGGTGGAGCTCTGGCACTGCCTAACACAGGGCTCATTGCAGCTGTTGGCCAGCGGGGTTGGGCCACAGGGCCGGCAGGGCAGGCACTGGCTGGAGCAGGACATGGCTGGAGGCTGGAGGTGCACCTGGGAGAGAGGGCAAAGAGCAAGCAGAGAAGGCAGCTGGGTGAGGAGCAGCCTGGTGACACTATCACAAAGGAGCCAAGGCCAAGACTCAGTGGGGAGCTGGAAGCTGTGCAGCAGCCACAGGGCCTTCATCACCCTGTTAAGGGCAGCCTGGCCCAGGGACGCTCTCTAGGAGTTCAGACACCAAAAGCTGCCTCAGCCACCTCCCAGCCTCTCCCTAAGCAGACCTTCTCCTGCTTCCCTCTCTCTTCACAGGAGGACTCAACCATCAGGAGAGAACAGAGGCAGTAGCAGCTGAGAGCTGCTCCGAGGGGAGAGCTCCTTTTGGAAGAGGAGCAGAAAGAGCTGCAGACTCACCTGGTTGCCAAGGAGAAGGAGCCAGGAGAAGTGGATGAGAGAGCAGGACCTGGGCTGCCTTTTATACCTGCCCCTCATTGCTGCAGGACCAGAGGCACCTTGGCAGAGGTAACAATTTTTGCACAAGCTCATCTTGAATGCAAAGCCTCACAGCTAAGGACATGGCTGTGCTTTCATCTCCTGCACTGCTGCCTTTTCATCTCCAGGTCTGTGCCAGACCCATGCCCCAGTGAAGGCTTCTTCTGAGCTCTGGGTGGAAAGGATGCAGGATTTCCAGGGCAGGAATGCAGGAGTGCAGGCAGAAGACTGATCTCAGGTGCTGGAGGGGTCCGGATCAGAGCGGTGATGTCAGCCTGGGTCTCTCTGTAGGGACTGTTTGAAGTGCTGTGGTGTGTCCTCAGCTCACTTCTTTGTCTGTGCCTTGTCCTGCTCAGATCTGACCCCATCCTGTGTAGCACTGTCCAGTCTCAAGGGTCTTCAGCAGAGTCCATGGCTCATGGTGCTGCTCTGTGGAGGGTCCAGATCAGACAAACGATGTCAGCCTGGGTCACTCTGCTGGGGCTGTTTGAAGTGCTGTTTTCAGGTAGAAACTCCAGCAGTCTTCAGGTAGACTCCATGGTATCCTGAGCATGAGGTCCTGTCATGTCCTTGTCTTTCACTGCCTCCTCAGCTCATACCAGTGATCAATTGTCAACCCCCAAGGCCTGTGCCTTGTTCTGATCAGATTTGACTCCATCCTGCCTGGAGCTGGGCAGCCTCAGGGGCCTTCAGCAGAGTCCATGGCTCATGGTGCTCCTCCCTTTGTTCTTGTCTTGTGTGCACTTGGAAGCAGACAGCTTTGTGTGGGTGCAGGTGGGTGTTGTAGTTTATAAATCTATTAGCTGGAAATATGATAAAATATGATTTATTAAATATAAAAAATGGTTTTCCCACACCAATTTTATTCTGGTTCGTTTGCCTGGTCAATGACAGCTCACTTACACATGGGAGAAGGCTAATAAACAGTAGAGTAACAGTCTAGAGCAATCAGGGCCCTTGCCAGGCTGGACAGATGGGCAGAGTCCAACAAGATGACATTCAACAAATCCAAGTGCCAGGTGCTGCCCTTTGGCCACAACAACCCCAGGCAGAGCTACAGGCTGGGGTCGGAGTGGCTGAGAGCAGCCAGGCAGAAAGGGACCTGGGGTGCTGATTGACGGGTGCCTAAACATGAGCCAGCAGTGTGCCCAGGTGGCCAAGAAAGCCAAAGGCATCCTGGTCTGCATGAAGAATAGTGTGGCCAGCAGGAGCAGGGAAGTCATTGTGCCCTGTGCTCAGCACTGGTTAGGCCACACCTTGAGTCCTGTGTCCAGTTCTGGGCCCCTCAATTTAAGAAGGATGTTGAGACTCTGAAGGTGTCCAGAGAAGGGCAACAAGGCTGGGGAGGGGTCTGGAGCACAGCCCTGTGAGGAGAGGCTGAGGGAGCTGGGATTGTTTAGCCTGGAGAAGAGGAGGTCTCAGGGAAGACCTCATTGCTGTCTACAATTACCTGAAGGGAGGTTGTAGCCAGGAGGGGGTTGGTCTCTTCTCCCAGCCAACCAGCACCAGAACAAGAGGACACAGTCTCAAGCTGCACCAGGGGAAGTTTAGGCTGGAGGTGAGGAGAAAGTTCTTCCCAGAGAGAGTTGTTAGCCATTGAGATGTGCTGCCCAGGGAGTTGGTGGAGTCCCCATCCCTGGAGGTGCTCAAGAGGGGATTGGATGTGGCACTTGGTGACATGGTTTAGTCATGAGGTCTGTGGTGACTAGGTTCGACTTGATGATCTTTGAGGTCTCCTCCAATCTTGGTGATTTTGTGATTCTGAGATGTGCCCCCATGTCCTGAAGAAGCCCTCCAGTATTAGATTCGGAGGGAGAAGGGGCTGATGCACGAAGTATGGGCAACAAACAAGAGGAGCTGGAAGCCTTGTCACCGCAGGAAAATTATGATGTAGTTGCCGTCACAGAGACATGGTGGGACGACTCACGTGAGTGGAGCACTGTAGCTGAGGGCTACAGGCTCTTCAGGAGAGATATGCAAGGAAGAAGGGGTGGAGGGGTGGCCCTTTATATCAGGGAGTCACTAGATGCCATTGAGCTGGAGATTAGGGATGATCAGGTTGAGTGCTTGTGGTGAGAATTAGTGGGAAGCCCAGCAGGGCAGACATCCTGGTTGGAGTCTGTTATAGACCACCCAACCAGGAGGAAGATGTTAATGAAGCATTCTATAGGCATCTTAGGGCTGTCTCAGGATCGCCTGACCTTGTTCTCATGGGTGACTTCAACTTGCCTGACATCTGCTGGGATCTCAACACAGCAGAGAGGAGACAGTCTAGGAGGTTCTTAGAGTTCATGGAGGACAGCTTCTTATCCCAGGTGCTACAAGAGCCTACCAGGGCAAGGCTATGCTTGACCTCCTCTTCAGCAACAGGGAAGGGCTGGTGGGTGATGTGGTGGCCAGAGGGTGTTTAGGAGCCATGACCTCCTCTTCAGCAACAGGGAAGGGCTGGTGGGTGATGTGGTGGCCAGAGGGTGTTTAGGAGCCATGACCTCCTCTTCAGCAACAGGGAAGGGCTGGTGGGCGATGTGGTGGTTGGAGGGTGTTTAGAGGCCAGTGACCATGAGATAATTGAATTTTCAGTATTCAGTCAAGCTAAGAGGGGCAGCAAGAAGACCTCCACTCTGGACTTCCAGAGGGCAGACTTCAAGTTACTCATGGAACTAACTCAGAAAGTTACTTGGGAAACAGGCCTTAAAAACAAAGGGGCCCAGGAGAGCTGGACCTGCTTCAAGGAAGAACTCTTGAAGGCCCAGGAACGGGCTGTGCTAATGTGCCGGAAGATGAGCCGCCTGGGCAGACGTCCAGCCTGGATGGGCAATGAACTTCTAAAATAGCTAAGGGAAAAAAAGGGGGTGTATCATCTCTGGAAGAAAGGTGAGGCAACCCATGGAATGTTTAAGGATGTTGCTAGGTCATGTAGGAAGAAAATTAGGGAGGCAAAAGCACATTTGGAGCTTAGACTGGGCTCTGCTGTCAAGGACAACCTCCACTCCTTGGTGGACATGGAGGGGAATGCTGTAACAAAGGATAATGAGGTAAAAGCAGAGGTACTTAACACCTTCTTTGCCTCAATTTTTACTAGCAGGACAAAATGTCTTCCAGACAGCTGGCCTGCAGAGCTGGCAGAAGGAGCCAGGGAGCTGCACAGTTTTCCTGTGTTCCATGAGCAGGTAGTTGGAGCTCTCCTCAGCCGCTTGGATCCCCAGAAGTCCATGGGACCAGATGGGATCCATCCTAGGGTGCTGAGGGAGCTGGCAGATGTGCTGGCCAAGCCACTCTCCATAGTTTTTCAGCAGTCCTGGCTCACTGGAGAGGTCCCAGAAGACTGGAAGCTGGCCAGCGTGGTGCCCATCCACAGGAAGGGCCGGTTGGATGAGCCAGGGAATTATAGGCCTGTCAGCCTGACCTCAGTGCCAGGCAAGATCATGGAACAGGTCATCCTGAGTGCAATCACACAGCACTTCCAGGATGGCCAAGGGATCAGGCCCAGCCAGCATGGATTTAGGAAGGGCAGGTCCTGCCTGACCAACCTGATCTCCTTCTATGATCAGGTGACTGCCTGGTGGATGTGGGGTAGGCTGTGGATATGGTCTACCTGGACTTCAGCAAGGCCTTTGACACTGTCCCCCACAGCAAACTCCTGGCCAAGCTGTCAGCCCATGGCTTGGATGGGAGCACACTGCGGTGGGTTAGGAACCGACTGGAGGCTGAGCCCAGAGAGTGGTGGTGAATGGTGCCACATCCAGCTGGCAGCCAGTCACTAGTGGTGTGCCCCAGGGATCAGTGCTGGGCCCTGTGCTCTTTAACATCTTTATTGATGATCTGGATGAGGGCATTGAATCCATCATTAGTAAATGTGCAGCTGACACCAAGCTGGGGGCAGGAGTTGATCTGCTGGAGGGTAGAGAGGCTCTGCAGAGGGACCTCAACAGGCTGGGCAGATGGGCAGAGTCCAAGGGCAGGAGATTGAACACATCCAAGTGCCAGGTTCTGCACATTGGCCACAACAACGAGCTGCAGTGCTACATGCTGGGGTCAGAGTGGCTGAGAGCAGCCAGGCAGAGAGGGACCTTGAGGTGCTGGTTGATGCTAGGCTGAACATGACCCTGCAGTGTGCCCAGGCAGCCAAGAAGTCCAATGGCATCCTGGCCTGCATCAGGAACAGTATGGCCAGCAGGAGCAGGGAGGTCATTCGGCCCTGTGCTCAGCACTGGTTAGGCCGCACCTTGAGTCCTGTTTCTAGTTCTGGGCCCCTCAGTTTAAGAATGAGGTTGACTTGCTGGAAGGTGTCCAGAGAAGGGCAATGAAGTTGGTGAGGGGTTTGGAACACAGCCCTATGAGGAGAGACTGAGAGAGCTGGGGTTGCTTAGCCTGGAGAGGAGGAGACTCAGGGGAGACCTTATTGCTGTCTACAATTACCTTAAGGGAGGTTGTAGCCAGGTGGGGGTTGGTCTCTTCTCCCAGGCAGGCAAGCAGCACCAGAACAAGAGGACACAGTCTCAGGCTGCACCAGGGGAGGTTTAGGCTGGATGTTAGGAAGAAGTTCTACACAGAGAGAGTGATTGCCCATTGGAATGGGCTGCCTGGGGAGGTGGTGGAGTCATCATCATGGAGGTGTTCAGGAGGAGACTTGATGGGGTGCTTGGTTGCATGGTGTAGTTGATTAGGTGGTGTTGGGTTAGTTTCTAGGTTGGACACGATGATCTTGAAGGTCTCTTCCAACCTGGTCTGGTCTATTCTATTCTATTCTATTCTATTCTATTCCATTCCATTCCATTCCATTCCATTCCATTCCATTCCATTCCATTCCTTTGGAAGGAAGTCACTGGAGAAGAGAGGCCTATTTTGTCGGACCTCAGTCATTCAGATATACACTCATTAGCCATAATTCCCCCTCAGTGGAGGGCATGGCTGTGGCCCCTTCCATCCTTCTGCTTCTACACCTTTGTCAAGAGATCTATGGTTTTGTGCACAGAATGGGATATAACTGCCCACAGCCAGCTCCTGAGCACAAAGTCTTTGGAGGCACCCATGACACTGTCAAGACCTCTGAGCCTATCTGCAGCTCTCTGGGCAAGTGGAGCTAGTTGCCTGGTCCTGGGTGATCTTCAGCTTCTCCTGCATGCTCTGGGTCAGAGCAATTTGATCTCCCTCAGAAATGCACTATTTCACTCTGCCCATCTGGCTGCTGACTGCCCTCAGCTCCCACAGGCTTAGCTCCAGCAAGCAGCTTCAAGTCATTCAGCAGCTGCTCCTTGAAACATCTTCTCCGTGCTCTCCTGCCCATGGCTGCTGGCCATAGCCCCAGGTTGGGTCTTGGAGGGCACAGGAATCTGGAGCAGCAGCTATGCCGCTCATGCTGCAGCTAAGACCTCAGGTCCTCCTTGACAAGATCTGATAGTCCCTTCTTCAGCTACCAGGCATTGGGCACACAGAGGAACCACTGCAGAGTGTCCCAACCACCTATTCCTCTGAGAACAAGAGTCTACTTGTGCCCTCAGTGCCTTTTACCCCACAGCGAAACCTTTCTCCTTTGACAGCCTGGGGAGTGTCCAGACAGGAAAGGACCACACAGAGGCCAGGCTTGAATGCAGCAGAGCTTTAATCAGTCAAAAGAGAAAAACAAAGTCACTGCAAATGGAGAAGAGCAGTGCAGGAATGCCTTAAATCCCTCAAGGTTCTGTGGTCCATAGCCATGGAGAAGGTTCTGCATGATGTCTGTTCGCCTGCCTCAGAGAGGTAGAGGAGACAGATGGTCCCCTCAAGGCTGGGGACCTTGCTGCCAAGGGACAGCAAAGCAAAGAAGGAAAGGGAAAGGCAAAGCCCAGCAGCTGTGCTGCAAAGACATGCAGGGTGTCCCTCCTTGGGCCAGCAGCATCTTCTGAGCTCCTGGAGGTGTGTCCCTGGGGCTTCCCCAGCAGCTCTGTCAGCGCAGGTACCTTCTGCCATAGGAGCGGCTGGAGATGCCAGAGAGGTCACAGCAGCCAGAGTTGATGGGCACTCCCTCACAGCTGAGGATGCTGCCAACAGCAGCGGAGGTGGAGGAGCCCACAACGGTGTTCTGCGGGAAGGAGCTGAGGATGGGGCCGGGCAGGGTCACCACCACAGCAGGAGGCTCAATGGCCACGGTGGAGCTCTGGCACTGCCTGACACAGGGCTCATTGCAGCTGTTGGCCAGCGGGGTTGGGCCGCAGGGCCGGCAGGGCAGGCACTGGCTGGAGCAGGACATGGCTGGAGGCTGGAGGTGCACCTGGGAGAGAGGGCAGGGAGCAAGCAGAGAAGGCAGCTGGGTGAGGAGCAGCCTGGTGACACTATCACAAAGGAGCCAAGGCCAAGACTCAGTGGGGAGCCGGAAGCTGTGCAGCAGCCACAGGGTCTTCATCACCCTGTTAAGGGCAGCCTGGCTCAGGGAGGCTCTCTAGGAGTTCAGACACCAAAAGGTGCCTCAGCCACCTCCCAGCCTCTCCCTAAGCAGACCTTCTCCTGCTTCCCTCTCTCCTCACAGGAGGACTCAACCATCAGGAGAGAACAGAGGCAGTAGCATCTGAGAGCTGCTCCGAGGGGAGAGCTCCTTTTGGAAGAGGAGCAGAAAGAGCTACAGACTCACCTGGTTGCCAAGGAGAAGGAGCCAGGAGAAGTGGATGAGAGAGCAGGACCTGGGCTGCCTTTTATACCTGCCCCTCATTGCTGCAGGACCAGAGGCACCTTGGCAGAGGTAACAATTTTTGCACAAGCTCATCTTGAATGCAAAGCCTCACAGCTAAGGACATGGCTGTGCTTTCATCTCCTGCACTGCTGCCTTTTCATCTCCAGGTCTGTGCCAGGCCCATGCCCCAGTGAAGGCTTCTTCTGAGCTCTGGGTGGAAAGGATGCAGGATTTCCAGGGCAGGAATGCAGGAGTGCAGGCAGAAGACTGATCTCAGGTGCTGGAGGGGTCCGGATCAGAGCAGTGATGTCAGCCTGGGTCTCTCTGTTGAGACTGTTTGAAGTGCTGTGGTGTGTCAGCTCACTTCTTTGTCTGTGCCTTGTCCTGCTCAAATCTGACCCCATCCTGTGTAGCACTGTCCAGTCTCAAGGGTCTTCAGCAGAGTCCATGGCTCATGGTGCTGCTCTGTGGAGGGTCCAGATCAGACAAACGATGTCAGCCTGGGTCACTCTGCTGGGGCTGTTTGAAGTGCTGTTTTCAGGTAGAAACTCCAGCAGTCTTCAGGTAGACTCCATGGTATCCTGAGCATGAGGTCCTGTCATGTCCTTGTCTTTCACTGCCTCCTCAGCTCATACCAGTGATCAATTGTCACCCCCCCAGGGCCTGTGCCTTGTTCTGATCAGATTTGACTCCATCCTGCCTGGAACTGGGCAGCCTCAGGGGCCTTCAGCAGAGTCCATGGCTCATGGTGCTCCTCCCTTTGTTCTTGTCTTGTGTGCACTTGGAAGCAGACAGCTTTGTGTGGGTGCAGGTGGGTGTTGTAGTTTATAAATCTATTAGCTGGAAATATGATAAAATATGATTTATTAAATATAAAAAATGGTTTTCCCACACCAATTTTATTCTGGTTCGTTTGCCTGGTCAATGACAGCTCACTTACACATGGGAGAAGGCTAATAAACAGTAGAGTAACAGTCTAGAGCAATCAGGGCCCTTGCCAGGCTGGACAGATGGGCAGAGTCCAACAAGATGACATTCAACAAATCCAAGTGCCAGGTGCTGCCCTTTGGCCACAACAACCCCAGGCAGAGCTACAGGCTGGGGTCGGAGTGGCTGAGAGCAGCCAGGCAGAAAGGGACCTGGGGTGCTGATTGACAGCTGCCTGAACATGAGCCAGCAGTGTGACCAGGTGGCCAAGAAGGCCAAGGGCATCCTGGCCTGCATCAAGAACAGTGTGGCCAGCAGGAGCAGGGACGTCATTGTGCCCTGTGCTCAGCACTGGTTAGGCCACACCTTGAGTCCTGTGTCCAGTTCTGGGCCCCTCAATTTAAGAAGGATGTTGAGACTCTGAAGGTGTCCAGAGAAGGGCAACAAGGCTGGGGAGGGGTCTGGAGCACAGCCCTGTGAGGAGAGGCTGAGGGAACTGGAATTGTTTAGCCTGGAGAAGAGGAGGTCTCAGGGAAGACCTCATTGCTGTCTACAATTACCTGAAGGGAGGTTGTAGCCAGGAGGGGGTTGGTCTCTTCTCCCAGCCAACCAGCACCAGAACAAGAGGACACAGTCTCAAGCTGCACCAGGGGAAGTTTAGGCTGGAGGTGAGGAGAAAGTTCTTCCCATAGAGAGTTGTTAGCCATTGGGATGTGCTGCCTAGGGAGGTGGTGGAGTCCCCATCCCTGGAGGTGCTCAAGAGGGGATTGGACGTGGCACTTGGTGCCATGGTTTTGTCATGAGGTCTGTGGTGACTAGGTTCGACTTGATGATCTTTGAGGTCTCCTCCAATCTTGGTGATTTTGTGATTCTGAGATATGTCCCCATGTCCTGAAGAAGCCCTCCAGTACTAGATTCAAAGGGAGAAGGGGCTGATGCACGAAGTATGGGCAACAAACAAGAGGAGCTGGAAGCCTTGTCACCGCAGGAAAATTATGATGTAGTTGCCGTCACAGAGACATGGTGGGACGACTCACATGAGTGGAGCACTGCAGCTGAGGGCTACAGGCTCTTCAGGAGAGATAGGCAAGGAAGAAGGGGTGGAGGGGTGGCCCTGTACATCAGGGAGGCACTAAATGCCATTGAGCTGGAGATTAGGGATGATCAGGTTGAGTGCTTGTGGTGAGAATTAGCGGGAAGACCAGCAGGGCAGACATCCTGGTTGGAGTCTGTTATAGACCACCCAACCAGGAGGAAGATGTTAATGAAGCATTCTATAGGCATCTTAGGGCTGTCTCAGGATCGCCTGACCTTGTTGTCATGGGTGACTTCAACTTGCCTGACATCTGCTAGGATCTCAACATAGCAGAGAGGAGACAGTCTAGGAGGTTCTTAGAGTTCATGGAGGACAGCTTCTTATCCCAGGTGCTGCGAGAGCCTACCAGGGGTAAGGCTATGCTTGACCTCCTCTTCAGCAACAGGGAAGGGCTGGTGGGTGATGTGGTGGTTGGAGGGTGTTTAGAGGCCAGTGACCATGAGATAATTGAATTTTCAGTATTCAGTCAAGCTAAGAGGGGCAGCAAGAAGACCTCCACTCTGGACTTCCAGAGGGCAGACTTCAAGTTACTCATGGAACTAACTCAGAAGGTTCCTTGGGAAACAGCCCTAAAAACAAAGGGGTCCAGGAGAGCTGGACCTGCTTCAAGGAAGAACTCTTGAAGGCGCAGGGACAGGCTGTGCCAATGTGCCAGAAGACGAGCCGCAGGGCAGACGTCCAGCCTGGATGGGCAATGAACTTCTAAAATAGCTAAGGGAAAAAAAGAGGGTGTATCATCTCTGGAAGAAAGGTGAGGCAACCCATGGAATGTTTAAGGATGTTGCTAGGTCATGTAGGAAGAAAATTAGGGAGGCAAAAGCATATTTGGAGCTTAGACTGGGCTCTGCTGTGAATGACAACAAAAAGTCCTTCTATAAATACATTAATAGCAAGAGAAAGGGCAAGGACAACCTCCACTCCTTGGTGGGCATGGAGGGGAATGCTGTAACAAAGGATGAGGAAAAAGCAGAGGTACTTAACACCTTCTTTGCCTCAATTTTTACTAGCAGGACAAAATGTCTTCCAGACAGCTGGCCTGCAGAGCTGGCAGAAGGAGCCAGGGAGCTGCACAGTTTTCCTGTGTTCTATGAGTGGAGAGTTGGAGCTCTCCTCAGCCGCTTGGATCCCCAGAAGTCCATGGGACCAGATGGGATCCATCCTAGGGTGCTGAGAGAGCTGGCAGATGTGCTGGCCAAGCCACTCTCCATAGTTTTTCAGCAGTCCTGGCTCACTGGAGAGGTCCCAGAAGACTGGAAGCTGGCCAGCGTGGTGCCCATCCACAGGAAGGGCCGGTTGGATGAGCCAGGGAATTATAGGCCTGTCAGCCTGACCTCAGTGCCAGGCAAGATCATGGAACAGGTCATCCTGAGTGCAATCACACAGCACTTCCAGGATGGCCAAGGGATCAGGCCCAGCCAGCATGGATTTAGGAAGGGCAGGTCCTGCCTGACCAACCTGATCTCCTTCTATGATCAGGTGACTGCCTGGTGGATGTGGGGTAGGCTGTGGATATGGTCTACCTGGACTTCAGCAAGGCCTTTGACACCGTCCCCCACAGCAAACTCCTGGCCAAGCTGTCAGCCCATGGCTTGGATGGGAGCACACTGCGATGGGTTAGGAACTGGCTGGAGGTTGAGCCCAGAGAGTGGTGGTGAATGGTGCCACATCCAGCTGGCAGCCAGGCACTAGTGGTGTGCCCCAGGGATCAGTGCTGGGCCCTGTGCTCTTTAACATCTTTATTGATGATCTGGATGAGGGCATTGAGTCCATCATCAGTGAATTTGCAGCTGACACCAAGCTGGGGGCAGGAGTTGATCTGCTGGAGGGTAGAGAGGCTCTGCAGAGGGACCTCAACAGGCTGGGCAGATGGGCAAAGTCCAAGGGCAGGAGATTGAACACATCCAAGTGCCAGGTTCTACGCATTGGCCACAACAACACCCTGCAGTGCTACAGGCTGGGGCCAGAGTGGCTGACAGCAGCCAGGCAGAGAGGGAACTGGAGGTGCTGGTTGATGCTAGGCTGAACATGACCCTGCAGTGTGCCCAGGCAGCCAAGAAGTCCAATGGCATACTGGCCTGTATCAGGAACATTGTGGCCAGCAGGAGCAGGGAGGTCATTCTGCCCCTGTACACTGCACTGGTTAGGCCACACCTTGAGTCCTGTGTCCAGTTCTGGGCCCCTCAGTTTAGGAAGGAGGTTGACTAGATGGAACGAGTCCAGAGAAGGGCAATGAAGTTGGTGAGGGGTTTGGAACACAGCCCTGTGAGGAGAGGCTGAGGGAGCTGGGGTTGCTTAGCCTGGAGAGGAGGAGACTCAGGGGAGACCTCATTGCTGTCTACAATTACCTTAAGGGAGGTTGTAGCCAGGTGGGGGTTGGTCTCTTCTCCCAGGCAGGCAAGCAGCACCAGAACAAGAGGACACAGTCTCAGACTGCGCCAGGGGAGGTTCAGGCTGGATGTTAGGAAGAAGTTCTACGCAGAGAGAGTGATTGCCCATTGGAATGTGCTGCCTGGGGAGGTGGTGGAGTCATCATCATGGAGGTGTTCAGGAGGAGACTTGATGGGGTGCTTGGTTGCATGGTGTAGTTGATTAGGTGGTGCTGGGTTAGTTTCTAGGTTGGACACGATGATCTTGAAGGTCTCTTCCAACCTGGTCTGGTCTATTCTATTCTATTCTATTCTATTCTATTCCATTCCATTCCATTCCATTCCATTCCATTCCTTTGGAAGGAAGTCACTGGAGAAGAGAGACCTATTTTGTTGGACCTCAGTCATTCAGATATACACTCATTAGCCATAATTCCCCCTCAGTGGAGGGCATGGCTGTGGCCCCTTCCATCCTTCTGCTTCTACACCTTTGTCAAGAGATCTATGGTTTTGTGCACAGAATGGGATATAACTGCCCACAGCCAGCTCCTGAGCACAAAGTCTTTGGAGGCACCCATGACACTGTCAAGACCTCTGAGCCTATCTGCAGCTCTCTGGGCAAGTGGAGCCAGTTGCCTGGTCCTGGCTGATGTTCAGCTTCTCCTGCATGCTCTGGGTCAGAGCAATTTGATCTCCCTCAGAAATGCCCTCAGAAATGCACTGATTCACTCTGCCCATCTGGCTGCTGACTGCCCTCAGCTCCCACAGACTTAGCTCCAGCAGGCAGCTTCAAGTCACTCAGCAGCTGGTCCTTGAAACATCTTCTCCGTGCTCTCCTGCCTATGGCTGCTGGCCATAACCCCAGGTTGGGTCTTGGAGGGCACAGGAATCTGGAGCTGCAGCTATGGGCCATGCCAAGGGCTGTTCCCTGATTTACCACTCTGGCCATTCTGCAGAGCAAATCATCCAGTGGAGCCCCAGAACCAGCCTTGTCAGCCCAGCACAGCTCCTGCCACAGCAAGAGGAACAGCTCATGCTGCTGCTGAGACCTCAGGACCTCCTTGACAAGATCTGATAGTCCCTTCTTCAGCTACCAGGCATTGGGCACACAGAGGAACCACTGCAGAGTGTCCCAACCACCTATTCCTCTGAGAACAAGAGTCTCCTTGTGCCCTCAGTGCCTTTTGCCCCACAGCAAAACCTTTCTCCTTTGACAGCTTGGGGAGTGTCCAGACAGGAAAGGACCACACAGAGGCCAGGCTTGAATGCAGCAGAGCTTTAATCAGTCAAAAGAGAAAAACAAAGTCACTGCAAATGGAGAAGAGCAGTGCAGGAATGCCTTAAATCCCTCAAGGTTCTGTGGTCCATAGCCATGGAGAAGGTCCTGCATGATGTCTGTCCGCCTGTCTCAGAGAGGAAGAGGAGACAGATGGTCCCCTCAAGGCTGGGGACCTTGCTGCCAAGGGACAGCAAAGCAAAGAAGGAAAGGGAAAGGCAAAGCCCAGCAGCTGTGCTGCAAAGACATGCAGGGTGTCCCTCCTTGGGCCAGCAGCATCTTCTGAGCTCCCGGAGGTGCGTCCCTGGGGCTTCCCCAGCAGCTCTGTCAGCGCAGGTACCTTCTGCCATAGGAGCGGCTGGAGATGCCAGAGAGGTCACAGCAGCCAGAGTTGATGGGCACTCCCTCACAGCTGAGGATGCTGCCAACAGCAGCGGAGGTGGAGGAGCCCACAACGGTGTTCTGCGGGAAGGAGCTGAGGATGGGGCCGGGCAGGGTCACCACCACAGCAGGAGGCTCAATGGCCACGGTGGAGCTCTGGCACTGCCTGACACAGGGCTCATTGCAGCTGTTGGCCAGCGGGGTTGGGCCGCAGGGCCGGCAGGGCAGGCACTGGCTGGAGCAGGACATGGCTGGAGGCTGGAGGTGCACCTGGGAGAGAGGGCAGGGAGCAAGCAGAGAAGGCAGCTGGGTGAGGAGCAGCCTGGTGACACTATCACAAAGGAGCCAAGGCCAAGACTCAGTGGGGAGCCGGAAGCTGTGCAGCAGCCACAGGGCCTTCATCACCCTGTTAAGGGCAGCCTGGCCCAGGGAGGCTCTCTAGGAGTTCAGACACCAAAAGGTGCCTCAGCCACCTCCCAGCCTCTCCCTAAGCAGACCTTCTCCTGCTTCCCTCTCTCCTCACAGGAGGACTCAACCATCAGGAGAGAACAGAGGCAGTAGCATCTGAGAGCTGCTCCGAGGGGAGAGCTCCTTTTGGAAGAGGAGCAGAAAGAGCTACAGACTCACCTGGTTGCCAAGGAGAAGGAGCCAGGAGAAGTGGATGAGAGAGCAGGACCTGGGCTGCCTTTTATACCTGCCCCTCATTGCTGCAGGACCAGAGGCACCTTGGCAGAGGTAACAATTTTTGCACAAGCTCATCTTGAATGCAAAGCCTCACAGCTAAGGACATGGCTGTGCTTTCATCTCCTGCACTGCTGCCTTTTCATCTCCAGGTCTGTGCCAGGCCCATGCCCCAGTGAAGGCTTCTTCTGAGCTCTGGGTGGAAAGGATGCAGGATTTCCAGGGCAGGAATGCAGGAGTGCAGGCAGAAGACTGATCTCAGGTGCTGGAGGGGTCCGGATCAGAGCGGTGATGTCAGCCTGGGTCTCTCTGTTGGGACTGTTTGAAGTGCTGTGGTGTGTCCTCAGCTCACTTCTTTGTCTGTGCCTTGTCCTGCTCAGATCTGACCCCATCCTGTGTAACACAGTCCAGTCTCAAGGGTCTTCAGCAGAGTCCATGGCTCATGGTGCTGCTCTGTGGAGGGTCCAGATCAGACAAACGATGTCAGCCTGGGTCGCTCTGTTGGGGCTATTTGAAGTGCTGTTTTCAGGTAGAAACTCCAGCAGTCTTCAGGTGGACTCCATGGTATCCTGAGCATGAGGTCCTGTCATGTCCTTGTCTTTCACTGCCTCCTCAGCTCATACCAGTGATCAATTGTCACCCCCCAAGGCCTGTGCCTTGTCCTGATCAGATTTGACTCCATCCTGCCTGGAACTGGACAGCCTCAGGGGCCTTCAGCAGAGTCCATGGCTCATGGTGCTCCTCCCTTTGTTCTTGTCTTGTGTGCACTTGGAAGCAGACAGCTTTGTGTGGGTGCAGGTGGGTGTTGTAGTTTATAAATCTATTAGCTGGAAATATGATAAAATATGATTTATTAAATATAAAAAATGGTTTTCCCACACCAATTTTATTCTGGTTCGTTTGCCTGGTCGATGACAGCTCGCGTACACATGGGAGAAGGCTAATAAACAGTAGAGTAACAGTCTAGAGCAATCAGGGCCCTTGCCAGGCTGGACAGATGGGCAGAGTCCAACAAGATGACATTCAACAAATCCAAGTGCCAGGTGCTGCCCTTTGGCCACAACAACCCCAGGCAGAGCTACAGGCTGGGGTCGGAGTGGCTGAGAGCAGCCAGGCAGAAAGGGAGCTGGGGGTGCTGATTGACAGCTGCCTGAACATGAGCCAGCAGTGTGACCAGGTGGCCAAGAAGGCCAAGGGCATCCTGGCCTGCATCAAGAACAGTGTGGCCAGCAGGAGCAGGGACGTCATTGTGCCCTGTGCTCAGCACTGGTTAGGCCACACCTTGAGTCCTGTGTCCAGTTCTGAGCCCCTCAATTTAAGAAGGATGTTGAGACTTTGAAGGTGTCCAGAGAAGGGCAACAAGGCTGGGGAGGGGTCTGGAGCACAGCCCTGTGAAGAGAGGCTGAGGGAACTGGAATTGTTTAGCCTGGAGAAGAGGAGGTCTCAGGGAAGACCTCATTGCTGTCTACAATTACCTGATAGGAGGTTGTAGCCAGGAGGGGGTTGGTCTCTTCTCCCAGCCAACCAGCACCAGAACAAGAGGACACAGTCTCAAGCTGCACCAGGGGAAGTTTAGGCTGGAGGTGAGGAGAAAGTTCTTCCCATAGAGAGTTGTTGGCCATTGAGATGTGCTGCCCATGGAGGTGGTGGAGTCCTGTAGTGGTTTGAGCCTTAACTGAGAGTTAAAAGCTCAAATGGGGAAAAGGCTGAGAATCTCTTCCCCACTTCCCCCCACACCTCCTCCCTCCAAACAGGGAGAGGAGGGAAAAAAAAGGTAAGGAGCAAACCCACTAAGCAACAATCTGGAGTCAGCTTGGAAGTAGAGAGGCAAGTAATTTTTTTTTTCCTTCAAAATATATATATATATAGCAATAATAGGGAAAAAAAGTTCACAAGGGCAAGGCACAAAAATGGATGGGAAGGGGATAGAAAAAGAATAATACAAAACCAGTCTGTCTCTGAGAAGGCGCAGAGGCAGCAGAGAGAAGGATCAGGTCCGGCCACGTGGCTGAGGATCAGGAGAGCAGCTGCAGTAGCTCTCATCCAGCAGAGGCAGGAGCCAAAAAGGAGCTCCAACAGCTATGAGGTCCTGCTTTTTATACCCTTGCCGGGCAGGGAGGGGGAAGTGGAACAGACTCAGCTTTCCTAGGGGGAGATGCCCTTCAGGGAGTGTAAAGTACCCGCAAGCCCTCCACCCTGCTTTCTTCTTCTGTTTTCAGAAAAAGGTGTTAACCCACCACAATCCACCCCTCTGTTCCACTTCCTCTCTCCTGCCATAGCCCCCTTTATGTGATTTTGACACATGGTATTTGAATCCTTGGTGCAAGTCTCTTGCTATCCCGGCTTGCCCTCTCCCAGGGCAGTCTCTCTCTCTGCTGATGGTCACTGTAGGTGGTGCTTGAACTGGGCAGGCATGTGGAGAAGAATCAGGAATCAGTCTGTCTTTGAAAGGGAAAGGAAAAAGTCAGGAACAGTCTGTTGCTGTATGGACATAGGGAACAGTCCGTTGCTGTAGGGACATCAGGAACGGGTACAGGTGAGATGATGCTCTTTGGGTTGGTGTGCAGTGGGTACGTTGGGTCCTGGATGCTGGGCTGGTATTAAACTAGGATGGAGAAACTTAGAACAACTTATAACTATTCACATAATTACATTGATGAGTGTTGCCTCCTCTGAGTTCATCCTCTCTCAGCCAGAGTCACGTTCTGCTGTGGGATACACTGAATGTCCCCAGTTTCTAACATAACCCAGTACGTGTGACCAGGCCCCTCAGCCGAGACCACCCCTCGGGTTGGTTTGCCCCCACCAGCAGCAGGGAAAACCCACACTGACTTCCCCAGCAGGTTCTTCTCAGCAATCACAGGAACTCCATCTCCATCCACTGTTTGCAGCAGGTCAGACTGTGCAGCACCAGCTTGGCTCACAGATCCTCTGCTGTTCACTAACCAAGTGGCTTGAGCTAGGTGCTTTTCCCAGTTCCTGAAGGTTCCACTCCCCATGGCTTTTAGGGTGGTCTTTAGCAAGCCATTGTAGCGCTCGACCTTCCCTGCAGCTGGTGCATGGTATGGGATGTGGTAAATCCACTCAATCCCATGTTCCTTTGCCCAGTCCCTTATGAGATGGTTCCTGAAGTGGGTTCCATTGTCTGATTCAATCCTCCCGGGGGTGCCGTGTCTCCACAGGATATGTCTCTCTAGGCCCAGGATGGTGTTGCGAGCAGTGGCATGAGGAACTGGATAGGTCTCCAGCCACCCTGTACTTGCCTCCACCATGGTCAGTACGTACTGCTTGCCACTGTGAGACCGAGGAAGGGTGATGTAGTCGATCTGCCAGGCCTCTCCATATTTATATTTCAACCATCTCCCCCCATACCACAGAGGCTTCATGTGCTTGGCCTGCTTGATGGCAGCACAGATGTCACACTCATGGATGACCTGTGAGATGGCCTCCATAGAGATGTCCACAGCTCTGTCCCGAGCCCATCGGTGTGTGGCATCTCTCCCTTGGTGGCCAGAAGTGTCATGGGCCCAGCGAGCTAAGAACAGCTCACCCTTGTGTTCCCAGTCCAAGTCTATTTGGGAGATCTTAGCAGCCAGGTCTGCTTGGTGGTTGTGCTTGTGCTCCTCTGTGGCTCTGCTCTTGGGGATGTGTGCATCGATGTGCCGTACCTTGGTTGGCAGCCTGTCCAGGCGGGCGGTGATGTCTTGCCACAGGTCAGCGGCCCAAACAAGCTTCCCTTTTCTCTGCCACCCGTTCCTCCTCCATTCCTTCAGCCACCCCCACAAGGCGTTGGCTACCATCCAGGAGTCAGTGTAGAGGTACAGCACTGGCCAGTTCTCTCGTTCTGCTATATCCAGGGCCAGCTGGACAGCTTTTACCTCTGCGTACTGACTGGATTCACCTTCTCCGTCCCTTGCTTCTGCCACTTGCCTTGTTGGGCTCCAAACAGCTGCCTTCCATCTCCACTTGCTTCCTACAAGCCGGCAGGACCCATCTGTAAATAGAGCATAGCCCTTCTCGTTGTCAGGGAGATCGTTATATGGGGGAGCCTCCTCAGCACGGGTCACTGTCTGCTCTGGTGGCATTCCAAAGTCAGCACCCTCTGGCCAGTTGGTGATCACTTCCACTATGCCAGGGTGTTCGAAGTTCCCCATCCGAGCTCGCTGAGTTATCAGGGCCATCCACTTACTCCAGGTAGCATCTGTGGCATGATGTGGGCTTGAGCCTCTGCCTTTGAACATCCAGGTCAGGACTGGAAGTCTCGGAGCTAGAAATAGAGGTGACTCAGTCCCAATTACCTCAGAGGCAGCCCGGACGCCCTCATAGGCAGCTAGGATTTCCTTCTCTGTCGCGGTGTAGTTGGCCTCAGAGCCTTTGTACCCCTTACTCCAGAAACCTAGGGGCCTGCCCCTGGTTTCACCAGGAGCCTTCTGCCACAAGCTCCATGTAGGACCATTCTCACCAGCCGCAGTGTACAGCACATTCTTGATCTCTGGACCAGTTCGAACAGGTCCCAGAGCCATAGCCTGGACCACCTCTCATTTGATCTGGTCAAACGCCACCTGCTGCTCAGGTCCCCACACAAAATCATTTTTCTTCCTTGTTACATGGAAGAGAGGCTTCACAATTTGACTGTACCCGGGAATGTGCATTTTCCAGAAGCCCACAAGCCCCAAAAACGACTGTGTCTCTTTCTTGTTCGTGGGCTGCACCATGGTGGCTACCCTGTTCACCACCTTCTGAGGGATGTGGTGACGGCCATCCTGCCATTGAATACCCAGGAACTGGATCTCCCTGGCAGGCCCTTTCACCTTGCTTCTCTTGATGGCAAAGCCAGCCTCCAGCAGGATGTCAATTATCCTCTTACCCTTCTGGTAAACTTCCTCTGCTGTCTCACCCCATACAATGATGTCATCAATGAACTGCAGATGCTCAGGAGCTCCACCTTTCTCCAAGGCAGTCTGGATCACCTCATGGCAGATGGTTGAGCTATGGACCCAGCCCTGAGGTAACCGATTCCATTGATACTGTACTCCCCTCCAGGTGAAAGCAAACTGTGGCCGGCATTCTTCTGCAATGGGAATGGAGAAAAAGGCATTAGCAATGCCAATTGTGGCATACCACTTGGCCGCCTTCGATTCCAGCTCGTATTGGAGCTCCAGCATGTCTGGCACGGCAGCACTGATCGGAGGGGTCACTTCATTCAGGCCACAGTAGTCCACAGTCAGTCTCCATTCCCCATTTGCATTCCACACTGGCCATATCGGGCTGTTGAAGGGGGAGTGAGCCTTGCTGATCACGCTCTGGCTCTCCAGTCGTCGAATCAGTTGGTGTATGGGGTGCAGAGAGTCTCTGTTGGTCCTGTATTGCCTGTGATGTACTATGCGAGAGGCAATAGGTAACTTCAAATCCTTCACCTTATGGCTGCCCACTACGGAGGGGTCATCTGAAAGCTCGGGCATGGTGGACAGCTGTTCTTTGCCTGCAGTCTCCACAGCTGCCACCCCAAACACCCACTTGTGCCCCCTAAGGTCCTTGAAGCATCCCTCCCACAGAAAGTCAATGCCAAGAATGCAAGGTGCATCTGGACCAGTCACTATGTCATGCTTTCCCCATTCATTCCCGGTCAGGCTTATCTCAGCTTGCAGTACAGTCCCACTAAGCAACAATCTGGAGTCAGCTTGGAAGTAGAGAGGCAAGTAATTTTTTTTTTCCTTCAAAATATATATATATATAGCAATAATAGGGAAAAAAGGTTCACAAGGGCAAGGAACAAAAATGGATAGGAAGGGGATAGAAAAAGAATAATACAAAACCAGTCTGTCTCTGAGAAGGCGCAGAGGCAGCAGGGAGAAGGATCAGGTCTGGCCACGTGGCTGAGGATCAGGAGAGCAGCTGCAGTAGCTCTCATCCAGCAGAGGCAGGAGCCAAAAAGGAGCTTCAACAGCTGTGAGGTCCTGTTTTTTATACCCTTGCTGGGCAGGGAGGGGGAAGTGGAACAGACTCAGCTTTCCTAGGGGGAGATGCCCTTCAGGGAGTGTAAAGTACCCGCAAGCCCTCCACCCTGCTTTCTTCTTTTGTTTTCAGAAAAAGGTGTTAACCCACCACAAGTCCCCATCCCTGAGGTGTTCAAGAGGGGATTGGACGTGGCACTTGGTGCCATGGTTTAGTCATGAGGTCTGTGGTGACAGGTTGGACTTGATGATCTTTGAGGTCTCCTCCAATCTTGGTGGTTCTGTGATTCTGAGATATGTCCCCATGTCCTGAAGAAGCCCTCCAGTACTAGATTCAAAGGGAGAAGGGGCTGATGCACGAAGTATGGGCAACAAACAAGAGGAGCTGGAAGCCTTGTCACTGCAGGAAAATTATGATGTAGTTGCCGTCACAGAGACATGGTGGGACGACTCACATGACTGGAGCATTGCAGCTGAGTGCTACAGGCTCTTCAGGAGAGATAGGCAAGGAAGAAGGGGTGGAGGGGTGGCCCTGTACATCAGGGAGGCACTAGATGCCATTGAGCTGGAGATTAGGGATGATCAGGTTTAGTGCTTGTGGGTGAGAATTAGAGGGAAGCCCAGCAGGGCAGACATCCTGGTTGGAGTCTGTTATAGACCACCCAACCAGGAGGAAGATGTTGATGAAGCATTCTATAGACAGCTTAAGGCTGTCTCAAGATCCCCTGACCTTGTTGTCATGGGTGACTTCAACCTGCCTGACATCTGCTGGGATCTCAACATAGCAGAGAGGAGAAAGTCTAGGAGGTTCTTAGAGTTCATGGAGGACAGCTTCTTATCCCAGCTGCTGCGTGAGCCTACCAGGGCGAGGCTATGCTTGACCTCCTCTTCAGCAACAGGGAAGGGCTGGTGGGCGATGTGGTGGCCAGAGGGTGTTTAGAGGCCAGTGACCATGAGATAATTGAATTTTCAGTATTCAGTCAAGCTAAGAGGGGCAGCAAGAAGACCTCCACTCTGGACTTCCAGAGGGCAGACTTCAGGTTACTCAAGGAACTAACTCAGAAGTTTCCTTGGGAAACAGCCCTAAAAAACAAAGGGGTCCAGGAGAGCTGGACCTGCTTCAAGGAAGAACTCTTGAAGGCACAGGGACAGGCTGTGCCAATGTGCCAGAAGATGAGCCGCCTGGGCAGACGTCCAGCCTGGATGGGCAATGAACTTCTAAAAGAGCTAAGGGAAAAAAAGAGGGTGTATCATCTCTGGAAGAAAGGTGAGGCAACCCATGGAATGTTTAAGGATGTTGCTAGGTCATGTAGGAAGAAAATTAGGGAGGCAAAAGCACATTTGGAGCTTAGACTGGGCTCTGCTGTCAAGGACAACAAAAAGTCCTTCTATAAATACATTAATATCAAGAGAAAGGGCAAGGACAACCTCCACTCCTTGGTGGACATGGAGAGGAACGCTGTGACAAAGCATAAGGAAAAGGCAGAGGTACTTAACACCTTCTTTGCCTTAATTTTTACTAGCAGGACAGAATGTCTTCCAGACAGCTGGCCTGCAGAGCTGGCAGAAGGAGCCAGGGAGCTGCACAGTTTTCCTGTGTTCCATGAGCAGGTAGTTGGAGCTCTCCTCAGCCGCTTGGATCCCCAGAAGTCCATGGGACCAGATGGGATCCATCCTAGGGTGCTGAGGGAGCTGGCAGATGTGCTGGCCAAGCCACTCTCCATAGTTTTTCAGCAGTCCTGGCTCACTGGAGAAGTCCCAGAAGACTGGAAGCTGGCCAGCGTGGTGCCCATCCACAGGAAGGGCCGGTTGGATGAGCCAGGGAATTATAGGCCTGTCAGCCTGACCTCAGTGCCAGGCAAGATCATGGAACAGGTCATCCTGAGTGCAATCACACAGCACTTCCAGGATGGCCAAGGGATCAGGCCCAGCCAGCATGGATTTAGGAAGGGCAGGTCCTGCCTGACCAACCTGATCTCCTTCTATGATCAGGTGACTGCCTGGTGGATGTGAGGCAGGCTGTGGATATGGTCTACCTGGACTTCAGTAAGGCCTTTGACACCATCCCCCACAGCAAACTCCTGGCCAAGCTGTCAGCCCATGGCTTGGATGGGAGCACACTGCATTGAGTTAGGAACCGACTGGAGGCTGAGCCCAGAGAGTGATGGTGAATGGTGCCACATCCAGCTGGCAGCCAGTCACTAGTGGTGTGCCCCAGGGATCAGTGCTGGGCCCTGTGCTCTTTAACGTCTTTATTGATGATCTGCATGAGGGCATTGAGTCCATCATCAGTAAATGTGCAGCTGACACCAAGCTGGGGGCAGGAGTTGATCTGCTGGAGGGTGGAGAGGCTCTGCAGAGGGACCTCGACAGGCTGGACAGATGGGCAGAGTCCAAGGGCAGGAGATTGAACACATCCAAGTGCCAGGTTCTACACATTGGCCACAACAACCCCAGGCAGTGCTACAGGCTGGGGTCAGAGTGGCTGAGAGCAGCCAGGCAGAGAGGGACCTTGAGGTGCTGGTTGATGATAGGCTGAACATGAGCCAGCTGTGTGCCCAGGAGGCCAAGAAGTCCAATGGCATCCTGGCCTGTATCAGGAACAGTATGGCCAGAGGAGCAGGGAGGTCATTCTGGCCCTGTATGCTGCACAGGTTAGGCCACACCTTGAGTCCTGTGTGCAGTTCCTGGCCCCTCAGTTTAGGAAAGAGGTTGACTTGCTGGAATATGTCCAGAGAAGGGCAACGAACTTGGTGGGGGGTTTGGAATACAAGCCCTGTGAGGAGAGGCTGAGGGAGCTGAGGTTGTTTAGCCTGGAGAGGAGGACACTCAGGGGAGACCTTATTGCTCTCTACAACTACCTTAAGGGAGGTTGCAGCCAGGTGGGGGTTGGTCTCTTCTCCCAGGCAACCAGCACCAGAACAAGAGGACACAGTTTCAGGCTGTGCCAGGGGAGGTTTAGGTTGGATGTTAGGAAGAAGTTCTACACAGAGAGAGTGATTGCCCATTGGAATGGGCTGCCCAGGGAGGTGGTGGAGTCAACATCATTGGAGGTGTTCAGGAGGAGACTCGACAGGGTGCTTGGTGCCATGGTTTAGTTGATTAGGTGGTGTTGGATTAGTTGATAGGTTGGACGTGATGATCTTGAAGGTCTCTTCCAACCTGGACTATTCTATTCTATTCTATTCCATTCCATTCCATTCCATTCCATTCCATTCCATTCCATTCCATTCCATTCCATTCCTTTGGAAGGAAGTCACTGGAGAAGAGAGGCCTATTTTGTTGGACCTCAGTCATTCAGATATACACTCATTAGCTATAATTCCCCCTCAGTGGAGGGCATGGCTGTGGCCCCTTCCATCCTTCTGCTTCTACACCTTTGTCAAGAGATCTATGGTTTTGTGCACAGAATGGGATATAACTGCCCACAGCCAGCTCCTGAGCACAAAGTCTTTGGAGGCATCCATGACACTGTCAAGACCTCTGAGCCTATCTGCAGCTCTCTGGGCAAGTGGAGCCAGTTGCCTGGTCCTGGCTGATCTTCAGCTTCTCCTGCATGCTCTGGGTCAGAGCAATTTGATCTCCCTCAGAAATGCACTGATTCACTCTGCCCATCTGGCTGCTGACTGCCCTCAGCTCCCACAGACTTAGCTCCAGCAAGCAGCTTCAAGTCATTCAGCAGCTGCTCCTTGAAACATCTTCTCTGTGCTCTCCTGCCCATGGCTGCTGGCCATAGCCCCAGGTTGGGTCTTGGAGGGCACAGGAATCTGGAGCTGCAGCTATGGGCCATGCCAAGGGCTGTTCCCTGCTTTACCATTCTGGCCATTCTGCAGAGCAAATCATCCAGTGGAGCCCCAGAGCCAGCCCTGTCAGCCCAGCACAGCTCCTGCCACAGCAAGAGGAACAGCTCATGCTGCTGCTGAGACCTCTGGACCTCCTTGACAAGATCTGATAGTCCCTTCTTCAGCTACCAGGCACTGGGCACACAGAGGAACCACTGCCGAGTGCCCCAACCACTTATTGCTCTGAGAACAAGAGTCTACTTGTGCCCTCATTGCCTTTTACCCCACAGCGAAACCTTTCTCCTTTGACAGCCTGGGGAGTGTCCAGACAGGAAAGGACCACACAGAGGCCAGGCTTGAATGCAGCAGAGCTTTAATCAGTCAAAAGAGAAAAACAAAGTCACTGCAAATGGAGAAGAGCAGTGCAGGAATGCCTTAAATCCCTCAAGGTTCTGTGGTCCATAGCCATGGAGAAGGTCCTGCATGATGTCTGTTCACCTGCCTCAGAGAGGTAGAGGAGACAGATGGTCCCCTCAAGGCTGGGGACCTTGCTGCCAAGGGACAGCAAAGCAAAGAAGGAAAGGGAAAGGGAAAGCCCAGCAGCTGTGCTGCAAAGACATGCAGGGTGTCCCTCCTTGGGCCAGCAGCATCTTCTGAGCTCCCGGAGGTGCGTCCCTGGGGCTTCCCCAGCAGCTCTGTCAGCGCAGGTACCTTCTGCCATAGGAGCGGCTGGAGATGCCAGAGAGGTCACAGCAGCCAGAGTTGATGGGCACTCCCTCACAGCTGAGGATGCTGCCAACAGCAGCGGAGGTGGAGGAGCCCACAACGGTGTTCTGCGGGAAGGAGCTGAGGATGGGGCCGGGCAGGGTCACCACCACAGCAGGAGGCTCAATGGCCACGGTGGAGCTCTGGCACTGCCTGACACAGGGCTCATTGCAGCTGTTGGCCAGCGGGGTTGGGCCGCAGGGCCGGCAGGGCAGGCACTGGCTGGAGCAGGACATGGCTGGAGGCTGGAGGTGCACCTGGGAGAGAGGGCAGGGAGCAAGCAGAGAAGGCAGCTGGGTGAGGAGCAGCCTGGTGACATTATCACAAAGGAGCCAAGGCCAAGACTCAGTGGGGAGCTGGAAGCTGTGCAGCAGCCACAGGGCCTTCATCACCCTGTTAAGGGCAGCCTGGCCAGGGAGGCTCTCTAGGAGTTCAGACACCAAAAGCTGCCTCAGCCACCTCCCAGCCTCTCCCTAAGCAGACCTTCTCCTGCTTCCCTCTCTCCTCACAAGAAGACTCAACCATCAGGAGAGAACAGAGGCAGTAGCAGCTGAGAGCTGCTCCGAGGGGAGAGCTCCTTTTGGAAGAGGAGCAGAAAGAGCTGCAGACTCACCTGGTTGCCAAGGAGAAGGAGCCAGGAGAAGTGGATGAGAGAGCAGGACCTGGGCTGCCTTTTATACCTGCCCCTCATTGCTGCAGGACCAGAGGCACCTTGGCAGAGGTAACAATTTTTGCACAAGCTCATCTTGAATGCAAAGCCTCACAGCTAAGGACATGGCTGTGCTTTCATCTCCTGCACTGCTGCCTTTTCATCTCCAGGTCTGTGCCAGGCCCATGCCCCAGTGAAGGCTTCTTCTGAGCTCTGGGTGGAAAGGATGCAGGATTTCCAGGGCAGGAATGCAGGAGTGCAGGCAGAAGACTGATCTCAGGTGCTGGAGGGGTCCGGATCAGAGCGGTGATGTCAGCCTGGGTCTCTCTGTTGGGACTGTTTGAAGTGCTGTGGTGTGTCCTCAGCTCACTTCTTTGTCTGTGCCTTGTCCTGCTCAGATCTGACCCCATCCTGTGTAACACTGTCCAGTCTCAAGGGTCTTCAGCAGAGTCCATGGCTCATGGTGCTGCTCTGTGGAGGGTCCAGATCAGACAAACGATGTCAGCCTGGGTCGCTCTGTTGGGGCTATTTGAAGTGCTGTTTTCAGGTAGAAACTCCAGCAGTCTTCAGGTGGACTCCATGGTGTCCTGAGCATGAGGTCCTGTCATGTCCTTGTCTTTCACTGCCTCCTCAGCTCACACCAGTGATCAATTTTTGCCTTTTATTCTCCAGGTCTGTGCCAGGCCCATGCCCCAGTGACAGCTTCTTCTGAGCACTGGGTGGAGAGGATCCAGTACTTCCAGGGTAGAAATGCAGGATTGTAGGCAGAAGACTGATCTCAGTTGCTGGAGAAGTCCAGATCAGAGCACTGATGTCAGCCTGGGTCACTCAATCCTGAGCTAGACACCCTGGGCTTCTGTGTCTTTGCTTCCGTCCTCATGTCACTCTGATGGTCAATAGTTTTGGGCTCCCCACCTGTGTCTTGTGATACTTACATGTGACCCTATGAAATGTTGCTCCTACCTGTGCCGTACGTCTCTTTGTGTCTGCAGTTTTATTTGCACAGAGGAGAAAGCAATTTCCTAAGTTCAGAATGAGCCCAGCTGCAGCTGCGTGGTGATGGCAACATCCTGCTGGTGATCTGTCCGAGATAGAGATGCAGAAATGCACCTCCTCTCTACTGACCTCTCCTTTTGTGGTCCCTGCAGAGCTCATGCTCCACTGCTACCAGTTCCTGGCATCACCAGCAATGGTTCCACTCCATTTTCTATCCCTTTTTAGGGCATATCATCCCAAGGAGGGGAAATCCCTTTCTTGCCTTGCAGCTTGGAACTGCCTGAGCCTTCAGCCTGCAACAGCAGCCTGGTCAGACAGATGGAGCAGCCTTTGGCCGCTGGTGACAAGTGAGGAGAAGAATGAGCCCAGTGAGAAAGTTGCTGAGGTGCTGGAGAGGTGGACATGGAGCCAGGCACAGCTGCAATTCCTTTCTGGCTTCATAGATTTTATGCACAAGGGATTTGAGCTGTAGTTCCCACTGGAAGGGACCATCCAAGCTGGACACAACAGAACAGAATTTGTCTGACAGCAGCAACCAGTTCCTCTGGGACCAGGCACCTTTCAGCCCCTTGACTGTGGATTGTGGTGGAGTCAGAGCTGGGATGGCCTGGGGTGCCTGCTGGGCACTGGCTGAAGGTGAGTCAGCAGTGTGCCCTTGGCAGAACAGCTGCACCCTCAGATGTCTCAACAAAGGTGTCAGCAGCAGAGACAGCATGGAGCCTGCTCTTCTGTTTGGCCACATGGGACCATGCCTGGGGTCCTGTGTTGTGTTTCAGGCTCCTGGGTGTTTAGGAAAGGTGAGAGTGAGTTCAGAAGAAGCCCCCAAGGTATTGAGGGGACTTGAGGACATGATGCAGTGAGAGAGCTCAAGGGAAGCTCAAGAGTTCAAGAACACAGCTCAAGGGAGACCTTGTGAGTGTCTGTGTGCTCTGAGGATGTGGAAAAGATGAAGTCAGGCTCTTCTCAAAGTGCACAGTGGTAGGACAACATCCAAGTGCCAGGTTCTGCACATTGGCCACAGCAACCCCATGCAGAGCTACAGGCTGGGGTCAGAGTGGCTGGAGAGCAGCCAGGCAGAGAGGGACCTGGGAGTGCTGGTCAATGGTAAGCTGAACATGAGCCTGCAGTGTGCCCAGGCAGCCAGGAGGGCCTATGGCATCCTGGCCTGCATCAGGAAGAGTGTGGCCAGCAGGAGCAGAGAGGTGAGGAAGGAACCTCAGCAGGCCCCAGCACCTCACAGAACCCAGCGGTGGATGAAGATGAGTCAGACCAGGAAATAACTGTTACATCGCTACCCAGAAAGGAACTAAGGCAAACTCGTCTGGATTATGCAAGGAAAAGAGGGTGAGCCAATACTAAGCTGGGCCCTGAGATGCTGGGATGAGGGGGTGGACATAGTGGACCTGGATAAGAGGGAGGCAAAGCTTTTAGGCTCCCTGACTCATGATGCTGGTCTGGACAAAGAGTTAGCCAAACTATGGATTGGCCAGCTCCCTTTGGACCCAGATGAGGTGCCCGTGAGACAGCCCTTCGTAAAGAAACTCACCCAGGGTGCTCCTCAGAAATATGCTCACACATTAGGAGGCATACTCCTGACTGGACAGGATGGAAGTCCTAAAACTGTCTGTGAGTTTGCCAATGATTTAAGGGACAGCATAAATCAGAAACCCCTGATCTCAGCCCTAGAAACTATGGCTAAAGTCATTGTCAAAGAGATCAAGACCTCCATGTCTGAACTGAAAAAGGGGAGAGATGCTTCCTTTTCCCCTTCTCCTTCAGAATGGTTCCAGGTTTCAGCAATCAGGAACAGGCGACCTTCCCCTAGGAGATCACCCCAAGCCAATCGGGGAATGTCAAGGGGGTCTCTGTGGAGGTTCCTCTGTGACCATGGAGAGGACATGGACACCTGGCATGGCCAACCCACCTCTGCCCTCTGGAACAGGGTGCAGGAACTGCAAGGTGGGCACCACGGGGATAACTCATCCAGGAGAAAGGCTGCCCTAGTTTCCCAGAGGGGTCCCTCTCGCTCAAGAGACCCTTCCCCTAGTAACACAGGACCCTGTGACAAGTGTGGACATTGCCGCCAGCGTTAGAGGTGCCCTACCTCCAGCCAGGTGGAGGCCAGGGACAACAGAGTATACTGGGATGTGTATGTGAAATGGCCTGGCACTTCAGAAGCCCTGAAGTACCGAGCTCTGGTGGACACAGGGGCCCAATGCATCCTGATACCATCAAGGTACAAAGGGGCTGAGCCCATAAGCATTCAGGGAGTCACAGGAGGCTCACAAGACTTGACTGTACTGCAAGCTGAGATAAGCCTGACCGGGAATGAATGGGGAAAGCACGACATAGTGACTGGTCCAGATGCACCTTGCATTCTTGGCATTGACTTTCTGCAGGAGGGATGCTTCAAGGACCCTAGGGGGCACAAGTGGGTGTTTGGGGTGGCAGCTGTGGAGACTGCAGGCAAAGAACAGCTGTCCACCATGCCCAAGCTGTCGGATGACCCCTCCGTAGTGGGCAGCCATAAGGTGCAGGATTTGAAGTTACCTATTGCCTCTCGCATAGTACATCGCAGGCAATACAGGACCAACAGAGACTCTCTGCACCCCATACACCAACTGATTCGACGACTGGAGAGCCAGAGCGTGATCAGCAAGGCTCACTCCCCCTTCAACAGCCCAATATGGCCAGTGCAGAAGGCAAATGGGGAATGGAGACTGACCGTGGACTACTGTGGCCTGAATGAAGTGACCCCTCTGATCAGCGCTGCCGTGCCAGACATGCTGGAGCTCCAGTACAAGCTGGAATCGAAGGTGGCCAAGTGGTATGCCACAACTGACATTGCTAATGCCTTTTTCTCCATTCCCATTGCAGAAGAATGCCAGCCACAGTTTGCTTTCACCTGGAGGGGAGTACAGTATCAATGGAATCGGTTGCCTCAGGGCTGGGTCCACAGCTCAACCATCTACCATGAGGTGATCCAGACTGCCTTAGAGAAAGGTGGAGCCCCTGAGCATCTGCAGTTCATCGATGACATCATTGTATGGGGTGAGACAGCAGAGGAAGTTTACCAGAAGGGTAAGAGGATAATCGATAGCAGGGTCCTTGGCTGGGCCTTGAGAGCCTTGCCTGGTGCCAGGGAGGCTCAGCACCACTCATGCATTGGTTTCTCTCCCCCCCAGCCGTGGGAAGCCAGCCAGCTCTCCCAGCAGGACAGTGGCAGCAGCTCAGGATCTCAGTGTGTGCTGGACCCATCTGACTTTCTTTTCCTGTGTGACCTGTCAAAACTCTCAACAGGGACACTGACCTGGGCAGGGAAGAGCTCCTCTCTCATCCTGCCTCCTATCTGCCCTTCCTGGTGCAGGCTGGGTGCCTGTCAGCTGCTTCCTGGTTGTCCTGTGTCCCAGACCACCTCATTTGGGAAAGGGATTGCAGGAAGCCAGGAGCAAGCAGGTTACAGGCTTTATGGGGAGGGAAAGAATGAGGCAGAAGGGAAATAAGTGGAGGTAAACTTGCCTGACCAGCTAGCAGCTGGCAGGATCCACAGGGTGATGAAATTACACACAGCTGAGGATTCCTGTGGCATCAGAGCACTCGTGCTAGGGAGCTTCACCTCAGAAAGGAGTCTGGTGGAGATGACACAACATTCCTCTCACCTCATGCTGCTCCAGTGCTCCCAGCAGTCCCAGGCACCCCAAAAGTAGAACCTCAGAGCTTGCTGGGACTGTCACCACCCCTGGGGAGTGCAGCAAGCCAGCAGTTACCCGTGCCACAGCCCCACAGCTCACATCCTCCAGCCAGCTGCTTGTGGGTAGGCTTTGAACCTGTGCCTAAAGCACAGGGCTCCTGCTGCAGGATGCAGAGAGCCTGCAATTGATCTGTGTTTAAAGAAAGAAGTTGTGTGGGGTCTGTTAACACCCCACAGCTGGCTCCACAAGTCACAGAACCCCCTGTTAAGGGGCCTGGAATATCTCTGAGGAGGAAAGCCTGAGAGCCCTGGGGCTGTTGAGCCTGAAGGAGAGCAGCCCCAGAGGGGATCTGAGCAATGCTCAGCAAGAGCTAAAGGGTGGGGGGCAAGAGCCTGGGGCCAGACTCTTCTCAGAGGTGCCCAGGGACAGGACAAGGAGCAATGGGCACAAGCTGGAATCCAGGAGGCTCCACCTGAGCATGAGTAGAAACTTGTTTGGTGTGAGGGTGCTGGAGGCCTGGAGCAGGCTGCCCAGAGAGGTTGTGGAGTCTCCTTCTGTGGAGAGATTCCAGCCCCACCTGGCCATTGTGATGCAGAGCAAGCTGCTGTGGGTGCCCTGCTTTAGCAGTGGGGTTGGATGGGCTCCAGAGGTCCCTTCCAGCCCCCACCACGCTGGGACTCAGGGATTGATAGCAGTGTGTGCAGTTGTAGTTCTGCCTTATAAGGGTGCTGGAGCCTGGGTATGGTAAACAGCAGTAAAGTTCAGAGGGAAGAAGCTAAACATCCCCTGACATGTCCTTTGAAGTCAAAACAATGCTGGCTTTGAGCACCAAGGAGCTTCCTGACTCCAGTCCTCTTGAACTGAGCCTTGCAACCTTCAAAACCAAACACAAACTCCCAAGCTGTTAAGGTGAAGGCAGGGATTTGGGGGAGCGTTTCTGACCACACAGCCTCTGCAGGGGACTGCTGGGTGTTGCAGAATGGTTGTCCCAGGAGCACTTGGAGGCCTTTCTGCTTTAAGAGCAAGGTCTCCTTGTTTCAGTAGGCTGCTTTAATTGAGGTGCTGAGTTTGAGGGAGAAGCTGGAGGGCTGTAGAGTGCCCCTCCAGGGGTGATAAGGACATCAGATGGGTTCTGCAGGATCACAGCCTGAGTCCCCTGTCTTCTGCAGTGGCCAAGTAACAGGTGCTGCAGAAAGGCTGAAGAGCAGGGTGAGCAGAGAAAGGTCCAGCTCTGACAGATTTTCCAGCATGCAGTCGTCTGAGGCCTTCTCTAGAGTGTCATGTGCAGATCTGGGCTCCCCAGTTCAAGAGGGACAGGGAACTGCTGGAGAGAGTCCAGGGGAGGCTCCAAAGCTGCTGAGGGGCCTGGAGCATCTCTGTGAGGAGCAAAGGCTGAGAGCCCTGGGTCTGTTGAGCCTGGAGAAGAGCAGCCCCAGAGGGGAGCTGAGCAATGCTCAGCAAGAGCTAAAGGGTAAGGAGCAAGAGCCTGGGGCCAGACTCTTGCCAGTAGTGCCCAGGGACAGGACAAGGAGCAATGGGCACAAGCTGGAACCCAGGAGGCTCCATCTGAGCAGGAGGAGAAACTTGTTTGTTGTGAGGTTGCTGGAGACCTGGAGCCCTGCTCTGGCAGTGGGGTTGGACTGGATGGGCTCCAGAGGTCCCTTCCAACACCCAGCAGCCCTGCCAGCTGCCCAAACTTACTCCTCCAGCCCCAGCAAACCCTGAGCAGCTGCACTCTGGAGCCCTTTTCAGCAAGGTCCTCAAGCTGGGGTGGGAGGCAAGGTGTGGAGCCCCACACTGTGCTGGGGAGAAGAGAACCATGCTCCCCCAGCTCACTGCCACGATGCCCAGGGCTGTGCTGATGGTTTGTCCTCCAGCTCCTGCACATTTGTCTGGGATGGGGCAGAGCAAACCAGCAACACTGCCTGGGCTCAGGTGCCCTGCTGCTCAGTGTGCCCACGGTCCTGCAAGCAGGGGACACTCAGAGCCTCTCTTTGGTTGGAGGAGCAAGGAAGCTAAACACTGATCCTGAAATCCTGGAGAGGTGTGGGAGGATGAGGAGGCATTCCCAAGTCAGAAAGCAAGGCTGAAGAGCTTGAAGCTGGGGGAAGTTTATGGTCTGAAACACTTCACCCAAACACAACCCACACCAGGCACCAAAGTCTGCTCCTGGATCTTGCTCCTTCTGGTTACTTCCAGCATCATTGTGAAAGCAGAGGAAGGATGGAGGTGGGAAGCCATCCAGGCTGAGCTGCTGCAAAAGCCATCAGTGATGTGAAGCTTGGGAGATTGTGCTCTGTCTCCACCCTTCAGCTGGAAAAACATTGCTGTGCTCCACACAGAGACAGGCAGCTCAGGGCAGTCTTAAGCACAGAGACAAGGCAGGAGGAGTGGATCTGTTGGAGAGGATCCAGAGGAGGCCACAGAGATGATCAGCAGTTGGAGCATCTCCCCTATGGGGACAGGCTGAGAGAGTTGGGGTTGTTCAGCCTGGAGAGGAGAAGGCTCCAGAGAGACTTTAGAGCAGCTTTCCAGTATCTGAAGGGGGCTATGGGAGAGCTGGGGAGGGACTTTTTGTAAGGATTTATAGTGACAGGATGAGAGGGAAGGGATTGAAGCTGGAAGAGGGGAGGCTGAGACTGGAGATTAGGAAGAAATTCTTTAGAGTGAGGTTGGTGAGACACTGGAACAGGTTGCCCAGAGAAGCTGTGGACACCTCATGCCTGGACGTGCTGAAGACCAGGCTGGATGAGGCTTTGACAACCTGTTCTACTCAAAGGAGTCCCTGCCCATGGCAGAGGGGTTTGAACTAGATGATCTTTAAGGTCCCTTCCAACCCAACCCCTTCTATGAAGAAGCTATTGAGGAAGTAGAAGCAAAGAGCCCAGATGCCAACCAAGCCCTGCAGGCATCCACAGCACAGCCACCACTGATGGTCAAGCAGCTGAACAAACAAGATGAGAGAAAGCAGAGTGCCAGCAGCACTGCTGACAACCCCTGCAACTGCTTCCCCTGGCAGTGGGGTTGGACTGGATGATCTTCAAGACTCCTTCCAACCTAAGCCCTTCTGTGATTCTATGATTAGAAGACACTTCGGAGGACACTGGCCAACAGACTAACCTGTGTTGACCAAGAGAGCAACCTGTGCCAGACAGGCATTCCTCCTCCTGAGCCACCTGCTGATTGCCTCAACCCTTGTGGCTTGTCCTTTCTGTGTGCTCTCACCCTGTGGTGGCCAGGAACCTCTCCCCCTGCTGCTCTCATCAGCTCACAGGACTCTGCCAGCCTCACCCAGCACATCTAAGGACAGGTTTCTGCTAAGGAGGAGCCATGAAGCTTCACTGCAGAATCACAGAAGGGCAGGGCTTGGAAGGGCTCTCTGGAGATCATGGAGTCCACCCCCAGAGCAGGATCACTAGGGCAAGCTGCTCAGGTATGGAATGCCTCCAGAGAAGGAGATTCCACCACCTCTGTGGACAGCCTGTTCCAGTGCTCCACCACCCTCAAAGTCAAGGAGTTCCTCCTCATGTTTAGATGCAATTTCCTGTGTTCCAGTTTGTGCCAGCTGCTTCTTGCCCTGTCACTGAAAAGAGCCTGGCCCCATCCTCCTGCCACCCACCCTTTCAGTATTGAGAAGATCCCCTCCCAGCCTTCTCTTCTCCAGCCTAAAAAGCCTTAAGTGTCTCAGCCAGGTGCTCTGGTCTCCTAACCATCTTTGCAGCCCTTTGCTGTACTCCCTCCAGCACTTCCCTGTCCTCCTTGAGCCCAGAACTGGACACAGTACTCCAGATGAAGACCTCTAACACGAACAGGTCCCTCCTACTGGCCCCACCTCCTGGCAGGATGGCTGTGGAGGTCAGCTCCAGCCCAAAGACAGCTTTGCTATGTTGGAGCCCTCTGCAGTCCTGCCACAGACAAAACCTTTTCACTGCTTTCCTTCATGCAGTGAGCATGAAGACAACCCAGGACAGATCACAACCCAACCAAGAGGCAAGTGAATGAATGTAGTCCATTTAATAGAGTCTGAGGGACCACAACAGCAGAACAAGAGACACATCACGTAGGCAGGAGTGAAACAGCAGACAGGAGAGGGTGCTGGCAGATCTAAGACAAAGGAACCATGCTGGATAATGGTCTGAGGTCTTGTTTCTGGTTGCCAGGAGGCTGGAGAGAGATTCCTTGAGCAGCTGCCCTCAGCATGGTCAGTGGCTGTCAAACAGGAGCACACTGCCCACCTACAAGGGAAAGGAGCAACCACCCCAACAGCTCCATGCTGACCCCCAGTGCAGACAAAGGGTCAGGGCCAAGTCCCAGACCAAGGAATGGGACAGCTGCCCTGGAGCAGCTCACCAGTCCAGCCTCTCCTGCCCACAAAGCTAGGGAGCCCCACCAGCAAAGATAAGCTCCAGAGCAGCCTGGATGTCCCCTCCAGTGGCCTGCAGGGCTCGGAGGCTCAGCTCATCGTCGTGGATGCCCATGTCTCGCAGCTGCTGGAGCTGGGGCTGCCACTGGCTCTGCAGGAAACAAGTTAGAAGCAGCTAAGAGGAGGTGCTAGAGGTCCAAGCAGCAACCAACCAGCCCTCTCCACAGCCTGCTCTCCCACGTTGCCTTCTGCCACCCCGCTCCAGCTCACAGGCACAGACCTCGAAGCTCACAGGCTTGCTGCCAGCTCCCACGAGCCCATTTCCATCCATTTCCATCCAGCACCTCTTCAAGATCTATCAAGTCCCCCAAGAAGCCCTTCTCCAGTGATGCCTCCAGCCTCATGCTCTGCCTCAGGAGGCAGCTGGAAGAACCACCTGCCCTCTGCACCACTCAGTGAATCGTGGGGCTGAAAGCTGTGGCACTGACCTGCAGGCTGGGCTGCCCTGAGGCCTGCAGGGCGTGCTGTAAGGCCTGGCTGAAGAGGTCATTGGTGATGGGTGTTCCTGACTGCACACTGGATGACATTGGGGAGGTCCCAGAGGAATGACCCTAGGAGGAAAGAAGTTGTAGATGCATCAGCACACTTGGCACAGGAGCCAGAGCCAGGCCTGCTGCCCCTCACCCTCCCATCCCCTCCGGCTTGTACGGAAGAGCCTTCAGGCAGAAGGAAGCAAAGCACAGTGAGGGCTCCCAGAGCTGCTGTTACAGCCCAGGAGGCCCTCCCCAGCTGGTGCTGTGTACCTGGGTGCCAGGGGTGGGTGTGTGGGAGCTGCTCTCCGGGGTGCTGGCCAGGGCCAGGGCGGTGGCCAGCTCGCTCTGGGTGATGGGCCGGGGGCCGGCAGCCCCTGCGTAGCCCAGGGAGGCCGGGCGGGAGCCAGAGGCACTGCTGGACGGTGTGGATCTTGTGCTCTGCGTGGAGGAAAGGAACAAACACCTCTGAGCATGGAGCCCCAGCCTGCTGGGCTTGGAACAGACCTCTGGAGATCACCCAGTCCAACCCCACCGCTCAAGCAGGGCACCCATAGCAGCTTGCCCAGCAGCACAACGGCCAGGGGGGGTTGGAAGCTCTCCAGACAAGGAGACTCCACAACCTCTCTGGGCAGCCTGCTCCAGGCCTCCAGCACCCTCACAAGTTTCTCCTTCTGCTCAGATGGAACATCCTGGGTTCTAGTTTGTGCCCCTTGTCCATTTTCTGGGCACCTACAAGGAGAGTCTGGCCCCAGCCTCTTGCCCCCAGCCCTTTAGCTCTCACTCAGATCCCCTCTGGGGCTGCCCTTCTCCAGGCTCAACAGCCCCAGGGCTCTCAGCCTTTCCTCCTCACAGGTATTCCAGGCCCCTCAGCATCTCTGCAGCCTCCCCTGCACTCTCTCCAGAAGTCCTTAAACTGGGGAGCCCAGAACACAGAGCTCCAGAGCTGGCTTCACTGGGGCAGAGTAGAGGGGGAGGAGAACCTCCCTCGACCTGCTGGTCACACTCTTCTTAGTGCACCTCAAGACACCACTGGCCTTCTTGGCCACAAGGTCACACTGGTGGTTCCTGCTGACCTTGGTGTCCACCAGCACTCCGAGGTGCTTCCCCATGGAGCTGCTTTCCAGCAGGCCAAGCCCTCACCTGTCCTGCTACGCGGTGCTGTTGGTGTCCACATGCCAGTCCAGTCTGGCTCACCTACTTCTTCCCAGGGATCCTTTTCCCTGCAACTCTCCCAGCTCACAAGTGTGGAAATAAATAGGACAGGATGTGCTTTATTTCCCCCCCCAGCCTCTTCTCTTCCAAAGCCATGGAAGCTGGCAGTAGCCAAAGGCTGTAACAGAACAACTGGCTGCTGACAGGCCTTTTTTTGGCCTAAATAAGCAATTTCTCTGCTGAAAGTTGGAGAGGAAAAGCTCCTTCCATTGCAGAAGAAGGGCAGGGACCAACACTTCCATGTTCCCTAGCATGGACAGCATCCAAGCATGCCACACTCAATATGTTTGGCTTCACAACAGCCCTAAGGAAGCAGAGCAGCTCGTGCTGCTCATCAGCCAGGAAGATTGAAGCTCACTTCACACCCCAGGCAGGAGTTCCACCAAAACTGGCTGCTTACCTGGTGGAAGTCATCTTCATCATCAGACAGACCTTCAAACAGAAAGCCACCTGCAAAGGAAAGGAGAGGAAACAGAGGCAGAAAAACTGGTGAGAAGCACATGGAGTCCTCAGCTGCCATGCAGGTCAGGACAGAGGCCTCAGCACCCACAAGTTCCTGTGCAGCAGATCAGGACAGGCTCAGCAACACCTGCACAACACAGACATTGTACACATCTGGCTGGGAATGGCCCCAAGGCCAAAGTGCCCCAGAAGAACTTCACAGTGCAGGAGCTTTGTGGCTGGAAAGTGCCCAGTGCAGAAGGACCTGGGGGAGGTTGGTAAACAGGGGCTGAAGGTGAGCCAGTGTGTGCCCAGGAGGTCAAGGCTAACAGCATCCTGGCCTGGATCAGCAACAGTGTGGCCTGCAGGAGCAGGGCAGGGATTGTCCTCCTGCACTCAGCACTGGTGAGGCCACACCTTGAGTATTGGGCTCAGTTTTGGACTACTGACTCCATGAAGGACACTGAGGGGCTGGAGCAGGTCCAGAGAAGGGCAACCAAGCTGGGAAAGGGTCTGGAGAACAAGGCTGGGGAGGAGCAGCTGAGGGAGCTGGGGGTGTTCAGCCTGGAGACAAGGAGGCTGAGGGGAGACCTCATTGCTCTCTACAAATCCCTGCAAGGATGTTGGAGTGAGGTGGGGGTTGGTCTCTTCTCCCAAGGAGCAAGAGGAAAGGGCCTCAAGTTGCCCCAGGGAAAGTTTAGGCTGCACATCAGGGAAATTTTCTTCCCTGAAAGAAAGGTGAAGCCCTGGAACAGGCTACCCAGGGAGGTGTTGGAGTCCCCACCCCTGGAAGTTATTAGCAAGCCATAGAGAGGTGATGCTGAGAGACACAGAATCAGAATCAAGCAGGTTGGAAAAGACCTCAGAGATCATCAAGTCCAACCTGTCACCCAACACCTCCTGACTACTACACCATGGCTCCAAGTGCCACATCCAGTCCCCTCTTGAACACCTCCAGGCATGGGGACTCCACCACCTCCCTGGGCAGCACATCCCAAGGGCCAATTCCTCTTGCTGGGAAGAACTTTCTCCTCACCTCCAGCCTAAACCTCCCCTGGCATAGCTTGAGACTGTGTCCTCTTGTTCTGGTGCTGGTTGCCTGGGAGAAGAGACCAACTCCCTCCTGGCTACAACCTCCCTTCAGGTAGTTGTAGACAGCAATAAGGTCACCCCGGAGACCTCCTCTTCTCCAGGCTAAGCAACCCCAGCTCCCTCAGCCTCTCCTCACAGGGCTGTGCTCCAGACCCCTCCCCAGCCTTGTTGCCCTTCTCTGGACACCTTCAAGTCTCTCAATGTCCTTCCTAAGCTGAGGGGCCCAGAACTGGACACAGGACTCAAGGTGTGGCCTAACCAGTGCAGTGTACAGGGGCACAATGACTTCCCTGCTCCTGCTGGCCACACTCTTCCTGATGCAGGCCAGGATGCCCTTGGCCTTCTTGGCCAACTGGGCACACTGCTGGCTCATGTTTAGGCACCCGTCAATCAGCACCCCCAGGTCCCTTTCTGCCTGGCTGCTCTCCAGCCACTCCAACCCCAACATAGTTTACTGGTGGGCTTGGGTTCATGGTTGGACTCAATCTTGGAGGTCTTTTTCTACCTTTCTGATTCTCTGAGGAAGCCCTAGCTGAGGAACCCAAATCTCCTTCCCTGCCAGGGAAAGCCTCCCTGCCCAGGGGTGAGGCTGTGGCTGCCCATACCTGGCATGTCACGGTAGGAGCCAGAGGCCATGCCTCGGGTGGAGGTCTCAGGGGCTGGCAAGGGAGTGCTGCCAGCCACTGAGTGAAGCACCAGGACAATGGCATTGACCAGGGCAGGGTGGGCTGGGATTAGCCTGCAGGGAGAGAGCAGAAGAATGAATGATATGCACAGGGCAACTGGGAAAGCAGCAGCTCAACTGTGACAAAGAGTCGAGCAGAGTCGCGTCGACCCGACCCGCCTCGACCCCGACCCGCGTCGACGGGCCTCAACCCCGACCCGACCCGCCTCGACCCGCGTCGCGTCGACCCGACCTGCATCAACCCGACCCGCCTCGACCCGCGTCGCGTCGACCCGACCTGCATCAACCCGACCCGCCTCGACCCGCGTCGACCCCGACCCGACCCGCCCCGCCTCACCCCGACCCGCGTCGACCCCGACCCGCCCCGCCTCACCCCGACCCGCGTCGACCCCGACCCGCCCCGCCTCACCCCGACCCGCGTCGACCCCGACCCGACCCGCCTCACCCCGACCCGCGTCGACGGGCCTCAACCCCGACCCGACCCGCCTCGACCCCGACCCGCGTCGCGTCGACCCGACCCGCCTCGACCCCGACCCGCGTCGCGTCAACCCGACCCGCCTCGACCCGACCCGCCTCGACCCCGACCCGCGTCGCGTCAACCCGACCCGCCTCGACCCGACCCGCCTCGACCCCGACCCGCGTCGCGTCAACCCGACCCGCCTCGACCCGACCCGCCTCGACCCGACCCGCCTCGACCCCGACCCACCTCGACCCCGACCTGCGTCGCGTCGACCCGACCCGCCTCGCCCCCGACCAGAATAGAGTAGACCAGACCAGAGCAGACCAGGTTGCAAGAGACCTTCAAGATCATCGCGTCCAACCCATCAACCAATCCAACACCACCTAAATAACTAACCCATGGCACCAAGCACCCCATCAAGTCTCCTCCTGAACACCTCCAGTGATGGAGACTCCACCACCTCCCCAGGCAGCCCATTCCAAGGGGCAATCACTCTCTCTGTATAAGCTGGGGCACAGCCAGCCCCACCTCTGCCTTTGGCTCTCCAGCCACAGACATCTAAGTTCTGCACCAGGAGGGCGGTGGAACACTGGGACAGGTTGCCCAGGGAGGTGATTGAGGCCCCACCCCTGGAGATATTCAAGGTGAGGCTGGAGAGGGCTCTGGGCAACCTGATCTAGTTGGGGATGCCCCTGCTGACTGCAGGGAGGTTGGACTGGATGAGCTTTGGAGGTGCTTTCACTCCAGACCATTCTAAGAGTCTATGATCTCTCCATGTTTTTCCATGCATCTCCTTGATCCTCCTGTGACACAAACCATCCTTCAAGCTCTCACAGGAGCAACTCTCTCCTGTGAGCAGCTAGCTCCAGATGTGAACACACCATCTGAGGGACTTTTGAGGGTGTCAGGTAGTGATAGGACTAGGGGGTGAGATTCAGAATGGATGTTAGGAAGAAGTTCTTCACCATGAGGGTGGTGAGAGACTGGCACAGGTTGCCCAGGGAGGTGGTGGAAGCCTCATCCCTGGAAGTTTTAAGGCCAGGCTGGATGTGGCTGTGAGCAACCTGCTGCAGTGTGAGGTGTCCCTGCCCATGGCAGGGGGTTGCAGCTGGCTGAGCCTGGAGCTCCCTTCCAACCCTAACAATTCCATGACCTGGAGGTGATGATGGCCTTGTGTCCTGCTGTATATCCTCTAGTTTAACCCAACAGGGGGGTTAGATGGGTGTCAAAGTGTCAACTCCCTCTTTCCTCCTGCTGAGGGGAGTGTCCCACCCAAATCTCTGGCCTGGTGTAGCCTTCCTGGCAGACAGGAGCAGAACTCTCTCCACCTCACCCTAAGGAACAGTGCCCACAGCAAAGGCATTGCTGAGTCACTGCAGCAGCTGACATCAACTCACGTGTCCAGCATGGTGGGGTCTGCAAACACTGAGAAGAGATCCTTATCCTGCAGGACTCCTGAGAGGGAAGAGGAAACATGAGGAGTGTGAGAGAGGATGTGAGGAACAGGAGCCAGTCAGACCTGAGCCATGGGAAAAATAAGCCAAAGAATGAATCGTTTTTCAGGAACTGAGTCACTACCCAGCACCATAAATACTTCATCATTGTTCTCGCTGAAGCTTTTTACACCTTCCTGGGGAGACTTTAGATGGCAGCCACGGCCTCGGTCGCAGCACATCCAGCGCTGACAGCTCCACCTGATGGTCAGCATCAAATCCAGCACCCAGCTGGCTCCATCCCATCATTCCCCCTGCCTCAAAGCAGTGTGTCAGACGGGCTGCAAAGCCCTGGGCCAGAAGCAGCAAGCTGAATTTAATGAGCCTTGCCCTGAGCCCCTGTAGCAGGAGGAACGCAGCCACGTCTGCTGAGCTGCTCTGGGCTCCACGGTCCTGAACTCCTCTCCAGAAGTCGGTCTGTGTGAACCCCAGGAGGTTCAACAAGACCAAGCACAAAGTGCTGCAACTGGGTCAGGGTAGTCCCCAGTAACAATCCAGGCTGTGGATGGAGCGCTGGAGAACAGCTCTGAGGAGAAGGACTTAGGGGTGCTGGCAAGTGAAAAGCTGAACGTGAGCTGCCTCCCAGTGCTGCCAGCCCAGACCCAGCCTGTCCTGGGCTGATCCCCAGCAGTGTGGGCAGGGAGGGGATTCTGCCCCTCTGCTGAGACCACCCCCCTGCAGTGCAGGGGCCAGCACAGCACAGACCTGTTGGAGCAGGGCCAGAGGAGGTCACAGCAATGATGAAAGGGCTGGAAGCCCTCTGCTGTGAGGCCAGGCTGAGAGAGCTGGGCTTGTTCAGAGTGGAGATGACAAGGTTCCATCCTGGTAGACCTTCTGGTGGCCTTTCAGTGGTCAAAGGGGCCAATCAGAAAGCTGGGGACAGACTTTTGAGGAGAGCCTGTTGTGACAGGACAAAGGGTGATGGTTTGAACTGAAAGGAGATTCAGACTGGAGAGGAGATTTTTCACACAGAGTAGTGAGACCCCAGAGAGGTGGTAGATTCCCCATCCCTGGAACCATTCCAGGTCAGGTTGTTTGGGCCTTTGAGCAACCATTTCTGGTTGCAGATGTCTCTGCTGACTGCAGTGGGGCTGGACTAGAGGACCTTCAAAGGTCCCTTTCAGCCTAAAGCATTCCATGATTCTATGGAGCCAGCATCTATCCCCAACACTCCCACAGGAGCACAGCTCTGATGCCTGGCATCGAATCTCACACTCCACAAAGGGACCCAAAAGCCACTTTGTCCCCCTTCCCTGTGCCAGGAATGAAAACCAAAGTATCATTATTTGCTTTTCCTTGCATCCTTTGGATCCCACCTAGACACCCCAAGAGTGGCTGTCAATGGGTGCACCTCCAAGTGGAGGCCAGTGACAAGTGGAGTCCCTCAAGGATCACTACTGGGACCAGGCCTGGGGCAATCCCAGGCACCAGTATAGGCTGGGCAGGGACTGGCTTGAGAGCAGCCCTGAAGAAAAGGACTTGGGGGTGCTGGTGAATGAGAAGCTCAACATGAGCCAGCAGTGAGCACTTGCAGCCCAGAGAGCCAACCAGAGCCTGGGCTGCAGCAAGAGAAGTGTGGCCAGCAGGGCCAGGGAGGGGATTCTCCTCCTCTGCTCCACTCTGCTGAGACCACAGCTGGAGCTAGTATAGGATAGATCTGGAGGTGCTGGAATGTGTCCAGAGGATGAGCAGAGGGCTGGAGTTCCTCTGCTATGAGGACAGACTGAGTTAGGAATGTTCATCTTGGAGAAGAGAAGGCTCCCAGGAAACCTTATTGTGGCCTTCCAGTATCTGAAGGAGGCTCCAAGAAAGCTGGGGAGGGACTTTTGAGGGTGTCAGGGAGTGATAGGACTGGGGGGAATGGAGCAAAACTAGAAGTGGAGAGATTCAGATTGGATGTTAGGAAGAAGTTCTTGCCCAGGAGGGTGGTGAGAGACTGGCACAGGTTGCCCAGGGAGGTGGTGGAAGCCTCATCCCTGGAGGATTTTAAGGCCAGGCTGGAGGTGGCTGTGAGCAACCTGCTGTAGTGTGAGGTGTGCCTGTCCATGGCAGGAGGGTTGGAGCTGGCTGAGCCTCGAGGTCTCTCCCAACCCTGACAATGCTGTGACTCACCCAAAGCAACAGGGTCACTGCTGAGGCCAGGAGTCGCTACAATGATCTGATCCAGAGACTCTTTGTTCCCCAGCATCTTGAAAACCTGCCAGAGAAACCAGAAGAGATCAGAAGTGTCACACAACAAGGCTCCACTGTGGGACCCTCTTGCCCCAGATGGGCCAGACAGCAGACCTGCTGAGAGCACAAGCACCAAGGCCCTTACTCACTGCATCTCTGTAGGCAGGGCTGCTGTGCAGGGCAGTGTGGAGGACTCGGAACTCTCGTACAGCTGCCACCTTGTCCACAGGCTCTGAGGGAGGAGCAACAACAGAACAAAAGGTGGCTGTCCCTCTGCCAGCTTCACTAGCTGCTCTGCCCATCATGGGGATCCCCTCACACCCACCCTCACCCACAGCTCATTCAAAGAGGACAGGACTAACCCCTGCCAGTGTCTGAAGGAGCTGCACTGTCAGCTCCCAGACAGGAAAATACAGAGCTACATCCTCCTAGGCGTAGACAAGGGAGTTGTGTCAATGCCACAGCTCTAAACTAAGCCAGCTTTACACCCAAGCAGACCAGGGACACACCCCTGCAGCTGACTAACCACCTTCTTTGCTCCCAGTTCTCTGGCAACACCCTAAAATAGGTCACAGGCACTAATTTGCCTTCTGCATGACAGAGCTCATTCCTTAGTTCTTCCATCAGCAGGGACACACAACACTCAGTGGCTGATGTTAGAGGTGCACAGCACACAGAGCCCTCAGCCAGTTCCATCAGCAGGGACACACAACACTCAGTGGCTGATGTTAGAGGTGCACAGCACACAGAGCCCTCAGCCAGTTCCATCAGCAGGGACACACAACACTCAGTGGCTGATGTTAGAGGTGCACAGCACACAGAGCCCTCAGCCAGTTCCATCAGCAGGGACACACAACACTCAGTGGCTGATGTTAGAGGTGCACAGCACACAGAGCCATCAGTCAGTTCCATCAGCAGGGACACACAACACTCAGTGGCTGATGTTAGAGGTGGAGAGCACACAGAGCCCTCAGCCAGTTCCATCAGCAGGGACACACAACACTCAGTGGCTGATGTTGGAAGTGCACAGCACACAGAGCCCTCAGCCAGTTCCATCAGCAGGGACACAAAACACTCAGTGGCTGATGTTAGAGGTGCACAGCACACAGAGCCCTCAGCCAGTTCCATCAGCAAGGACACACAACACTCAGTGGCTGATGTTAGAGGTGCACAGCACACAGAGCCCTCAGCCAGTTCCATCAGCAGGGACACACAACACTCAGTGGCTGATGTTAGAGGTGGAGAGCACACAGAGCCATCAGTCCATTCCTCCCCCAAACCTCACATCAGGACACAAGAGCAGCTCTTCCTCAGCAACCACACCTCAAGGAGTTCTAAGCAAGGACCTGCACTGCCTCCTCACCTGGTTTCTGATCAGGCTCAGGCCAGGACTTGCGCAGGACATGGACAGTGGAGCCGGACTGGATGCCATAGAAGTCCAGGGTTTGGTCATCCCTCAGCTTCCGGCCACAGTAGATCAGATCTAGGAGAGAGAACCCCCTCAAGATAAACATCTCTTCTGCTGGAGAGTCAGGGAGGCTCTGCAGACAGAGCTGGGCCAAGGCCAATGGGCTGAGGTTCAACAAGGCCAAGGGCTGGGCCATGCTCCTGGGTCACAACCACCCCATGAATGCTCTGGGCTTGGGGCAGAGTGGCTGGAAGCTGTCCAGAAAAGACAGACCTGGAAGTGATAGTCAACAGCTGGCTGAAAGTGAGCCAGCAGTGTGCTCAGGTGGCCATGAAAGCCAACAGCATCCTGGCCTGGATCAGCAACAGTGTGGCCAGCAGGAGCAGGGAAGTGACTGTGCCCCTGTTCTCAGCACTGATGAGGTCACACTTCAGATAGTGGGGGCAGTTTTGGGCCCCTCACTCCAAGAACATTGAGGGACTGGAGCAGGTCCAGAGAAGGGCAACCAAGCTGGGGAAGGGTCTGGAGAACAGGGCTGGGGAGGAGCATCCAAGGGAACTGTGGTCATTCAGCCTGGGAAAAAGGAGGCTTGAGGGGAGAGACCTCCTTGCTCTCCACAACTCCCTGAAAGGAGGCTGGAGCTAGCAGGGTGTTGGGATTTCTTCTCCCTAGGAACAATGGACAAGAGCAAATGGCCTGAAGTTGCACAAGGTGAGGTTTAAGTTGGAAGTGAGAAGAAACTTCTTCACTGAAAGGGTTCTCAAGCCCTGGAACAGGCTCCCCAGGGAGATGGCTGAATCCCCATCCCAGGTGTCTCAAAGAGGCAGAGGTGCAGTGATGTAGGTCATGGTTTAGTAGCAGCCTCAGTAGAGCTAGGGAATGATTGGACCATTTTAAAGGGCTTTTCTAACCCAAACACTTCTGAGAGTCTAGGCTGAGCCTGCACAGCATGCCAGCTGGCTGTGCCAAGCCTTCCCACCAGCCCAAGGACCACCAAGAGAAAGGCACCAAGGAGAGGAAGAGGGTAGAAAAACCTCAACACGACCCCCCACGGGCACCTACCAATGAGCTCAGGGTCTGGGACAGACTCCTGCAGACTGCCAGTGATGAGCTGCTTGAGGTAGGAGATGCTGCACCCTCCCAGGGGGCATTCTCCCAGCTCCGTCTCCGGCAAACGCAAGATGGATTTGGGAGCCAGGGGCTGGTCTGCCAGCTTCACCGCGATGTGCCACTCCGGCAGGGCCATGGCAGCCCTTTCACCCCAGGGAGCCGAGCCAGCCTAAGCGCCGCAGAGCTCTGGGAAGGGAGGAAAACAAACCCAAACGAGACACTCTCTCTATAACCAGACACTTTGCAAACCCACAAGCCTCTCGGGAGGCCTGACCAAAGTAGCGCCAGGCTTTTGAGGCTCCTACCTCAGTACGAAGCCATAGCTGGAGCCAAAGGAAAGGCAGAAACGCGGCAGAGGAGAGGCAGAAACACCCCGGGCAGGCTCCACGCTCAGCCGAGGAAAAGCCACCAGCCGGGCCTATCCCGCCTCTCCCCACCAAAGCCCCGGCCCCGAGACGCTGGAGGGCAGAGAAGGATGCGGAGCGAGGGGTCCCAGCAGCGCCAGCCCCACTCCCGCCGCGCAGCCCCCGACCGGGAGATCCCCGTCCAAGCGCCTCAGCTCCGCTCGGCCGCAGCCCCGGGGAGCGCCGGAAGCGGAAACGCTCCTCCCGCTGCGCAGTGCACCCTGGGAAACCGAGGCAGCCACAGGAGGAGGGGCTGCCCGCTCCCCGCCCCGCGCAGGAGCGGCTCCCAATTGGCTAGCCCGGCCGTCACCAAGCGGGATGAGCCAATAGGCGGCTGGGCGGGGAAAGGGGCGACTCCCCGCCGCGGGGAGCACGGGAGGGGAGCGCCTGAGGTGTTTGTTAATTAGCGGTATTTCATTAAGGGGCTGCCACCCTTCCGTCAGCCCTCCTCGCAGCTCAGGGGCTCCTGCAGACACCCTCTCAGAACAGGAGGGACCCTCCTCTCTCATTCCTATCTGCTGCCTCATCTCATCTCTCCCAAAAAAGGAATCCGCTGCTCCTCCAGCCATCAGAAGCCATGCCAAGGCTTCAATCTCTGAGAAGAGAGTTGTTTACATTCTAAAAAAAGCCGAGTTACCATCAAAGTACAGCAAGGCTGCAGGAGCCACATACCAGCCAAGCTTTCCTCCCCAAGAGTTCTTAAAATGGCCTGTACAGCAGAAAGCAGCTTTTAAAAGGTCTCTTCACATCATTTGTGAAGCATTCACCCCAAATTTTCCTTCCCTGTTTCAACCCAGGGCAAGTTTGAGTCCCAAACCATCTACTGCACCACCAGACTTGCCAGGCAGGGAATGAAGAGCCCACCCTGAAAGAAAAGAAAAGCAAAGCCACCTCACAGCTGTGAAGCATGAAGAAGTTTATTTGTTGTCTTACAAAGGATTACCTTGTGACAAGCCTAAAAGGTGACAAGTCTAAACTTCAAGTGTCATCCTATCAAGTGCTACCTAGAAGTGGAACAAGCCTGTCTGCTCCCCAGCCCCACAGAGCCAGGAGGAGCACCCGGAGGAGAGCTACATCCCAACAGGGCATGAAGAATGCAACCTCACAGATCCCTTCTTCCTAAGCCTCCCCTCGAGGACAGGGCCTTCACCTGCTGCTTAACCAGAGAACTTCTGAAATCCAGTTAAAACATCAGGAGCTCAAACACCAAATCAGTAACAGTCGAGTGATGCTGGGATGGTGGGGAAGGAGCAAGTCCATGCTCCCCATGCGTGTCCAGGTGAGGATGGCCCTCAGGTGACTGCCAGCAGCCCCTCTTAGAAACACTTGCGATGGACGATGGAAGGGCCGGACTCATCGTACTCCTGCTTGCTGATCCACATCTGCTGGAAGGTGGAGAGGGAGGCCAGGATGGAGCCACCGATCCAGACAGAGTACTTGCGCTCCGGCGGGGCGATGATCTTGATCTTCATGGTGCTGGGCGCCAGGGCGGTGATCTCCTTCTGCATCCTGTCGGCGATGCCAGGGTACATGGTGGTACCCCCGGAGAGCACGGTGTTGGCGTACAGGTCCTTCCTGATGTCAACGTCGCACTTCATGATGGAGTTGAAGGTGGTCTCGTGGATGCCGCAGGACTCCATGCCCAGGAAGGAAGGCTGGAAGATGGACTCAGGGCACCGGAAGCGCTCGTTCCCAATGGTGATCACCTGCCCATCGGGCAGCTCGTAGCTCTTCTCCAGGGAGGAAGAGGAGGCCGCTGTGGCCATCTCCTGCTCGAAGTCCAGAGCGACGTAGCAGAGCTTCTCCTTGATGTCGCGCACGATCTCCCTCTCGGCCGTGGTGGTGAAGCTGTAGCCCCGCTCCGTCAGGATCTTCATGAGGTAGTCGGTCAGGTCACGGCCAGCCAGGTCCAGGCGCAGGATGGCGTGGGGCAGAGCGTAGCCTTCGTAGATGGGCACGGTGTGGGTGACACCGTCCCCAGAGTCCATGACGATGCCAGTGGTGCGGCCGGAGGCGTAGAGGGACAGCACGGCCTGGATGGCCACGTACATAGCTGGGGTGTTGAAGGTCTCAAACATGATCTGGGTCATCTTCTCCCGGTTGGCCTTGGGGTTCAAGGGGGCCTCTGTGAGCAGGACGGGGTGCTCCTCTGGGGCAACACGCAGCTCGTTGTAGAAGGTGTGGTGCCAAATCTTCTCCATGTCATCCCAGTTGGTGACGATGCCGTGCTCAATGGGGTACTTCAGGGTGAGGATGCCCCTCTTGCTCTGGGCTTCATCCCCCACATAACTGTCCTTCTGCCCCATGCCCACCATCACCCCTTGGTGCCGTGGACGCCCCACGATGGAAGGGAACACAGCACGGGGAGCATCGTCCCCTGCAAAGCCTGCCTTACACATGCCAGAGCCATTGTCCACCACCAGAGCAGCGATCTCCTCATCTGCCATGTTGACTGGGCCTGAGATGGGGAACATGCAGATGTTAGAGTCCCTCCCCAGAGGGATCAGTGCAGAAACATCAAAAAGCCTGAACACCTATCCCCATGCACTCTAGGTCTGAAAACATTTTGGATACTAGAAAGCCTCAACAAAGTGCTGAAGGAGTGGAGATAAATGCGGGGGGAATTGAGAAGGTTTGAACGTTTGTTCCATAGAACCCTCAGCGCCTGACTAGAGACACTAGAGAGGGGCCTTAGGAAGGCTCCTCAGTGGAGAGGAGACGCCAGGGAGGCACAAGAACTATTTATTTTCAAAAGATACACGTGTACGTGCAGGCCTCAAAGAATGAAAGAGAAAAATAGGTAAAAACAAGCACAGACCCTTCCCGCTCCCTCCCCGGGGAGAGACCCCGCAGGGCTGCTCCCCACGCACACCTTCGCCGCAACCCTGAGAGAACAAAGCCCAGCCCCGACCAAAGCAGGCTCCCTTCTCGGGGCTGAAAAGCCAACGGGGAACCACCAACCCCACGCCGAGGCCTCAGCCCGGGACCGGGCACCATATCGACCCTCACCTGCGCGGCTGCTTCCACCCTGCGGCGCTGCCTTTTCAACGAGTGCAGGGCCTGGCACCGCGCCCCGCCTTTTATTGCGCCCGGAACCGGAAGCCGCCCCTCGCCTCGCTCTGTGATTGGCTGCAGGCCAGCCCGCAGCCTCGCCTCCTCCCCCCCACCGCAGCCGCTTCCGGGTGCCGGGTGGCCGCGCTCGCCTTCCGTTGCCGGGGCTGCACCCGGAAGTGGGGCCGGCGCTTCCGTTACTGGGCGCCGCCTTCGCCGCCCCGTTTCCGGCCGGGCTGAGGAGGGGCGGTGCGGGGTGAGGGGTGGGGGGGGGGTAAGAGGGAAAGAGCTGGCGAAGCTGCGGCGGCCGCGCACGGGCCGGCGGTGACCCGTTCCCGGGCCCCACGGGAGGTAACGGCCCCCTTCGCCTCGGTGGGGTGGGGAGTTTGGGGCGGCCACGGGACGGGTGGGGTGGTACCGGGCGGTTGGGGGGGGAGGGGGGAGATGAGGAGGAAGGGGGCGCTACCGAGGAAATGGGTGGGGAGTGCCGGTCCTGCGGCCAGGCCTGCACCGAGGGCCGGTACCGAAGCGGGAGGAGGTGGGCTGGAACTCGCCGGTTGCTCGGACGGGTGGGGCCGGGGGAGCGGCGCTGGCCGCCAAGTGCAGCCGCCCTTCCCCGGGTAGGTCCCTTTGCGGGGGGCGGTCGGTGGTTGAGTGGTGGCTGTGAGGCGTGGAGGGAAGCCTCCGGTAAAACCGGAGCGGGGTGGGAGTTGTAATTGTTTACCGCCCCGGGAGACCTCACCCCAACTTGGGCTGGGAGCTGCGGCTGCTTGTCTCACTCTTTAACTCTTTCAGGTGGTTTCGCCTTGGAAAACCTTTTTTTTTTTATCCCGAGCCCAGAAGCAGGCGTTCACCCCCTGAGGCTGCCGGCAGAGCTAGTTAAAAATGCAAATCAGGGGGCTTCTTAATTAATGAAACTGCTCTCCCGGGGACTAAAAAGCCACACAAAGGCTGGTGTGTGAGGAAGCTGAAGGTTAAAGCAGATCCTTTCGCTGCCCTGACTGGGAGGGAGAGGCAGAAAAGGAAGCAACTATCCGCACGGGGAGTGTGTGTGTGTGTGTGTGTCGGGGGGTGTTAAAATGGGTGTGAAAACTTGGAGTGGTTTCGTCTTATCAGTCTGGTTGTGGTTGGTGTCTTAAGCTCTGGCCTGGCCCTGCGAGGGAGGGGTTTGCTGCGAGGCATCACCTTGTTGGGCCTTCCAAGTGGCGGTGAAGTTGGTTTGCCCCTCCACGATGGCATCGCTTCCTAGCGAGGAGGGATCCCAAATGTCTTTGGGGGGAGGGGGCAGGGAGGGAGGGCTTCGAAGGCCCTCGGCGGTTGTGCTGGAACCTGTCACACGCCATTGTACCTGACCTCCTCCGGGAAGTACACCGGGGCCCTGCATACCAGGGTGTTGCTGCACCTGAGGTGTGTTTGCTCGGCGTCTTAGCCCGGTATCAAGTCATTTATTATCCTACCCGAGGTGTGTGCGTGTGTGCTTGCCTCACACCCCTCCTGAAGGTCCCCCAGGCAGCAGAGGTGACACCTCACCCCGCCTCAGGTGCAACAATACACCGGGCGAGGTGTGGGCTGGAGGTTCTCTTTACCCTCTTGCAACACCCTGCACCGATTCGTTGTTGCTTTCTCCCTCTGTGTGTGTGTGTGTGGAGCTAGGCCAGATGGTGCATTGTGCCTTCAGAAGGAATCTAAGGCTCTTTTCAGCTGGCAGGTAATGCATTATTGCTCCTGACATCCAAACCACTAATCCACTTTATATCGTTTCATTTGCAAGCTCACAGCCTCCTGCTAGATGAGAACCCAAAAGGCATCAGCCAGGCTTTTCATTTGGGTGATGTACTCTTACTTAGCACAGGGAAGAGCTCACAGAGGGGAAGAGGGGGGGAAGAATGAGGTTGGCTTCAGAGCTGGTAGGAGATCCATGCTCTGACCCACCTTAGAGGAAGACTTGGAGTGGTGCTAGGAGTGCTGGAAGTTGTCTTTCACTTTCAGAACCGGTGTCTGGTAGGTTATTTGTTGGTTTAGGACAGAGCTGTGCCTGCTTGGAAGTGTGTGTGTGTGTTTGTGTGGTAGCAAAAGAGGCTCTTTTTGGTTGGTTTTCAACTCTGTGGCTTGAATCCAGCGGTGCTGGTTGTAAACAGGGTGGTGGGAGGTGGCCAGGAGACCCTGGAGCTTGTTTGTAGTTGGCCTTTTCCTTTGTTTCTCCAAGCTGTGAGGGTATTTGGCTATCATAGTATCAGTCAGGGTTGGAAGGGACCACAAGGATCATCTAGTTCCAACCCCCCTGCCATGGGCAGGGACACCCCACACTAGATCAGCCTGGCCAGAGCCTCATCCAGCCTGGGCTTAAACACCTCCAGGGACCTTGAAGGGCAGGCAGTGGGATCTGTTCAAGCATCTTTTTACCAAGCTGGAGGAGGCCTATCTTTGTCAGCAGGTCCAGCTGGTGACACAAAGTCCAAACTTGATTATTTCCCCCCCCCCCATGATTTGGGATGAAAGGGTGTAGTCATCTTTCTAGGATTCACTGCAGATCAGTGCTGTGTCTCTGATCTGGGCTTTGCCCAGGAGGTTGGGGCTGGCTCAGCACAAGTTTGCTGCAGGTCAAAATGGAGAAGTGGGAAAGCTCTTGGGTCCTTCAGGTGGGGGAGAATTGAAGAGAGAGGGTGGGGAAGCAGAGGTGTAGGAGTTGCTGGGTGCTCAGCAGTCTGTCTGCAGGCTGCTGTGGTCTTTGCTTTGCTCTCCTCTTGCTCTCCTGGAGGGGGGCAAAAATAGCTAAATATAGTTGTTGGGGCTTTTTTTTTTTTCCCAAGGCAGATGTGTAAAGTGTAAAGAATGTAGCCATGCAATGAAAACATGAAAGAATTTGGAGATAACTGCTGTGTGATAAATTCCTGCCCAGCTTTTTTAATGGCCAAAGTGATCCAGCTGCTCATCCCAGCTGCCTCCTTTTAAGGAAGTATTTTCAGAAGCAGCAAACCAACCCTTGCAAAGGAGGGGGGAAAAAAAAAACCAGAAAGGGCAAAAGGAATTATTTAGGGAGGGTGGAAGGATCCTGACCCAAAGCCCCAAATTGCTGGGCCTGTGGAAAAAGGCTTTTTGTAGATGCTGTCTTTTTTTTTGGGGGGGGGGGGGGGGAGAGGGGGGGTGCCTCTGAAACTTGAGGTTATAGGCAAATGTGTTCAGCTTGAAAAATACAATTAAACAGTCTGAAAATTGAATGCAAGTTTGAGCCTGAGGCTGTTAAACATGAAGCTGATTGTTTCACGGTCTCCTGCACAGGAAAGAGTATTGGCTTTGCACTCTATTTATCCTCTTCCTGGGGAGAGGGGGTTGGGGGAGTTGGGGGGGGGGGGGGGGGGGAGGAAAAGATGAAAGCATTTTATATTCATACAGACAAATATTTGTCTCTCTTTCAGATTTCCCCCCCGCCCCAGTCTCCCAAGGTCGGGGCTTGAACCCTGCCAGATAAAGTCGAGACCAAACCCCCAGCCCCCACCCCCCCACCACCACCACCACCTCCTCCTCTTCTCTTTGCGTTGGTTTTCTTTTTGGGCCCCCCCCCCTCCCAGCCATGCAAACTGCAGGATGAAGCTGGAAGCTGTGGTTGAGCAGCTGCAGAAGCAGCAGCAGAAGCAGCAGCCGCCTCTGCAGATGGATTCCAGGGAGAGGCAGCAGAGGCAGATGCGGGAGGCTCAGCTGCTCTACACGCAGCAGCTGGCCGTGCAGCAGGCCGTCCTGGCCGCCACATCTGGCAGGCCGTCGGGGGGCTCCCCCGTCAGGCCTTTGGCCAGAGGCCCACCTGCGGCAGGAGCTACCAGGGCTTTTGATCAGAGCAGCATGAATTCAGAGCCAGAAGAGGAGGAGGAGGATGAAGAGGAGGAGGAAGAAGAAGAGGAGGAGGAGGAAGAGGAAGAAGAAGAAGGGGGGTTGGAAGGTGGCGATCTTGAGGAGGGCACCGACGGCGCTGGCAAAGAGAGCTGCTCCGCTCTGAAGTATTTTCATGCTCCCAAAGTTGCTCATCACAACCAAAGAGTGGCCTCTACCTCGAACCCTCTGCCGGCTCCGGGGCACCCACGGGGCCAGCAGGGCAAGGAAGAGCAGGGTAAAGACACTACTAAGCAGCCCTACGCCGGGGGCTCCCCCTCTGGACGCCAGAGCTGGCGCTTGGACGAGCAGCTCAAACAGGTCAGTGTCACCAGCACTTCTTCCTTCTGCCTCAGAATGACCATATTCAGTCAGACTGAGGGTTTCTGTGGCCCTGTGTCCTCTCACAAGGCCTCCTGACTGTTTGCCAGGGCTTAGGAGCAGGCATGTGCAGGGTGATGCTGGCCTGCTGTGCTCCTCTGGGGCTGGGCTCTTAGAAGGAGCTTGCAGGAGAGCTTGGTTTGCTTTACAGCTGCAGAGCTCCAGCTTAGGGCTGTCAGAACCTTTGGTTGGTGGGAGAAGAGGTTTGAGCTTTGGCTTGTTTCTCATCTCTCTGGCTGCTGCTCAGCCATTCAGAATGGGACAAGCTGGTGTTATATTTGTTTCTGGTGCAGACACTCTCCTGCTAAGGTCACGCTGGAGTTATTTGATGTACAGCATCTAAAACCCCTTTGTGTAGGACCTCTGGGATGAAGCTGGGTCTGTGGGCAGGGTTTCTGTCCTGCCACTGATCCTGTGAGCCAGCAGAGCCACTTTGTGTTCCACCTGTGGGGTGGAAGGAGCTGCTGTGCTGCTGCCTGGCTTTGGTGGGAGGTTAACTCTGTTTGAAGGTTGACTGCCCTTGTAGATGAATGCCAGAGGGTGGAGAGTTCTCCTCTTGGGTTGGAAGTGGGTGTTCAGTTAATGCAGCACTAGTGTGCTGTTGCAGAGCTGATTGGAGCAAACCTTGAGGGGCTGTGACACTGTTTAGGTCTGTTGGATTCCAAGGCAAAGGACAGCATGATTCAAAGAAGGAGAAGAACCAAGCCAAGAAATGGGCTTTGTTGTCCTTTTCCACAGATGTTTGTCAGGAGGCTCAGGTTTTGAATCATAGAATCAAGCAGGTTGGAAAAGACCTCAGAGATCATCAAGTCCAACCTTCAAGTGCCACATCCAATCCTTTTTTGAACACCTCCAGGGAGGGTGACCCCACCACATCCCTGGGCAGCCCAGATGCTTCAGATGTTGCTCAAAAGCCCTGTATGGAAGCAAGCAGAGCTGGTATTTTCTTTCCCAAGTAAAAAAGCTAGAGGTGTTGTGGTGAGCCATAGGGGTTGGAAGGTTTGCTGTGAGTGTTCAGGGCATGCTCTTCCCATAGCAGGTGGTCACTTCCATGAGATGATTTGGTTCATGCAGTCACAGGCAGCAGTTTGAAGAGAAACTGTGGTTTCAGTGGTGCCCAGTGACAGGACAAGGGGTAAGGGGCACAGACTGGAACCTAGGAGGTTCCATCTGAAGAGGAGGAGAAAATTCTTTGGTGTGAGGGTGCTGGAGGCCTGGAGCAGGCTGCCCAGAGAGGTTGTGGAGTCTCCTTCTCTGGAGAGGTTCCAAACCCACCTGGCCATTGGGATGCTGGGCAAGCTGCTGTGGGTGACCCTGGACTGGATGGTCTCCAGAGGTCTCTTCCAACCTCCACCTTGCTGGAATTCTGTGAGCTGCTAAGCTCAGCTCCCTTAATTTCTTCTCCCACTCCATGTACTGTGGGCTCCTTGCCCAGCTGCTCCTGCAGACCTCTGCCTGATTGGTGTTCCTACACCAGTGCTTGTGGCTGGAACTCCTCAAGGCTGCTACATGAGTGGCATTTGTGCTGTTGGTGCTCCAAAGCATGATGGTGGAGCAGCCTGGGCGCATGAGATGCTGCAGGCAACCAGTTGCTGCTGTGTTTGATCTGTGCTTGCCCTTCAAGAGGGTTTAGACTGAAAAGAATGAGTTCCTCAAGCTGTAGTAGGGAAATGAAGTGGGGGTCAGGGGATAGTCTCTAGAGAAACTGCTTCAGAATTTCCAGAGCTGGAGTGAGTGGTGCAAGCTTCCTCTTCTTTCAGGGGTTTGGGGTGGAGAGCAGTAGGCTACACTCTGGAATCTTAGGCTGGTTTGACTCTTAGGCTGTTTTTCCTTCTTTTGGGGAAGGCAAATAGACCATGAGGGTGCCAGAACTGCTCTTAGTTGGTGTGGAAGAGCAAACAAACAAACCCCAAATGCTGTTTTAAAATCAGCATGCTGGGCACCTGGAGAAAAGGAGGCTCAGGGGAGACCTTACTGCTGTCTACAACTCCCTGAAGGGAAGTTGTAGCCAGGAAGGGGTTGGTCTCTTCTCCCAGCCAACCAGCACCAGAACAAGGGGACACAGTCTCAAGCTGTGCCAGGGGAAGTTTAGGCTGGAGGTGAGGAGAAAGTTCTTCCCATAGAGAGTTGTTAGCCATTGGGATGTGCTGCCCAGGGAGGTGGTGGAGTCCCCATGCCTGGAGGTGTTCAAGAGGGGATTGGATGTGGCACTTGGTGCCATGGTCTAGTCATGAGGTCTGTGGTGACAGGTTGGACTCGATGATCCTTGAGGTCTCTTCCAACCTTGGTGATTCTGTGATTCTGATACTGAGCCAGTTCCTGTGGTCCATTTTAGCAGTGATCAAGTGTTTGGGAGCAGGTTGCAGCTTCCTCTGGTTGGTTTGTTTGTTTGATTTTCCTGGGGGAGCTTGTTGGGAGATCTCATTCTTTTTACAGCTACCTGAAAGGAGGTTGGAGTGTGGTGGGGCTTGGTCTGTTCTCCCTGGCAAAAAGTGATAGGATGAGAGGAAATGGCCTCAAGTTACACCAGGGGGAAGTTTAAGGTTGGACATGAGAAGAAACTTCTTCCCAGAAAGGGTTCTCAAGCTCTGGCACAGGCTGCCCAGGGAGGTGGTTGAATCCCCAGCCCTGGAGGTGTTGAAAATCCACAGAGATGTGGTGCTGAGGGCCATGGGTTAGCACCAGCCTTGGCAGAGTTAAGAGACTGGTTGGACTCCAGGACCTTAAAGGTCTTTTCCACCCAAACCCAATTCTGTGACTCTATCATTTCAGTCCAGCTTAGTCTGGAAGCCAAAGTGCACCGAGCTGCACTGGGAAGCACAAGTCCCTTGCTGCTGTGGTTAATCTGTTGCACTGCTGGGAAGGCAGTGAATCATAGAATCAACAAGGTTGGAAAAGACCTGAAGGATCATCAAGTCCAACCTATCACCCAAGACCTCTCAGTGAAGGGTTGGGGGAGATGCATTGGGCATCGAGTTGAGGAGTGGCCTATAGGGGAGTCTCAGGCAAGGTGGGAAAGTATCACAGAAGGTGGTGGAAGAGTATCACAGAAGGTGGTGGGCAGGTTCAGCTGTCCCCAAACAGCTTCCTGCTGCTGTCAGTGAAGTCAGAGGTGCTGAGGCAGATGCTCTGCCCAGCAAGCCCCTGGCTTTTCTTCACAGTCCTGCTGGAGAATGATGTTAGGAGGTGCTGTGGCGTGCTCCAGAGGGCCCAGCAGCAGTGATGGTGGTGTGGTATAATCACCTTGGGTCAGGTAAATATTGCAGATCAACTTGTTTGCATTCACCACTGGAGTCTGCATACCAGGGAGTAAAAATTTAACTGTGCTGCACCAGTGCAGGGCTGGGGAGCAGTGGGGGAGAAGCTGATGGAGGTGGGAATAAACTAGGGGGGGGGTGGTGGGTGGCAGACAGCAGCCATCAGCAGGACAGCAAAGGGCAGAGATGCTTGTGGCACTGTAAGCTGTCTGTGCCATTCCTGCCAGCCTTGCTTGAGGGTTTTTTCATTTCAAAGGCATGCTTGAAAGAGACTGGGATTATTCTTATGCCTAAAATGGTTGTCTTAGGCAGAAAAATAACCCACCCAAAGAGCCCAGTCCAGGATCAAATAGAGAAGTAACTGTTTTGTTTTCTTCCCCTGGGCTTTGCTTTCGCTTCTCTCAAGGTGGGGGCTAAGAAGCAGTGGGTACACACTGCTCTGGGAGCATTTGTGGTATGCATAATGGCTGTTGGCTTGAGGAAGAGGAGGAGGCTGGGGGTGTGGGGGTGGAAAAAAGTCACTTCTGTTTCTCCTTTCAAGTGTGGAAGAGCTGCCCTCGGAGGAAAAACGTTTCTTGATAGCCTTAAGGCTGAGAGGGTCTGGGAGGTTTGCAGTGAGGAGATGGCAGAAAGAGGGAAAGTAGCAGCAAAGATGAAGCCTTCTCTTACCCCCCCTCCCACCCCCCATTCAGTTGGGCCCTGGACAGCCAAGTAAATAATTGTAGAACAAGCTGGCAGACAAAAGAGCTGGCTCAGCTCGTGACAGGGGCGGTGGGAATCCTGTCAGCACAAAACAACAAGGGAGTGGAGCTGCTGGTCGGGGAGTTGCAGTCCCAAAAGAAGAGCTGGAGAGGTGGAGGCAGAGGGGGAGTGGGGGGGGATGTGGGAGCTCTGCTCATTTGCTCCTCAGACTTCCTCAACCCCCCTGCAAATCTGTCACTGCTCCCCTGAGCCTTCTGAGAAAGGATCTTGTGGGGATGAGAATGAGGGCTTCGTCCTGTGGGTGCAAATGCTGCTGTGAGAGAAGGTTTCGGAGGAGCCTGGAATGGGTTGGGTTGGAAGGGACCTTAAAGATCACCTAGTTCCAACCTCCCTGCCATGGGCAGGGACACTTCCCATTAGGCCAGGTTGCTCAAGGCCTTGAACACCTCCAGGGAGGGGGCATCCACAGCCTCCCTGAGCAACCTGTGCCAGTCTCTCCCCACCCTGTCAAGAATTTCTTCCTCCTCTCCAGTCTCAATCTCCCCTCTGCCATCTCAAAGCCATTGTCCCTCCTCCTGCCACTCCAAGCCCTTGTCAAAAGTCCCTCCCCAGCTCTCCTGCAGCCTTCTTCAGGTACGGGGAGACTACTCTAAGGTCTCCTTGGAGCCTTCTCAATCCCCAGGCTGCACAGCCCCAACTCTCCCAGCCTGTCCCTACAGGGGAGGTTCTCCAGCCCTCTGACCATCTTCCTGGCCTCCTCTGGCCCTGCAGCAGCACTCCAGTGTCTTTCTTCGGCTGGGGGAGGGCACCAGGACTGGAGGCAGTGCTCCAGGTGGTTGTCTGGGGGTCCTGGTGGGTCGTGGCTTTGGTTCCTAGGAAGAGGCTGGTGGGGAAGGGCAGGACCACAGGCAGGGTCTTGCTCCTTTTGCGCTCAAGGCTGGAGCGCAGCAGCAGCATGAGCGAGTTTGTCAGGCTGTTAGCACAGCCCAGTGCATTCCTTGGTGGAATGTGGAGAGCAGGCTGCAGTTTTTGAGGCCATCAGCTGGTATTTTAATGCCTCCTTCGACTCCAAAGCCTCCCAGGAAGCAGCTGTCCTGTCTTGACTTCCAGAGAAGGGTTTGTGGCCTGGTTTTTGCGAGGGGCTCTCTCACATGGAGGAATCACCAGTCCCTCCTGAAAATCCTGACCCTAAAAACCTTGACAAGAGGTCATGGTGTTTCTGGAGAGAAGGCAGCTTCAAAGAATTGCTTGTCTGCCCTTGTGGGATTTTTTTTCCCCCTGTTCTTTTTTGCTCTAGGGTCCAGGACTGAGTGGCTGAGATTCCACAACTTGAAGTACGTGCCTCAAGTGGGGGGTGTGGGTGGAGGGATTGCTCAGGAGATACTCCTGAATCCAGAGGGGGCTGAAGGTCCCAGCAGTCCAAAAAAACCAAATCTGTGTTTCACAGGGTGCATTTTTTTTGTTTTGCCTCCTGCTCAGTTCAGATATCCAAAGCCTCCTTCAAGGGCTGGATGTGTAATTCCTCATGTGAGGCACTGGGTGTTTTGGGGTTGGGGTTTTCTCTATGCTGCAGGGAGAGAATAGAATAGAACTGACCAGGTTGGAAAAGACCTTTGAGATCATCCAGTCCAACCTAGCACCCAACAGCATCTAATCAACTCAGCCATGGCACCAAGCACCCCAGCCAGGCTCTTCCTAAACACCTTCAGGGATGGGGACTCCACCACCTCCCTGGGCAGCACATCTAATGGCAAATCACTCTATGAAGAACTTCTTCCTCACATCCAGCTTAAACCTCCCTTGGTGCAGCTTGAGACTGTGTCCTCTTGTTCTGGTGCTGCTTGCCTGCCTCAGAGAAGAGACCAACCCCCACCTGGCTACAGCCTCCCTTCAGGGAGTTGGAGAGAGCAAGAAGGTCTCCTCTGAGCCTCCTCTTCTGCAGGCTAAGCAACCCCAGCTCCCTCAGCCTCTCCTCACAGGGCTGTGCTCCAGACCCCTCCCCAGCTTTGTTGCCCTTCTCTGGACACCTTCCAGCAGCTCAACATCTTTCCTAAACTGAGGGGCCCAGAACTGGAACCAGGACTCAAGGTGTGGCCCAACCAGTCCAGGGGCAGAATGACCTCCCTGCTCCTGCTCAGTTCTTCCTGAAGAGCTGATGTTAGATGCTTGGTTTCTCTTTCCCTGAAAGCTTTGGTTTGTTGGGTTTTTTTTTTCCCCTTAAGAACAAATTTTTATCCTTCAACTGCCATTTGCTGCTGTGGTGGGTTGAAATTCACACACCCCCACCCCCCAACATAAACTTTGCCAGACCAGCTCAGTTGGAAGCAAATGAAATGTTGGGGGAGGAGGGGATTTGAACCCACCACAGCTGCTTCTCTTAGTTCCTGGTTAAGAAATGATCCCAACATGAGTAGGAGTGGCTCTTCAGAACATGGTTGAGTTGGGTAGAAGGTTGGGCTTGTCATAGTATGGCTTAGGTTGGAAGGGACCTTAGAGGTCATCCACTCCAAGCTTGATGATCTTTGAGCTCTTTTCCAACTTGAATGGTTCTGGGATTCTAGAAGAGTTGCTTTGATGAAGCCTTCATCTCATTCTTCTCCTGCTGTAGCACCTCACTTGGAACTTCAGCTGCAGCATCACTGGTGGGAGCTAACAGCATCACCTCTTTGTTTAATATACCAAGGAGTGTATGAGAGAGGAGGCCCAAGAAACCACTGCTGATAGTGAGTGTAAGCAGCAGCCTGCAAACAACTGGTGTTAGGCATCAGAGGTTCCCCCCAGATCTTCACAGTGGGGCTGTTCAGCCTGGAGAAGAGAAGGAAGGCTCCAGGGAGACCTAAGAGCAGTCTTCCAGTACCTGAAGGGATCTGCAGGAGAGCTGGGGGAGGGACATTTGACAAGGGCTTGGAGTGATAGGATGATGGGCAATGGCTTTGAGCTGGAAGAGGGGAGATTGAGGCTGGAGATTAGGAAGAAATTCTTTCCAGTTAGGGTGGGGAGACCCTGGAGCAGGTTGCCCAAGGGTGGTTGTAGATGTCCCTTCCCTGGAGGCGTTCAAGGCCAGGCTGGATGAGGCCTTGAGCAACCTGGGCTGGTGGGAGGTGTCCCTGCCCATGGTGAAGGGGGTTGGAACTGGATGACCTTTAAGGTCCCTTCCAAGGCAAACCATTGCAGGGCTCTCTGAGGCAGTTCCATGGGGCTGCATCAGGGCAGGGTTGGATTGCAGTGGGTGTGAGGAGCCAGAGGCAGAGCTGAGGAGCTCCTTTATATCCTGGGGAGAGAAACAGCTCCTTTGTGGATTTGTTCAGGGGCTAAATTTATCTGCAGGAATAGTTGCAGCTTGTCTCCTCCAGTGCCCATTTATAGAAGTTGTAGCTAAGAGTGGAGAGCTGTAGGTGGAAAGATCTCCACCGTGTCGTGTTCGTGCGCTTGGGGTTCTCTCCCTCCGGGCTAAATCTGGGGCCGGCGTGGCAGGGTGGAGCTCTCTTCTTCCCACCAGAGCCACCCAGCTCTTGTCACTCTGCTTCTCAGTCAGTTCCTCTGAGCATTTTGTGGCTCACAAAGAGCCCAACTTTTCCTTGAGGGATCAGGAAAGCAGATTCCTGTTTTGCAAGGCTGGGTCATGGGAGCACAGAAGAGGGGGGGCAGAGAAAACTTCATCAAGGAGGGGGTGGGGGGGAAAAAAACAACAAGTCGTGAAGCTGTTAACTTCAGGCCATTCTTTTCCCTTTCCCTTCCCCATCCTCCCTGCCATTCCTGGCATCACTAACATGCTTTCAAAGCCCATCTTTGAAGCTGCCAGTGATTGAGCTCTGTTATTAGGAAGCCAGGGGAAGGGCTGATCCCAGTCGCAGCGGTAATTATAACTTGGTTCTTCCATGCTTGAGAACTTGCAGCTCAAGGCAGTAGCCCTGATTGTTATCAGTGGGTTTGTAGTACAACAGTTTTCTTTCTAATAGCATCTGTTTCACTTCCTAAGGCTTAACTCTGCCCACAAAAGGAATTTCTGGGGATTCTCTGATAATCCTGAAATTGCTGCCCCTGTACCTTTTCATTGACTCGGGGGCTTTCAGTTAACCCATGGGGGGAGGGGAGGGGCTTGCTTTGCTACTGCAAGGTTTAGCTTAGCCTCTAAGTGGCTATTCCAGGAGATTTCTGGCCTAAAAACCTCTGGCAGAACCACTGCCTGCAGTGGGGAGCTGCAGAATCATTTTGAGTTTCATGCCAGGAGGGTGTTTTTTACCCCCCCCCCCACCCCCCCCCCCCCCCCTTCTTTTCTCCATACTAAAGCTTTAGTGGATTCTCTCCAGAGTTTGCCAGTTGAATGCAGCTTTGCAGTTGGGGGTTTTAGCTGAGCCCCCCTCAAACACCTCCCTGGGAGCTCCTCTCAAACACCTCCATGGAACTGGGGTGTGAGGGAGAAAGGATCTGGGAAAGGAGCATTTTGCATTCTTCCTCCCTGTTCCTGTTTGCACAGCAATTTGTGTAGACAACTGGAGGAGGAGCTGCTTGCTGTTGTGTTTGCCTTAATACTTCACCTTTTCAGTTGAACACGGGGTTGGGGGGAGAGGGTGTTGATTCTTCAGTGTCTGGGAGGTGACATCTGAGGGGTAGGTGTCCTGCAGGGAGGGATTTTAGGCTGCTTGTTTGTGAGGGTTTTGCCCTGAGGAGGATGGGGCTGGGCAGAGCAGGAAAGCAGTTTGTCAGCTCCCCTTTTCTGCCTTGCTTGGCAACTCAGGGTTAAACTCTGGCTTTTGAATGTGGGATTGGAAACCAAAATTGCTCTGGACATCTGAGCCTTCCCTCTAATAAGATATTCCAGGTGGTTAGGGAGTAATCCTAAAATAGCTCCAGATATAATTGCTTCTGAAGCCAGGCCTGCAGCCTCTCGGGGAGGAGGGTGGTCCCAGGGGGTGGGGGGGCTCTGATGGCTTCCAAGGTGTTTGCAGCATGGGGAAGGCTCCCTGGCTCTGCCAGCAGCCCCTGAAGGTGGCCAGCCCTTCCCAGTACCTCTTGGGGTTGTACCAGAGGCTCAAGCACAGCCTGTCCCCCTCCTACCACCTGTAACTAGCAGAAAGCAGATGAGCTCTTGCGGGGGGTAGCTCAGGGGCTGTTTGTCAAGCCTCAGCAAATTCCCTCGATACAAATTGGTGGAGGGAGAGGCAGAAGTCCCCTGCCTCTCTCAACAGTGTTGTTTTGTTGTGGTTTGGTTTTTTCTTTCCCCCCCTCTTTTCCTTCCTGCTGCTATTGCCTGACTTCTACAAAGGTCTTTTAATGACTTGTGAGGCTATATTGATTTCTCAGGTTCCTGCTGTTTATACGGAGGAAGGCTTCTCAGCAGAGGGGGACTTTGTTTTCTGAGCAGCAGCAGCAAGGAAGCTGGAGACCAAAGCTCCTGCTGAGCTCTCTTGCTGTGCAAAATGTAGTTTATTTTACATCTGGAGCACCTTTTGGCTCAGCAGCTTCACGTGGGGCTCTTTGCTGAGGTACCTGTTCCAGCTGTGCTCCGACTGCTGCTCATGCCTCTGGTTGCAGCCCCGGCGTGGACCTTTGGGTCCAAAGATCAGAGCAGGGCAGCCCCTCTGGGAGCAGAGCAGGGCAGCCCCTCTGGGAGCAGAGCAGGGCAGCCCCTCTGGGAGCAGAGCAGGGCAGCCCCTCTGGGAGCAGAGCAGGGCAGCCCCTCTGGGAGCAGAGCAGGGCAGCCCCTCTGGGAGCAGAGCAGGGCAGCCCCTCTGGGAGCAGAGCAGGGCAGCCCCTCTGGGAGCAGAGCAGGGCAGCCCCTCTGGGTGCAGAGCAGCGCAGCCCCTCTGGGAGCAGAGCAGCGCAGTGCCTCAAGATCAAAGCTGAGGCCTGGGAAAAGTGCCTTGTGGTGCTTGGAGTCTGTTCTCTGAATAAATAAAGCCTGATTCCCCTGGCTGCTGAGCTGACATTTCGTGCTGGCCAGAGACTTTGCTACCCAAAACAAACCTGTGCCCTGGCCTGGTGTCCCCGCAGCCCACGTTCCAGTGGCCCCCCTCAGCTGATTTACAAGGGGCTGGAGGAGCAGCCTTCTCCTTATCTCTTCTGAGAGCTGCTTCTCGTGGGGAGTGGTAAGTGGCTCAAAACCTTTCCAACCTCTGCAGGAGGAAATGTTAAGGCTGGGCCCCCTGTCTCTCACCTCGGCTCACTCCGTGTCACGCCAGGTGATGTCCATCTCTGCCAATTTTCTGGACATATGGCCAGCCCCTGATGGCTTCAATGGAGCTGTAAGCTCCTTTTCACTAACATCTTGTAGGGTGGGGGAGCATTACTGCTCTGCCCTCGAGTGTTTGGGGGTGGAGGGCCAGGAAGTAGGCTGCCGGCATTCTGCTTGTTCTCTCTCCTACCTTCCTTCCTTTCTAATTACCCTTTCTGCTTCCAACAGAAGAAGTCAAACCTCCTGAAGAGGCTTTAAGCCCATGCAAGGTTTTGTTCTTGGAAACGTTACCAAGTTCAAACCCACTGGCAGCAGAGATTTGTCTCCCTTAAGCCCTCTTCTCTTTCCTGTTTGCAAATGTACCGGAATAAGCTCTCAGCATGACCCAAAGCTGCCTGTGAGGGAGGTGGTTTGCTGCTTGGAGCCACCCAGGTTAGCCCCACAAACAGTTGTGCCCTCTGGAGCTGTAACCCAAGCACAGACTTGGGGAGGGGGCAGCTCAGCCCTCTACGGCTGGGCTGCAGAGGTGGGGAGGGGGCCGGGAGGGGCAGCGGAGGTGAGGAGGGGGCCAGGAGGGGCGGCGGAGGTGAGGAGGGGGCGGGCCGGGAAGGGGCGGCGGAGGTGAGGAGGGGGCTGGCTGGGAAGGGCAGCGGAGGTGAGGAGGGGGCCGGGAGGGGCAGCGGAGGTGAGGAGGGGGCCGGGAGGGGCAGCGGAGGTGAGGAGGGGGCCGGGAGGGGCAGCGGAGGTGAGGAGGGGGCCGGGAGGGGCAGCGGAGGTGAGGAGGGGGCCGGGAAGGGCAGCGGAGGTGAGGAGGGGGCCGGGAAGGGCAGCGGAGGTGAGGAGGGGGCCGGGAAGGGCAGCGGAGGTGAGGAGGGGGCTGGCCGGGAGGGGCAGCAGAGGTGAGGAGGGGGCTGGCCGGGAGGGGCGGCGGAGGTGAGGAGGGGCCAGGAAGGGTGGCGGAGGTGAGGAGGGGGCTGGCCGGGAGGGGCGGCGGAGGTGAGGAGGGGGCTGGCTGGGAAGGGCGGCGGAGGTGAGGAGGGGGCTGGCTGGGAAGGGCGGCGGAGGTGAGGAGGGGGCCGGGAGGGACGGTGGAGGTGAGGAGGGGGCCGGGAGGGGCAGCAGAGGCGAGGAGGGGGCTGGACCATTCCAGACTGAGGACATTGGGGTTCTTCAGTCTGGAAAAGAGAAGACTGAGGGGGGGAATCTGATAAATGCCTGTAAATACTTCAAGGGTGGGTGTCAGGGGGATGGGACCTGGTTGCTTTTTCAGTGATGTCCAGCAAGAGGACAAGGGCTAATGGGCTCCATCCAAACATGAGGAGCAACTTCTTCAAGGGTGATGGAGCACTGGAGCAGGCTGCCCAGGGAAGTGGTAGAGCATCCATCTCTGGAGGCATTCAAAACCCACCTGGGCAGGTTTCTCTGTGACCTTCTCAGGGTGAACCTGCTTTGGTGTTGGACTCTGATCTCCCGAGGTTCCTTCAAACCCCTACCATGCTGTGAAATCATTTTGCCTTGGAGTGTGTGGAGCTGAGGATGGGAAATAGTGGGCTGAGGGTGCTGGGATTGTTTAGGCCTGGAGAAGAGGAGGCTCAGGGGAGACCTCATTGCTGTCTACAACTCCCTGAAGGGAGGTTGTAGCCAGGCAACCACTACCAGAGCAAGAGGACGCAGTCTCAAGCTGCCCTAGGGGACGTTTAGGCTGGAGGTGAGGAGTAAGTTCTTCCCAGAGAGAGTTGTTAGCCATTGAGATGTGCTGCCCAGGGAGGTGGTGGAATCCCCATCCCTGGAGGTGTTCCAGAGGGGACTGGACGTGGCACTTGGTGACAGGTTGGACTTGGTGATCTTTGAGGTCTCTTCCAACCTTGGTGATTCTGTGGGATGGGAAATGGTGGGCATGTAATGGGACCGTGGAACAGGGTGCTCAGGGAGGTAGCTGAGGCCCCATCCTTGGAGATATTCAAGGTCAGGCTTCACAGGGCTCTGGGCAACCTGATGTCATGGAGAATGTCCCTGCTGCCTGCAGTGGGGGGTTGGACTGGGTGAGCTTTGGGAGGTCCCTTCCAACCCAAACCATCCTAGATTCTATGAATTTCTGCTTCTGAAGAGACTTCTGAAGGATCCTGAGTGTCCACACAGGTCTGTTGATAGTGTAGAGGTTTTAGGAGCAGCTGCTTGGCACTGTAATTAGCAAGAGGCACAGCCCCCAACTTGGTTTGAATCTCTGCTAGCAAAGGACACCCCCAGGAACCCTCCCATGACCAGACCCCACTCTTCAGCTCTCTCCCTAGCCAGGGCTGGGAATTGATCTGCTGTAATAAACAGCTGACATAACAGAAGTGGCAATAATCCCCCATTAAATATCTTTCAGCTGATGGCACTCACTGGATAATTGACTTTCCAGCAGGAATTACTGGCTCAAACTAAATCAGCAGGCATTAGAGCAGCTCAGGGCTGTGGCTTTGGAAGGGGGGAACTGTAGCTTTGCCTGGCCTTGACAGGAGCTATTCATCTTTCTAATTCAATGTGTGTGTCACAACCAGATGCCTCTGAGGCTTCAGATATTGGACTCACCTCTCTAATTCACCTCCCCCTTTTTTGGTAGGGGGAGGAGGGTCTGTGCTGAAAGCTCTTGCTGCCTTCAGTGTTTCTCTATCTGCTTAGGGTGCTGTGTTTGTCAGGGCAGGCTGGTAGGGGTTGGAAGGGAACCTCCAGTCCAACCCCTCTGCCAGAGCAGGATCACCTAGGGTAGGTCACACAGGAATGCATCCAGGGTGGGTTTGGAAAGTCTGCAGAGAAGCAGACTCCCCAGCCTCTCTGGGCAGCCTGCTCCAGGGCTCTTTCACCCTCCCAGCAAAGAAATTTCTCCTCCTGTTGAGGTGGAACCTCCTGGGTTCCAGCCTGTCCCACTTGTTCCTTGTCCTACCACTGGGCACCACCAAGAAGAGCCTGGCACCTTCACCTTGACATCCACTCCTCATTGAAAGGCATTGATAAGATTTCTGCCCCCCCCCAGCCTTCTCTTAAGACTGACCAGCCCCAGGTCTCTCAGTCCAAACTACCTTGGGGTTTGGTTGCTCTCTTGAGTGGTTCTGGAGCTTTGTGAAGTTTAAAGGTGCTCAGGCAGGTTTCAGGAGCATCCCTTATGGCCTTGGTCCAGCTGTACAGCCAGAAGCTGGTTTCTAGCCCCAGTGATCACTTCACAATGGGCCTGACTGGTGTAATCCTTTTAGTGCTTAAGAAGAATGAAGCTTAATCTAGCAAAGCTGAGCTTTCCATTTCTGTGGAGAAAATCCACAGCCAGGAGCTTCCAGGAGGAAGGGTCCTGGCTTGGCCAGAAGCATTCCAGTGGGATCATTTCCCTCTTTCTTCAGCAGGCTCTGGGTTTGTATTTCCAGGTGTGGTTGGTGTCATCTAGCAAACAGAAAGGTAGTTGCTTGGGTACCACCAGCACCTTTCACTAGGGATTCTGGGATGATGTGCAGAGCAAAAGCAGCACTTCTGGTTGCTCATCATTAGATAAAGCTGAAAATGAGCCAGTGTGTGCCTAGGTGGCCCAGAAGGCCAACAGCATCCTGGTCTGGATCAGCAATGGTGTGGCCAGCAGGAGCAGGGCAGGGATTGTCCCCCTCTGCTCAGCACTGATGAGGCCACATCTCAAATCCTGGGATCAGTTTTGGGGCCTTCACTCCAAGAAGGACATTGAGGGGCTGGAGATGGTCCAGAAAAGGGCAGTGAAGCTGGGGAAGGGTCTGGAGAACAGGGCTGGGGAGGAGCAGCTGAGGGAACTGGGGGTGTTTAGTGTGGAAAAGGGGAGGCTGAGGGGAGACCTCGCTGCTCTCTAGAGCTCCCTGAAAGGATGTTGGAGTGAGGTGGGGATTGGTCTCTTCTCCCTGACAGGTTACAGGACAGGAGGAAATGGCCTCAAGTTGTACCAGAGGAGGTTTAGGTTGAACACCCTCTAAAGGGCTGTCAAGGCCTGCCACAGGCTGCCTAGGGAAGTGGTGGAGTCTCCATCCCTGGGGGCGTTTAAAAGCCATGTGGACGTGGTGCTGAGGGACATGGTTTAGTGGTGGCCTTGGCAGTGTTGGGGCCATGGTTGGACTCTGATCTTAAAGGTGTTTTCCAGCCTAAACAATTCTGTGATTGCATCAAAGCCCCTGCTGCAGGGGGGGAGCCATGAGCAGGTGAGGGAAGGCAGCTGGTGGAGGTGTTGGAGGACTTCCCACTGGAGTGGCTCTCCCTGGCAGCAGGTAGCTTTTTGGAGATCCACATCTGCAAGCAAAAATCTTAGCTCTGGAAAACTTCCCCCTACCCTTAGTGGTCAGCTGGGAGGTGAAATCCCAGCTCTCTTCTTTTTGATGGGCTGAGCATCAGAGCCCCTTGAGGTCCCTTCCAGCCTCGGTGTGCTGTGAATCCATTCCACGGTCCCAGGCGAGTGTGCTGGAGCAAATGCACAAATGCTTCTGTCCTCTTGGTCCAAGGCAGTAGCTGCTCTTTGGGTTTTGCCCCCCCAAAATGCCCATTTCCAAGCTTTCTGGAATCATTTCCCACATTCTTGGCCTAGCCTCTCAGCCTTGTGCTTCTCTTCCCTAGAACGGCAGCGTGACCTGGAGCGACGAAGGGGATGGATGCAGAGGAAGAGAGATCTCAAGAGACTTTGCCAAGGTTGGTGAGGGTTGATTTTGGGGGAAGGGGCAACTTGGGGGGGAGGGAATTCTTCCCCCTGCTCATTGCCAGCAGGTGCCTGTGGTGTCCTCACAGTGACTCAGTAAGGAAACTGCTTTATCCTGCAGCCCTCTGCCTCCAGACCTGCTGCTTTGATGGGTTATTGCTTTTGTTCACTCAAAATAGTTGGAGCTAAGCCTCAATAAGCAGACTTCTGACATTGAGAGCCTCAGTCAATACCTTCTGCAGCTGAGGGAAGAGTATTTCATATCTTGATCCTGATTAGAAGAGCTCTGCTCCTGGGTTTGAATGTGGCAGCTGCCTCTCACCGGCAGGCAGAGGGATTCATTTTTAACCCAAGCTGCCTCTTTGGGCGAGGGGGCAGCTGGTTGCTCTTCAGAGACACTGCTGCCCTTTCTTCCCAGAGCTTGGGGGGGTGGGGGTGAGAAAGTACAGAGCTTCTCAGGCAAGGAGCCCCCCAAAGCCCCTCTTCTTTCGGACTCCTTAGCAGCACCTATTTCCTAATGGAGCTTTGCTTTTTTCTTTTGCCCAGCTGCCCCACAAGAGCAGCTCCAACCAACACAAAACTCCCTGCAGAGATTCTTCCTGAGTTCCAGAGAGAAGGAGCTCTGCAGAGGGACCTTGCCAGGCTGGACACATGGGTGGAGTCCAACAGGATGGCACTGAACAAGTCCAAGTGCCAGGGGCTGCACTTTGGCCACAACCCCAGGCAGAGCTACAGGCTGGGGTCAGAGTGGCTGAGAGCAGCCAGGCAGAGAGGGACCTGGGGGTAGTGGTGGACAGCAGATGAACATGAGCCAACAGTGTGCCCAGGGGGCCAAGAAGGCCAAGGGCATCCTGGCCTGCATCAGGAAGAGTGTGGCCAGCAGGAGCAGGGAAGTCATTGTGCCCTGTGCTCAGCACTGGTTAGGCCACACCTTGAGTCCTGTGTCCAGTTCTGGGCCCCTCAGTTTAGGAAGGACATTGAGAGACTTGAAGGTGTCCAGAGAAGGGCAACAAGGCTGGGGAGAGGCCTTGAGCACAGCCCTGTGAGGAGAGACTGAGGGAGCTGGGGTTGCTTAGCCTGGAGAAGAGGAGGCTCAGGGGAGACCTTCTTGCTCTCTCCAACTCCCTGAAGGGAGGTTATAGCTAGGTGGGGGTTGGTCTCTTCTCTGAGGCAGGCAAGCAGCACCAGAACAAGAGGACACAGTCTCAAGCTGTGCCAGGGGAGGTTTAGGCTGGAGGGGAGGGGAAAGTTCTTCCCAGAGAGAGGAATTGACCACTGGGATGTGCTGCCCAGGGAGGTGGTGGAGTCCCCATCCCTGGAGGTGTTCAAGAGGGGATTGGATGTGGCACTTGGAGCCATGGTTTAGTAGTCAGGAGGTGTTGGGTGACAGGTTGGACTTGATGATCTTTGAGGTCTTTTCCAACCTTCTTGATTCTTTGAATTCTCCCTCTTGTCTTCTGCCTTGTGCTGTGTCCCCAGTGAGAGACTGACTTCAGCCCTTTTCACCTCTCACTCTGTGGCCTCTTGGTAGGTGACAATGAGTTTGGTTTGGGGGTTGTTTTTTTTTCCCCTCTTCCAGGGGCAGTTGTAAGACACTCACTGGAAAAAGCAGTGGGTGAAGCTGGCACACAGTGCCTCTGCTCTGCAGTCAGCTGCCAGTGGGACTTCAGTTTCAGTCCTTGGGGGTTTTGGTAAAGCGATTTGTGCAGCAAATTGGTTCCAGCCTGGATTTTGATTTTTTGCTTGGTTGGGGTGATTTTGGAAGGCTTTTTTGGCTTCTTTGAAAGGTGCTCCTACCTGCCAGGCATTAGTAGCTCCAAGAAAGCTGAGCCCTTTCACCTCTTCCTTCAAGGCACTTGGAGTTTGTCGCTTCTGTGCCGAAGGAGGGAATCGTGAGACTGAGTGAAGCTGCAGAGAATTTCCCTTCCCTGCTGCCTCAAGGCTGCTGGACTGCTGGCACCTTCCCTTTGGTTGTCTCCTCTTTCTATCCAGCTCAGTAGTTCCTCTCCCCTTTGCTTTCAAAGCCTGCTGTGTAGCTCTGTAGCAACTGAGCTGAATCCTCTTCAGGCTGCCAGGTCTCTGCTGTGCCTGGAGGAGCTGCTGGGTGGGGGTGAGCAAGGCAAACCAGCGCCAAGATCCTCAAACTCCCCCTGCAGCCTTGTCCATCAAAGCCCTCAAGGATCCTTCCCTGCTTTGCCTCTAGGCCTGTGGCTGCCTTTCATCCCTGCAGCCCCTGGCAGATGTTGTGCGTTGCTTTTCTGTCTCACTGTGGGCTGTGCTTTTCCTTCCCTCCCCCAGCTCTACGAACTGGACAGCGACCCTGAGCGGAAGGAGTTCCTGGACGACCTCTTCATCTTCATGCAGAAGAGGGGTGAGTGAGCATGGCTTTGACCTCAACAGGGGCAACATGGGCTGGAGGGATGCTGCTGCCACTTGAATTCATCCTTTTGGAGGTTGAAAGAACAGCTCCAGCCCTTGAACTTGCAGATCAGCTGGAAGAGCAGCGGTAAGGCTGGAGATGTTTGCCTTGGGAGATAAGGAGGGCAGCAGGAAAGGACTCTGCCCTCTAACTTCATATCACACACACTCTTTGTTTACTTTTCCTACCTGATACTCCTTGTCCATGCACTGAAGTGCCCAAGGAACCTGATTGCCCTAAAAATACTTGAACCAAAGCTGAGTACCACTGGGACTTCTCTGGCTTTCCTCTTCACAGCTTCATAGAATGGTTTGAGCTGGAAGGGACCTTAAAGATCATCTGGTTACAATCTCCCTGCCATGAGCAGGGACACCTTCCACCAGCCCAGGTTGCTCAAGGCCTCATCCACCCTGGCCTTGAACACCACCAGGGATGAGGCATCCACAGCCTCCCTGGGCAACCTGTGCCAGTGGCTCACTGGGAAGAATTTCTTCCTAACCTCCAATCTCAGTCTCCCTTTTCCAGCCCAAAGCCATTGCCCCTCATCCATCTCTGTCTGGTGTTTGGCTTTGATGGCATGTGGAAGCTGAGTGTCAGTGACTTCAGAGCAGTGGCCTGCAGTCTGGGCACTGGGAGAAGAGAGCCCCAAGCCACATTTCCCTGGAGATCCACAGCCTGGCAGCTCTCTCTTTTCAGTGGTTTTATGCACAGCTGTGTGCCAAATCACAGAGTTTCTCACATTCCTCTCTCTGCTGTCAGCAACTTGCATCTCTCCTGAGCTGGTGCTTGAGTGAGGGGATGTCCACACAGGTCTTACTGTCCCCTAATTAGCAAAGTTCAGTTCCCTCATTGCAAGCTGTTGATGATGAGAATGTGGTTGGTGTATGAAGCACAGTGTCTGTGATCTGTAAATCCTTTGTGGTGCTCTCTTCCTTTACCCCTCCAAGTATGCCAGGTGGACTCTTCCAGCTAAGATACCTCTGACAAAGTGTCAAATTGTGCTCTAGACCTTTTCATTGGTTCCAAAATGTCTGCTGAAGGTAGGTGTGAAGAGCAGACCTGAAAAGGACCCTTCCCTCCCACCTAGCACGGTGCTCTCTGAGGGGGCAGGACCAAACAAGCCAGGCTGGAAGGGCTGTGGCTGGCAAAGTTGTGCCTGGAGAGTCATAAAATCATGAATCATGGTTTGGGGTGGAAGGGACCCTAAAGATCATCCTGCCATGGGCAGGGACACCTCCTCCTAGAGCAGTTTGCTCAAGGCCCCATCCAGCTTGGCTCAGAACGCTTCCAGGCTTGGAGCCTCCACAGCTGCTCTGAGCAACCTGGTCCAGTGCTTCACCACCCAGTGTCTGATCTAAACTGGGCATCTTGCACACTGAAGTCATCAGCCCTCCATGCCTTTGTACAAAGTCCCTCTCCAGCTCTCCTGCACATATTGGGAGCTCTAAGCATGAAGATGCAGCATCTCAGTCTCACCTGTTTGGAAGTCCTCTGAGTTGGAGCTAGGGTCTCGTTTCCAGTTGTCTTTTGAAGCTTACATCCTCAGAATCAGAATTGTTGGGGTTGGAAAGGACCTGTGCTCAACACTGGTTAGGCCACAGCTTGAGTCCTGTGTCCAGTTCTGGGCCCCTCAGTTTAAGAAGGACACTGAGAGACTTGAAGGTGTCCAGAGAAGGGCAAGGAGGCTGGGGAGAGGCCTTGAGCACAGCCCTGTGAGGAGAGGCTGAGGGAGCTGGGGTTGCTTAGCCTGGAGAAGAGGAGGCTCAGGGGAGACCTCATTGCTCTCTACAACTACCTGAAGGGAGGTTGTAGCCAGGAGGGGGTTGGTCTCTTCTCTGAGGCAGGCAAGCAGCCCCACAACAAGAGGACACAGTCTCAAGCTGTGCCAGGGGAGGTTTAGGCTGGAGGTGAGGAGAAAGTTCTTCCCAGAGAGAGTTGTTAGCCATTGGGATGTGCTGCCCAGGGAGGTGGTGGAGTCCCCGTCCCTGGAGGTGTTTAGGAGGGGATTGGATGTGGCACTTGGTGCCATGGTCTAGTCATGGGGTCTGTGGTGACAGGTTGGCCTTGATGATCTTTGAGGTCTTTTCCACCCTTGGTGATTCTGTGACCTCAGGGATCCTCCAGTCCCAACCCCCTGCCATGGGCAGGGACACCTCACACTACAGCAGGTTGCCCACAGCCACATCCAGCCTGGCCTTCAAAACCTCCAGGGATGAGGCTTCCACTACCTCCCTGGGCAGCCTGTGCCAGTCTCTCACCACCCTCCTGGGGAAGTCAGCTCCCCAAAGTGCCCTTTCAGTTGCTCTTCATCTCCCATGTCCACCTTTTCCCTGCTGTGGCTGGAGCTGCGAGCTGCCCTGTGTGACTCCTTCCCTCTGCAGCAGTTGGAGGTTTATTCTTCCAAGCCCAGCTCCAAGTGAGATCTGCTTTGGTGGGTTTTTTGTGCTGGTGTTTTTGGCTTCCATTGTGCAGAGGCATAACCAAGCTTTCATTGGTTCACTGGCCAATGTTAACCTGAGCTCACAGTGTTCATGCAAGGGTTGGCCTGCTGACAGACAAGACAATAATCTGAAGGGGGAGGGAGAGGTGCTGGGGGGAAGAGTGATTGGCAGCAATAGAAACCTCCAGCTACCCAGAGAGAAATCTGCTTAATACTTCAGTGGCTCTTTCCTATTACCTTTTAATTATTCATAATTGACATGCTCCCAGGGCAGGGGCTGAGCTGGTCACCAGCTGCTGGCTGGAGGAGTTTAGCTTTTAATCAGCTGGCTATTTCCAAGTCTATTTGTTTACTGGAGACTCCCTTCTTGTCTTCCTGGCTGGAAGGCTGGGAATGAAATCTAAGAGCCCAGCAGCACCCCTTGAGGGAGAGGTGCCCTGAGCTGGCATCCAGGCTGAGGCTGAAAACGTTGGAGCCCTGCTCTGGGCGACTGGCCACAGGCTGCAGGGGGCAAGGCAGTTGGGGGCCTGCTTTTTGGGGGTGCCAGAATGTATAGAAGTGCCTGGGGGGGACCCCTTTCTGGACGGGGGGTAGGGGCAGGGGAACCCCTTTCTGGTGGAGGGAGGGAGAGAGGCAGGGGGACCCCTTTCTGGTGAAGGGGAAGGAGAGGGGCAGGGAGACCCCTTTCTGGTGAAGGGGAAGGAGAGGGGCAGGGGGGCCCCTTTCTGGTGAAGGGGAAGGAGAGGGGCAGGGGGACCCCTTTCTGGTGGAGGGGAAGGAGAGGGGCAGGGGGACCCCTTTCTGGTGGAGGGGAAGGAGAGGGGCAGGGGGGCCCCTTTCTGGTGAAGGGGAAGGAGAGGGGCAGGGGGACCCCTTTCTGGTGGAGGGAGGGAGAGGGGCAGGGTGACCCCTTTCTGGTGAAGGGGAAGGAGAGGGGCAGGGTGACCCCTTTCTGGTGAAGGGGAAGGAAAGGGGCAGGGGTACCCCTTTCTGGTGGGGGGGAAGGAGAGGGGCTGGGGGACCCCTTTCTGGTGAAGGGGAAGGAAAGGGGCAGGGGGACCCCTTTCTGGTGGGGGGGAAGGAGAGGGGCTGGGGGACCCCTTTCTGGTGGGGGGGAAGGAGAGGGGCAGGGGGACCCCTTTCTTTCTGGTGAGGGGAGAGGGGCAGGGTGGTTGGAAGGTGGTGGAAAGCAGAAGTGGTTGAGCTCCTTTCTGCCAGCTGCTGTCTCTCACTGCAGAGGATCTTGTGCCTGGACAGGGTTTTCCAGCAGCTGTCCTGTCCCCTTCCTCCTCCCTGCTATCCCCAGCAGCTTCTCTCTGGTTTTCTGGTCCAGCAGATGGCCTTTCTCCCACTGTGTCCTGTTTCAGGACCTTCAGAGATCAGGGAGCTTCTCCAGCAAAGCTCTGCTAGGAAACCACTCAGGCTTTCCTTTCTTCTTGCTCTCTGTGCCAGCCAAGCACCTGAAACCAAACAGGGCTGGACAGGAAAGAGTCCCCCAGAGGTGGCTCCAAGCACCCTGGTGGCACCTGAGAGCAAAGTGCTGGTTCTTAGCTGCTATGTGTGAAGAGCTGCTTCATTTGCACCTCCTGTCTGAAGGGGCTGGGAGGCAGCTCTGCTGAGAAACCATTGCTGGATTAAAGGGGGAGGGGAGGAGAGGAGATCTTGCTGGTGTCCAGGAGGAGCTGGAGAAGCTCTGTGGGCTGATGGGTTTGGGGCACAGAGAGCTGCTGAAGCTCAAAACAAAACCAACCCCAACCCCTGAAATCAGCAGCTCTGATGTGGAAGATCAATGAGAGCTTTTCCCAGGAGCTGCTGAGTCGTTGGAGGGGGATGAAAAGCTTTGCTTGGTGGTGCTGCTGGTAGGAATGCACCTAGCAATGTGAAGCCATGAAAAAAGGCTTAATGCAGATCAAATGTGCAGGTCTCATCTGCCTCTGAGCACAGCAGGTTGTCCCTCAATGACCACAGCTGCAAGTGATAAAATGGCCCTTCAGTGGCAATAATGCTGGGAGGGGGAGATGAGAGGGAAGCTGTAACTCTTCCTTTGTTGGATGTTTTATTCCTTGCCTCTGCTGAGGTGAATGAGTCCCACCAGGGCTCTGATTGAAGGGGCAGATGGGGAGAGGAGGAGAGACCGAGCCAGGAGGGCAGGGCTGGCTTGCAAGCAGGCCTGCAAGAGGACTTGCCTGATGCCAGTGTGCTGTGTGCCAGCATCCACCTTCCCTTTCACATACACAGTGCTCTGGGTTGGAAGGGACCTCCAAAGGTCATCCAGTCCAAACCCCCTGCAGCCAGCAGGGACAGCCTCCACTAGATCAGGCTGCCCAAAGCCCTGTCCAGCCTCACCTTGAGTATCTCCAGGGTCCTAGCCACTTCTCTGGGCAACCTGTTCCACCACCCTCATGGTAAAGAGCTTGTTCTTAGCATCCTCAGAGCTTGTTCCTCACACAGAATCACAGAATTGTCAGGGCTGGAAGGGACCTCAAGGCTCAGCCAGTTCCAACCCCCCTGCCATGGGCAGGGACACCTCATACCACAGCAGGTTGCCCAGAGCAGGTTAAGCCTCACTTTGAATAGCTTCAGGGTCCCAACCATCTCCCTGGGCAACCTATTGCAGTGTTCCACCACCCTCATGGTAAAGAGCTTGTTCCTAGCATCCATAGAGCTTGTTCCTCACACAGAATCACAGAATTGTCAGGGTTGGAAGGAAACTCAAGGCTCAGCCAGCTCCAAACCCCTGCCATGGGCAGGGACACATCACACCACAGCAGGTTGCTCACAGCCACCTCCAGCCTGGCTGCAAACACCTCCAGGCAGGAGGCTTCCACCACCTCCCTGGGCAACCTGTGCCAGGCTCTCACCACCCTCCTGGGGAACAACTTCTTCCTCACATCCAGTCTGAATCTACTCATTTCTAGTTTTGCTCCATCCCCCCCAGTCCTATCCCTCCCTGACACCCTCTAAAGTCCCTCCCCAGCTTTCTTGGAGCCCCCTGCAGATCCTGGAAGGCCACAAGAAGGTCTCTTTGGAGGCTTCTCTTCTCCACACCCACTGGGCTTGTCCCTAGCCTCCCCAGGGCTTGTCCCTAGCCCCTCCAGGGCTCTTTCTTCACATCCTCAGCAACTCTTCAGTCTCAAGCTGAAGGTTGACTTCCCATGGGCTGAGCAGGGACAAGCAGCTTCAGCAGTGGCTTCCCTATATCTCCACTGCTGACTTGGTGACTGTCTTGTGACAGGTTGAGCCTTGAGGTGCTGAGCTCTGGTTTGTCCACAGGTGCATCCTTAACCTCTTGCTGCAGGAGGAGCTGCCCTGTGGGCCCAGCTGTGGCTCAGGGCATTTTTGGGGGCACAGGCTGAGGCTCCTCTGCTGGTGCACGGTGGAGTGGGGCCCCGGTGGATGCAGGGAGGTTGGATTTGCTCTGCCTGCCACTGAGGGTGCTGCAGGCAGGAGAAGTTTGCTGAGTGCCCAGGCTAGAGCTGCATCTGTGCCAAGGATTTGGGGACATCTTGCATCTAATGTTGCTGAAAAGGATTTTCATCCAGGAACATGCAGGCAGGTGGGCAAGCTTCAGTGCTGGAGATGATGGTGGGGGTGCTGGTGATGATGGTGGGGGTGCTGGTGATGACGGTGGGGGTGCTGGAGATGACGGTGGGGGTGCTGGAGATGATGGTGGGCTGATGGCTTTAAGAAGGGAGGTTCAGACCAGATGCAAGGAAGGATTCTTTTTTGCCCTGAGGGTGGTGAGACAGTGGCTTAGGTTGCCCAGAGAAGCTGGCACATGCCCCATCCCTGGAAACATTTCAGGATATGAACCTCTTGGAGTGTGTGCAGAGAAGGTCACAGCAGTGATGGGAGGGCTGGAAGCTCTCTGCTGTGAGGCCAGGCTGAGGGAGTTGGGGTCGCTCAGCCTGGTGAAGAGAAGGCTCCAGGGAGACCTCCTGGTGGCCTTTCAGTGCTTCAAGGGGCCCAGAAGAAAGCTGGGGACAGACTTTTAACAGGGCCTGTTGTGAGAGGGCAAGTGATGATGGCTTGAACTGAAAGAGGGAGATTCAGACAAGATAAAGGAACCAAAGGTTGTGAGAGCCTGGCCCAGGCTGCCCAAAGCAGTGGGAGATGCCCCATCCCTGGAAGCAGGTTGTTTGGGCCTCTGAGCAACTTGATCTGCTTGATTGCTGCAGGGGGATTGGACTAGGTGACCCTTTATATGTCCCCATTCTCTGATCTGCCACTTTCTAGGTCTTTCACACCGTGCTGAGCATCCCCTGCAGCTACATTTCCTCCCCAGCCTTTGTGTGTGGGGCAGAGGTAGATCCGGAGCAGCGAAACTCTTAGGCCTGTGGCACAGCCAAGCTGCTTTTTTGTCCCCAGATAATGAAAGGCTTTTAGTGCCATGCCTGGGTTTCTTTTTTCCCCTGTGGCTAAAGCAGCCACCAGGAGTTGAGCTGCTTGGATTCCACTGGTGCTGGTGGTGTTAGGAGGGAAGTTGGAGCAGTTGGGACCTGCCTGGCAGGCTCAGCAGCCTTGGAGGAAAGGTCTGCTGCGAGCTGTGGTGCCTTAGGAGAGGCTGCCTTGCAAAGGGAAGCTGTTTTGTTCATTTGAAGCGCTGCCCTTTGTGAAGGGCCTCATAAAATGCCTCCAATTGTCCAGCTCTAATTTTGTTCCAAGGTGGTTTTTATGGGGGTGCCTTTTTTCCTGCCTGACCTTGCTTTTCCCAGATGGTTTGCCCATTCTGTTTGGGGGTTTGGGGCTGGTGGGTTTTTTTTTTTCCTCCCTTTCTTTCTTTCTTTCTAATGTATGTATCCATAGAAGGGCCTTTGTGAGCCCTGAACTCTGGGGCTTTAATGTTTTCCTGCTGTTGTCTGCCCTGCCTTGCACCTCTGAGAGGTGGAAATGCAGCACATCCAGGGCACTGGCAAAAAGCATTTGCTGATGGAACCTTTCATCTGCAGGCCAAGTGGTGCTGCTGAGATGTTTGCTCAGGAAACAAGCTTCATTCTTTGATTCAGGGGTGCAGGCTCCATCATCCCTTGCCCTCTCACAACAGGCCCCGTTAAAAGTCTGTCCCCAGCTTTCTTCTGGGCCCCTTGAAGCACTGAAAGGCCACCAGAAGGTCTCCCTGGAGCCTTCTCTTCTCTAGGCTGAGCAACCCCAACTCTCTCAGCCTGGCCTCACAGCAGAGAGGATCAAAAGGTCCTCTTGGAGACCCTTTGGAATCAGCATTAAGCAAGGCAGTGCTTTAAATGGGGCATCAGGAGCCATCAGTCCTCAGCATCCTTGGCTCCTGCTACCTGCTTAAAGACTCCCTGAGGAGCAGGTGGTGGTCTGCACTGGAAAAATCTCCTTTGAGGTCGGTTCTGGAGGGTCCAAATCAAGCAGGCAAAGCCTTCTCTGCCCTGCTAGGCCTTTGGGTTTGTACACAGCTTCATCTCTGACTTCCCTCTCTCCTTTGAGGAGCCTCTTCTTTGGTCAGCTGGTCTTAGACTCAGGAAAGATGTGTCTTCTGCAGGTGGGGAGCAGTGGGGAGGAGGTGGGGAGCAGTGGGGAGGAGATGGGGCGCAGTGGTTTAGGTTGTTACTAAATGGAAATAGTAAGAGTGGAAAGGATGACTCTGGAGTTGTGGGGGGACCTGGCATTCTGCTTGACAGCCTTCTGTATCACAGAATCCCAGCATGGTAGGGGTTGGAAGGGGACCTCTGGAGATTATCCAGCCCAACCCCTCTGCTAAAGCAGGGTCACCCACAGCAGCTTGCCCAGGATCACAATGGCCAGGTGGGATTAGAAGCTCTCCAAGGAAGGAGACTCCACAGCCTCTGGGCAGCCTGCTCCAGGCTTCCAGCACCCTCACACCAAACAAATTTCTCCTCCTATTCAGATGGAACCTCCAGGATTCCAGTTTGTGCCCATTGCTCCTTGTCCACTCACCAGGCACCTCTGAGAAGAGTCTGGCCCCAGGGCTCTCAGCCTTTCCTCCTCACAGAGGTGCTCCTGGCCCCCTCAGCATCTTTGTAGCCTCCTCTGAACTCTCTACTAGTTCCCTGTCTCTCTTGAACTGGGGAGCTCAAAACTGGGTGCAGGACTCCACATGTGGCCTCACCAGGGCTGAGCAGAGGGGCAGGAGAACTTCCCTCAACCTGCTGGTCACACTCTTCGTCACACACCTCAGGAGACCCTTTGCCTTCTTGGCCACAAGGGCACATTGCTGGCTCATGGTGACCTTGTTGTCCACCAGCACTTCTAGGTCCTTCCCCATGGAGCTGCTTCCCAGCAGGTCAGCATCTCACCTCTCCTGTATTTGTGAAGAGGTTTGAGCCTTTCAGAGCTGCTCCATCTCCTTAAACTCTTGTTAAGTGATGCTTGGCTGAAACCAAGTGCTTGGGAGCACTGAACAGCTTGAATCCAGCTCCTCTGGGAATGCAGAGTCCTGGACCTAAGGTAGGCTTCTCTGTAACATCCAGAAGAGTCTTGAAGAGACATCTTGCTCATCAACCTTAGGTGCCAGGTGAGTGAAAGCTTCCAGCAGAGACAGAAGTTGATGTGTTGGGGGGTGCTTGCCTGGGCCAGCCTGCAAAGCTAGTGAAGAGCTGGGAGCTGGGAGGAGTTACCAGCAAGTGCTTCCTATGAAACATCTTGTAGGCATCAAAACAGTCACTGCAGATAGAGAGACAGGAAATTTGGGAGAGGAGTGGGGAGGGGATTTGGAATAGAATAGAATTAACCAGGTTGGAAGAGACCTTGGAGATCGAGTCCAACCTAGCACCCAACACCATCTAATCAACCATGGCACCAAGCACCCCATCCAGGCTCTTCCTAAACACCTCCAGGCATGGGGACTCCACCACCTCCCTGGGCAGCACAGCCCAATGGCAAATCTCTCTTTCTGTGAAGAGCTTTCTCCTCACCTCCAGCCTAAACCTCCCCTGGCACAGCTTGAGACTGTGTCCTCTTGTTCTGCTGCTGGTTGCCTGGGAGAAGAGACCAACCTCTGCCTGGCTACAACCTCCCTTCAGGTAGTTGCAGAGAGCAAGAAAGTCTCCCCTGAGCCTCCTCTTCTCCAGGCTAAGCAACCCCAGCTCTCTCAGCGTCTCCTCCCAGGGCTGTGCTCCAGACCCCTCCCCAGCTTTGTTGCCCTTCTCTGGACACCTTCAAGTCTCTCAATGTCCTTCCTAAACTGAGGGGCCCAGAACTGGACACAGGACTCAAGGTGTGGCCTAACCAGTGCAGTGTACAGGGGCAGAATGACCTCCCTGCTCCTGCTGGCCACACTGTTCCTGATGCAGGCCAGGATGCCCTTGGCCTTCTTGGCTGCCTGGTCATACTGCTGGCTCATGTTCAGCCAGCTGTCAACTGCTGCCCCCAGGTCCCTCTCTGCCTGGCTGCTCTCAGCCACTCTGACCCCAGCCTGTAGCTCTGCCTGGGGTTGTTGTGGCCAATGTGCAGAACCTGGCACTTGTATGTGTTCAATCTCCTGCCCTTGGACTCTGCCCATCTCTCCAGTCTGTCAAGGTCCCTCTGCAGAGCCTCTCTACCCTCTAACAGATCAACTCCTGCCCCCAGCTTGGTGTCAGCTGCAAATTTACTGATGATGGACTCAATCCCCTCATCCAGATCATCAATGAAGATATTGAACAGGATGGGGCCCAGCACTGATCCCTGGGGCACACCACTGGTGCCTGGCTGCCAGCTCTCTCCACTCCCTGAAGGGAGGTTGTAGCCAGGAGGGGATTGGTCTCTTCTCTGAGGCAGGCAAGCAGCCCCAGAATAAGAGGGCACAGTCTCAAGCTGTGCCAGGGGAAGTTTAGTCTGGATGTTAGGTAGAAGCTCTTCATAGAAAAAGAGATTGGCCATTGGAATGTGCTGCCCAGGGAGGTGGTGGAGTCACCATCACTGGAGGTGTTCAGGAGGAGACTGGATAGGGTGCTTGGTTGCATGGTTTAGTTGATTAGGTGGTGTTGGGTGATAGGTTGGATGCAATGATCTCCAAGGTCTCTTCCAACCTGGTTTATTCTATTCTATTGGAAGCTGCAGGGAAAATAGTATTGGGAGTTTACTTGGCTATGGCTCAGAGGAGATTTGTTGGAGATTCAGGCAGCATGAAGGACGTTTGAGGAGCTGAAATGTCTTGTTATGAACTGAGCTGGTACTGGAGAAGGTGGAAACAGACTGATTGGGGATTGATTGGCAGCAGCTGCTTTGCACCAGCCTTGCTGGAGCTGATTCATCTCACCCCAGCCTGCTCAGCTGGTTGCCAGCTGAATCCCAGCTTGGAACCCCAGAGGCTGCTTCTTGGTGATGGCCTCCAAGGGGATTTCCCCTGAAGATTGAGATGCTGTCAGATGTTCCTTCAGTATCTTGCATACAAAGCCTGATCTCCTCAAGCTCTTCTGTAGGTGCTTCCTCTGCTAGGAGTGCTCTTGGCCTTCCTTTTCTTCTACCTCCTCATAATTTTTCCCATGAGTAATGAGCTGCTGCTTGAGGCTCAGCACTGAAATGGAAAATTGTTTAGGCTGGAAAAGACCTTTAAAATCTTCAGGTCCAATCATCAACCCAACACTCCCAAGTCCACTGCTTTTAACCACATCCCTCAGTACCACATCTCTGTGTCTTGTAAACACCTCCAGGGATGGTGACTTTGTCACTACCCTGGGCAGCCTGTTCCAGGGTTTGAGAACCCTTTCAGGGAAGAAGTTTCTTCTCATGTCCAACCTAAACCTCCCTTAGAGCAACTTGAAGCTGTTTCCTCTTGTTGCTAGGGAGAAGAGACCAACCCCTGCTTCACTCCAACCTCCTTTCAGGGAGCTCTAGAGGGCAATGAGGTCTCCCCTTAGCCTCCTCCAGGCTCAACAACCCCAGTTCTCTCAGCTGCTTCTCCCCAGCCCTGTTCTCCACACCCTCCACCAGCTTTGCTGCCCTTCTGGACTTGCTCCAGCATCTCAATGTCCTTCTTGGAGTGAGGGGCCTAAAACTGAACCCAGTACTCAAGGTGTGGCCTCACTGGTGCTGAGAACAGGGGGTGCCCAGCCCTGCTGGTCACACTATTGCTGATTCAGGCCAGGATGCTCTTGGCTTTCAGTGAGAGACAGCATTGGAGGTGGATGGAAGGAGGAGGGAACTGTTTGGCATGGAGATACTCCCTGTGGTGAGTTGGGGATGTGTCGTCCTCTCTGACCAACTTTCTTTCCCCCAGCTCCCCTCCGTCCCCTGCACTGTCTCCTGTATTCCTGCTTCTTTGCCTAGTGGAGAAGGTTCTGAGGAACCTCCACTCTCCCCTAGGGAGACCACACCTGGAATGCTGTGTCCAGTTTGGGGCTCCCCAGTTTGAGAGACAGAGACAGACCTGCTGGAGAGAGTCCAAGGGAGAGCCAGGAGGGTGCTTAGGGGACTTGAGCATCTCCCCCATGAAGAGAGACTGAGAGCCCTGGGGCTGTTTAGTCTGGAGAAGAGAAGGCTGAGAGGGGATCTGATCAATGTCTATCAATAGCTGAGGGGTGGGTGTCAAGTGGAGGGGGCCAAGCTCTGCTTGGTGATGTGCAGTAATAAGAGAAGGAACAATGAATGCAAACTGGAACACAGAAGGTTCCACCTCAACAGGAGGAGAAACATCTTTACAGGGAGGGTGGCAAAGCCCTGGAGCAGGCTGCCCAGAGAGGTTGTGGAGTCTCTTTCTCTGGAGACCTCCAAACCCCACCTGGAAGCATTCCTGTGTGGACCACCCTAGCTGATGCTGCTGTGACAGGGGGGTGGACTGAATGACCTGTGGAGGTCCCTTCCATCCTCGAGTGTTCTGTGACTCTGTGGTTCTGTGTATGAGAAGCCACCGCCAGCTGCAGGGCAGCTCGAGCACCTCGGGATAGACCTTTGTAAGCCACTGGGCCCAACAGAAGAGGTGGGCTGTGACTGAACTGGGTGCAAGAGGGAAAGCCTTGATGCTCTGGGGGTGGGGAAGGTCAGTGTGGCTGGATGGGAGCAGGGCACCGGGTGCCAGGTCGGCCGCCTCCGGTTCAGCAGCCGAAATCTGATAAGGGGCTGCTGTCAGCCCAGCTCCTTGAGGAGGGAAGCAGAAACTGATGGGCTTTCAAAGGGGTGCAGATAAGAAGTGGGCCTCCTGTCAAATGGAGCATGATTAATGAGCCTCTCTCCTGGCTCCTGCTTTGCTAGCAGGGTCTAATGGGCTGCAGGCCTGAGGATCAGGTGGTGACAGCCCTGTTGGGAGGTGAGGATGCCCGCTGTGGAAATGCCAGGCAGAGGGAGAGATTAGATCAGGGGTGGCAGGGAGGAAAGGGAGGAGGGGTGGTTTCCCTTCTGTCTGCCTCTTGCTTTTGTTTTTAACACTAAATGAGTGCTCAGGACAGGCTCAAATCAACAAATCAGACTCAGGTGAAGGGAGCTGAACAGGCAGTTTCACATGAAGCCAGCCAGGGTTTGTACTTGGAGAGGAATTAAAGCCAACTGGGGACTGGGGCAGTACAGGATTGGAGTTGATTTGCTCCCATTCTCTGCTGCTGGTTTGCTGTCAAACTGAATTTTTCCCTCTGTTTAGCTTGGGAGGGTGGGGAGATACTTTTTTTGTGTGCCAATCACTCCCTCTCCTTTCAACAAAACATGAAGATCTCAGCAAGATTTGCTTCAAACTGATTTCAAATCCCTGTGGCTTTCCTCAGTCTCCTGCCGAAGACCTGCTCCTGTCATAGCTGCTTCCTTTCTGAAGGGAGAGTGGAAGGTGGAAAGAGCAGCTCTTTGCTTCCCTGTACAGGTGGTGGCTTGAAAATGCCCCCTCTACACCTATTTTTCCCTCCAGAGCATGTTTTGATTGCACTTTGAATGTTGCTCTGCAGAAGAAACGTTTGGGATTTTCACCTCCTTTGTTTCGTACTGAAGAAAGCAATATGGACACTGCTGAAAGTAAATTGGGTAGGGAGAAAAATGGGAGGGGACTGCAAAAAGCAGTGCTCCAGGCTGGGGATAATTAACTGCTCTGCCTCCTGCACGCAGGGCAAGTCATGGCTTAGGCTGCTTGCTGCTGGGGAACTCCCTGCAGTGGGCATGGCTCAGCAGGGGGAGAGGAGAGTGGCCTTTGGGAGGGGAATCTCCACCGTGGAGAGCCCACAGAGCCATTTGGTTTCTTTGTCAAACATCAGTCTGCATCCTCAGGTTGAGCTCTGACTCTGATGAGCAGGAAGCAGATCCTCCTTGGAGGGATGAGGAAGGTGTTGATCCAAAGCTTAGTTTCTCTCTTCAGAATGGCAAGGCTGAGTCCCAGCCCTCAGTGAGTGGTGGTGGCTTAGCCAAGTGCCCCTTCCCCAGGTACTGATTCCTTGCCAGCAGATGTGAAAAAGCCCTTCAGAAATGAGCTGGGTTCACAGCTTCCTCAACCCCTTCTTAAATAGCTCTTGAAGGAGGAAAAATGAAACAGTTGCTCCTTCTGCACAGGGCACATAGGGGACATTCAAGCCCATGTAAGCCCTTTGGGCTTCTGTTACGTCTGCCTGAAACACAAGAGGCTTTTGAAGGGGGTGCAGCAGCTTGGCAGAGGAGGGGCTGGGGGGCTGCTGCTTGTTTCCCTTGAAGGACAGAGATGTTTATAGCTACAGTCAGGCTTCCTCCAGGGAAACTCTTTATTCCAGCAATCTGAATTGTAGCTACAGCTGTCTTTGCCTTCAGAAAAACAAGCTGTGGGATGGTTCCTCTTTGGCCTGCCCTCGAGTTTGCCTTGCTGAGGTCTCCCGCGCTCATCACCTGTGGGCAGTGGCAGCAGGCTCTTGGTGTCCTCCTCTTTGGCTGGGTCCTCGCAGGAGCAGCCCATAGGTAGATAGCTGGGGTTGTGCTAAAAGGAGGAAGAGCTGTAGAGCCAGGAGGAGGAGGAGGAGAGGAAAGGAGCTGGGCTCTCAAGTTGGGCAAGGCTTCCGGCTCTTCGCACGCCACGGTCCTTGCAGCGTTGCTGAGAGAGGCTGGAGAGTACAGTAAAACGAGTTTGCCATCAAAAGGCAACAAGTCTTCTGCTGTGCCCCTGGCTGCTGACCTTTCCCTCTGGAATTCTCCCCTCTGACCTCCAGATCATTAATCCTGATGCTGCCAGATGACAGTAATCCATCATGGCCCCTGACAAGCCTCGCAGCAGCCTGTGAAAGGATCTGCTGGGCTTCGGCAGCCACCCGTCCCATGGTACTCGTTTTGCAGCCTTTCCTGTTGCAGGGCTGGAGTGGGGGGGGGTCCAATAAAGGCTTTATCACCTTCTTCTTTCTCCAAGCCAGGGGCTGGGGGGGGAGGAGAGGGCTCCTGAGCTGCCTTTCCCCCTGCTTCCCAGCTCAGATCCTACCAAACAGAGCCCTGCCTTACTGTACTTCCATTGTCCAGTTGATTTACCAGCCCCCAAACTCCGAATCATGGTTTGGTTTTTATGGCTCTGGAGTGGTGCTCTGAGAAGGCATGGAGAGGAAAACTGGGCATCTCCATGCTCAGCTGGGAGAGAAGGATGGAAGTCTTTTGGCCCTGCTATAAAGTTTCTCAACCTGCATAAAGACAGTTTATGGGAGGGGGGGAAAAAAACCCAAACCACAAAACACAAACTCCCTTCAGCCTTTTTTCCTTTTCTTTAGCTTGGTTTATAAAGCTGCTAATTAAATTTCAGGGCACTCTGGTCTGTGGGTCTTGTTTAAAAGCAAACTGGAGGAAGGGAAGGTGTCAAAGGGGTGGTAACATGAGGAGGGGAGGTCAGAGCTGATGGCTGTTTCTGCTCCAGCTCGGAGCAGGCACTCTGGAAATACGTTTAAGCCTTTATTTCCCACTGGTGCCCTTTCCAAAGGAGGGCTTGGGTGAATAGACTTCACCTTCTACAAACTCTGAGATGGGAGGGTCCTAAGGAAGATTAAAACCATGATTGGGATAAATAAATAGTGCTTAAAAAATAGGTATTTCCTTGCCCTCCTGTCCTTAGCAGCCTGAAGGAGCCTTACCCATCACCCTTCCCTTTCACTCTCCCATCTGGTCAGTGCCCAAGGAGTGCTGGATGAAAGTCTCTTCTGGACAAGTTAATACTATTCCCCTAAATTGGATTGGGGTAAAGAGGGTGCTGGAGGAGTTGGGGGGGAGGGGGAGGGGAGAGGGGATCTTGATCCTGCCCCAGGGGAGCAAAGGCTTTGTTGGTGACGTGGCGCTGCTGGGGGGACCTCAGCTTGCTTAGCTGCTGAAATTCTGACTGTTCCTGAAGGGGCATTTTGGGCTGGGGAGGGGGGAAGAAAAGCCTATCCCTGGCTCTTCCTAGAAAGCTCAGAGAGAACTATTTGTCTGCTTTCAGTTGGAGTGGGCAGGGTGGGACTCTGGTTGCTGTGGCTCAGCTGATGAATGATAACTTCAGGCCGGTAACATGATCGCCACCAGCCCTCTGCCTGCCTGCAATGACGCCCTTGGTGTGCTCCTCTTCATCTGTGCAACCACACAGCCAGACAAAATGGTGGCTGAGGAGAAGCTAAGGAGCAAAGTGAGCATTGCCCTTTTTGCACAGGGGAGGGATCACCACCTCCAGGCTCGGGGTGGCTGGCTGGGGATGGCCGGAGCCGTGTGCCACGCTGAAACGTTTTGGGCAGGTCTCTTTCTCTCTCCCTGCTCCCTGAGGGAGCTGTTGTCTGTGAAATGCAGGAAGAGGATCTGCTGCAGTTTGGGAAATGATTACTTTGTGGACTTTGCTGTTGTGGGCAGGGAAGGGGTTGTTTAGACAAGGAGAGAAAAGGATATGGTAGATGTTAAATGCTGAAGCAGGCAGCCCGAGCCTGCTCAGGTTGCGCTTTTGTTTTCTACCAGTTTAAGAGTTGGGAGCTTGGTCAAAAAGTTTGACTTTTTTTTCCCCTATCCAGCATCTCATGAATCTTGGAGGGGATTGCTACCACGAGCTAATGCATAACAGGCTACAAAAAACAGAGAGAAGAGACCTGGGGAGGGAAAATTGCACTTAGATGTATAATGAGGACATCTGCGGAGCCAAGCCCAACTCCTTTTCAGTCAGCAGAATGAACCCCATTTATAAGGGCCATAAACTGCTCTGCTTCGGGGGATTAGCTGAGTGGTTGGCTGATGAGCAGTGGCAGAAGCCTCCCCTGTGGGTTGGGAATTCCATAATTGTCCATTACAGCACTTGGAAGGCTTTCCTGGAAAGGCTGGAGCTGACCGTTGCGGGAGGCAGGATACTGACCTCGGGTGGATGGCTCTTTGATCCAGGACAGTGTTTCCCCTGCAGAATCATAGGTTGGCCACATCAGCATTCTCCTGCCCCTCTTCTTCTCCTTGCCTAAACCTCATTAGTTTGACCTTTTTCAACCCTTCCCTGCTTTGTCACTTCGAGGTGCTGCTAAAAGGGCACAGGCAGGTTAAAAATCAGATTTTGTTTCTTACAGTCTCACAGAATCACCAAGCTTGGAAGAGACCTTAAAGATCATCCAGTCCAACCTGTCACCACAGACCTCATGACTAAACCATGGCACCAAGTGCCACATCCAATCCCCTCTTGAACACCTCCAGGGATGGGGACTCCACCACCTCCCTGGGCAGCACATCCCAATGGCCAACGACTCTCTCAGTGAAGAACTTTCTCCTCTCTTAAGTCACAGAATGACAAAAGAGGAAGGATGGATTCTCCCTCTGTCCTTGTGAGGACAGAGCAGGACCTTTAGGAACAAGTTCTGCACCATGAGGGTGCTGGAACAGGTTGCCCAGGGTGGTGCTTCAGGCCCTATCCCTGGAGATATTCGAGGTGAGGCTGGACAGGGCTCTGAGCAACCTGATCTGGTTGGGGATGTCCCTGCTGACTGCCAGGGGGGTTGGCCTGGATGAGCTTTGTAGGTCCCTTCCAACCCAAACCATGCTGTGATTCTTGGCTGGGGCTCCAAGGGGTTTGGGCTCCATGTTGCTCTCCCAGCATGTTACTTGCTCTGGCACCTGGGTTGTGGTTGCCACCAAGGTCCCCACAGGTGTGGCCTCGCCCTTGGTGTTTGGGGAGCATGTTGAAAGCTAAGGAGTGGGAGGATGAAAGCACTTTGTGAGAGCAGAGCTTCACAGATGTGCTTGTGAGGGAGGTTGGAGGTTGGGGGAGGGAGATGCCTGCAGATGTCACCTACCTTTTCTGCTGCAGTATGGGGACAGCAAAGTTCCCAAGCAAGCCTTGAGGAGTGAGGGAGTCAAATCCCCACACAGCCATAGCTGGAGATGCCTGGCTGCTCAGCCCTTCCTCAGCACAGGCAGGGCAGATTTTCATCTGAGACTACCCTGAGAACTCATAAAATAATGATTCCTCAGTGCTGCTGAGTTCCTCAGTCCCAACTACTCCTTATTTCAGCAGCTGCTCTTTGCTGCAGGCTCCTGTTTGTATCATAGTATCAGTCAGGGTTGGAAGGGACCACAAGGATCATCTAGTTCCAACCCCCCTGCCATGGGCAGGGACACCCCACACTAGATCAGCCTGGCCAGAGCCTCAGCCAGCCTGGCCTTAAACACCTCCAGGGCTGGGGCCTCAACCACCTCCCTGGACAACCCATTCCAGGGCTTCACCACTCTCATGGGGAAGAACTTCCTTCTCACATCCAGCCTGAATCTCCCCACCTCCAGCTTCATTCCATTCCCCCTAGTCCTATCACTACCTGAGATCCTGAGCAGTCCCTCCCCAGCCTTCCTGTAGCCCCCTTCAGATACTGGAAGGCCACAATGAGGTCACCTGGGAGCCTTCTCTTCTCCAGACTGAACAGCCCCAACTCCTTCAGTCTGTCCTCACAGCAGAGCAGCTCCAGCCCTCTGCTCATCCTCCTGGCCCTTCTCTGGACACCTTCCAGCACCTGCATATCCCTCTTGGAATAGGGGCTCCAGACCTGGAGGCAGTACTCGAGGTCTGCTAATTGCTTTTGCCTACAGGAAAGGATTTCTCCTGGGGAAGGGATGCCAAGTAGCTCCACTCCTCTGGCTCACTTACTTGCCTGTTGAGAGGCCTCCAGGCAGACAGCCTACAAACAGAGTTGCCTGAGTTTCCTCTTAGGAAGGAGATGGTTGGCCTCCACCTGCTGGTTTTCTCGGCCTCCTTTTCTCCCTGACTCCCAAGTTTCCTTCCCTGCTGTTTCCCTGCAGGAACTCCCATCAATCGGATCCCCATCATGGCAAAGCAGATCCTGGACCTCTACATGCTCTACAAGCTGGTGACAGAGAAAGGAGGGCTGGTGGAAATCATCAACAAGAAGATCTGGCGAGAGATCACCAAAGGCCTTAACCTGCCCACCTCCATCACCAGTGCCGCCTTCACCCTTCGAACCCAGTAAGCCCAGCTGGGGGGGGAACAATCCCAGCACCACCACTGCAGCTCTCACTCTGCTCTGCACCTTTCTGCAGAGCTTCAACTCCTTGTGCCAAGGAGGATCTTGCTCTGCCTCTCTTGGCAGAGTGAGGAGGGAGTGAGGCTTCCTGATGTGTAGGCATCAAGTATGAATTTGATCATTGACTGCCTGTGATCACTCCTAAGGTGCAGAAAGTCACCTCTAGGTGATCCTGCCTTGGCAGGGGGGTTGGAACACTGGAACAGGTTGCCCAGGGAGGTGGTTGAGGCCTCTTCCCTGGAGATCTTTAAGGTGAGGGTTGATAGGGCTCTGGGCAACCTGCTCTAGTTGAGGATGTCCCTGCAGACTGCAGGCAAGTCGGACTGGATGACCTTTGGAGGTCCCTTCCAGCCTGGACCCTTCTATGATTCTATTTTTCAAGGTCCCTTGAAACCCCTAATGTTCTGTGATTCTGTGACATGTAGGACCTCCTTACTGTGAGGATTGTTTGGCTTACCAGCAGTACCTTGTGAAAAAGCAACCAGAAAGAAAAGGCAGAATAAGCAGAGGAGAAAGAACAGTGAAAGTATAACCTCCTATAAAGAGCTGTGTTTGAGGGACAGCAGCATGGAAAGCTGGGCTCTGGAAGCCAGCTCTCCTGCAGTCCTTGCTTTCTTGGAAGTTACTGAAGCTGTGGAGTCCCAGGGAGGGAAGTTCCTCCCTGTTCCTACAGCTGTTGGTGCAAACAGGCTGTTTCCTGGAAAGCTGTGTGCCACAGCTCAGCTGAAGCGCTGAAGCTGCCCTGGACAAGGGGAATTCCTCCAACTTCCTTCCTGGCATTCAGTGTCCCAAGACCTTCATTCTTACCATTTTTGATGGTATCTCAGTTGTAAAGGAATTCTGGATGGTTCTTTCCTGCCCTTGTTGGGTGTAGCAGTGTGTGACTGTGTGCTTCCCTAGACACGTGGAGTAACCTCAGAGTTTCTCTGGGAGCTGCTTCACACTCAGACTGCTCAATGCTTATCAAACCCAGCCCAGCAGCTGTCAGGATACACAAAGACTCCAGATCTGAGGTGCTGTGATGTCATTGGCATCACTGAGATGTGGTGGGATGGGTGAGGATTGGATGGATACAGGAATGACAGGCAGGGGAGAAGGGGAAGTGGTGTTGCCCCCTACTTCAAGGAGTCCGTGGAGCTGCACATGGGGATAGATGAAGAGGTGACAAAGAGCCTATGGGTGAGGATTAAAGGGAAGGCAAAGTCAAGGGGACATCATTCTGGTGCCTCCAGTGTAAGAGAGACATCAAACTGCTAGAATGGGGTCCAGAGAGTGTCATCAAGATGATCAGAGGGGCTGGAGCACCTCATCAGTTTAGGAAAGATGTTGAGCTGCTGGAAGATGGCCAGAGAAGGGCAACAAAGCTGGGGAGGGGTCTGGAGCACAGCCCTGTGAGGAGAGGCTGAGGGAGCTGGGGTTGCTTAGCCTGGAGAAGAGGAGGCTCAGGGGAGACCTTCTTGCTCTCTGCAACTCCCTGAAGGAAGGCTGTAGCCAGGTGGGGGTTGGTCTCTTCTCTGAGGCAGGCAAGCAGCACCAGAACAAGAGGACACAGTCTCAAGATGTGCCAGGGGAGGTTCAGGCTGGATGTTAGGAAGAAGTTCTTCATAGAAAGAGAGATTGGCCATTGGAATGTGCTGCCCAGGGAGGTGGTGGAGTCACCATCCCTGGAAGTGTTTAGGAAGTGACTTGATGGGGTGCTTGGTGCCATGGGTTAGTTGATTAGCTGGTGTTGGGTGATAGGTTGGACTGGATGATCTCCAAGGTCTGGTCTATTCTATTCTATTCTATTCTATTCTATTCTCTATGGGGACAAGCTGCCAGAGTTGGGGCTGTTCAGCCTGGAGAAGGGAAGGCTTCAGGGAGACCTTAGAGCAGCTTTCCAGTACCTGAATGGGGCTACAGGAGAGCTGGGGAGGGACTTCGGAGAAGGGTTTGGAGTGACAGGATGAGGGGCAGTGGATTGAAGCTTGAGGAGGGGAGACTGAAACTGGAGATTAGGAAGAAATTCTTTCTAGTGAGGGTGGTGAGACACTGGCATAGGTTGCCCAGGGAGGCTGGGGATACCCCCTGCCTGGAGGTGTTCAGGGCCAGGTTGGATGAGGCCTTGAGCAACCTGGGCTGGTGGAAGGTGTCTCCGCCCATGGTAAGGGGCTTGGAACTGCATGATCTTTAAGGTCTCTTCCAACCTAACCCATTCTATGATGACAGTGGGAGTCTGTTACAGACCACCTGACCAGGAAGACCAGGTGGATGAGGCCCTCTAGGAGCAGCTTCACATTCACAAACCCTGGTCCTCAAGGGAGGTTTCAACCACCCTGATACCTGTTGGAAGGACAACACAGCAGGGCACCACCAATCTAAGATGTTCCTGGAATGCACTGATGTTAATTGATCATCTTGCAGAGGTCCTCAGCCTTGAAACTCTTCCAGATCTGCAGAGGACCTCAGCCTGAAAGTCTTCCTGAGTGCAGTGCTTGCTGCTGTAGCCTCTAATTTCATGCTCTGTTGAGGAACTTGAACATAGAAGGTTTCACCTCAACAGGAGGAGAAACATCTTTACAGGGAGGGTGACAGAGCCCTGGAGCAGGCTGCCCAGAGAGGTTGTGGAGTCTCCTTCTCTGGAGACCTCCAAACCCCACCTGGAAGCATTCCTGTGTGGACCACCCTAGCTGATGCTGCTGTGGCAGGGGGGTTGGACTGAATGATCTGTGGAGGTCCCTTCCATCCTCGAGTGTTCTGTGACTCTGTGGTTCTGTGTATGGGAAGCCACCGCCAGCTGCAGGGCAGCTCGAGCACCTCGGGATAGACCTTTGTAAGCCACTGGGCCCAACAGAAGAGGTGGGCTGTGGCTGAACTGGGTGCAAGAGGGAAAGCCTTGATGCTCTGGGGGTGGGGGAGGTCAGTGTGGCTGGATGGGAGCAGGGCACCGGGTGCCAGGTCGGCCGCCTCCGGTTCAGCAGCCGAAATCTGATAAGGGGCTGCTGTCAGCCCAGCTCCTTGAGGAGGGAAGCAGAAACTGATGGGCTTTCAATGGGGTGCAGATAAGAAGTGGGCCTGGAGCAGGCTGCCCAGAGAGGTTGTGGAGTCTCCTCCTCTGCAGACTTTCCAAACCCACCTGGATGCGTTCCTGTGCAGACTACCCTGGGGCAATCCCGCTTGGGGGCGGGGATGGGTTGGACTGGATGGTATCTGTTAGAGGCTGGGAGGGAACCTCCCTTCTGTGGGTGTGTGGAAGCTGCTCGAGCCGCCCTGTGCTGTGCTCCCCCTCCAGGTACATGAAGTACTTGTACGCCTACGAGTGCGAGAAGAAGTCCCTCAGCTCCCCAGCCGAGCTGCAGGCTGCGATCGACGGCAACCGGCGGGAAGGCAGGAGGCCCAGCTACAGCTCCTCTCTCTTCAGCTACTCCCCCACCACCGCCACGGGGCCTCCTTCCCTCCTCTCCCCCCCAAAGATCCGCTTCCCCATCATCGGCGTGGCGCCAGGCAGCGGCACCAGCAACCCTCGGGTGTCTCCAGCGGCAGCGGCCGTCAGGAAAGGTCAGCAGCCGCTGCACCGGGCAGCAGAACGCCTTGGCTGGGGGAAGAGCCTCACCAGGGCTGGCCCAGGGAGGTGGTGGAGTCACCATCCCTCCCTGGAGGTGTGCAAGAAGCTTGTGGCCGTGGTGCTGCAGGTCAGGGTTTAGTGGTCCTGGCGGTGTTGGGTTGATGGTTGGGCTCTGATCTGGTAGGATAGGATGGGGTAGGATGGGATAGGATAGAATAGAATAGAGTAGGATGGGATAGAATGGCATGGGATAGGATAGGATAGGATAGGATAGGATAGGATAGGATAGGATAGGATAGGATAGGATAGGATAGACCAGGTTGGAAGAGACCTTTGAGATCATCGAGTCCCCACACCATCTAATCAACTAACCCATGGCACCAAGCACCCCATCCAGTCTCTTCCTAAACACCTCCAGTGATGGTGACTCCACCACCTCCCCAGGCAGCACATTCCAATGAGCAATCACTCTCTCTATGAAGAATTTCTTCCTAACATCCAGCCTAAACCTCCCCTGGCACAGCTTGAGACTGTGTCTTCTTGTTCTGGGGCTGCTTGCCTGGGAGAAGAGCCCAACCCCCACCTGGCTACAACCTCCCTTCAGGTAGTTGTAGAGAGCAAGAAGGTTTCCCCGGAGCCTCCTCTTCTCCAGGCTAAGCAACCCCAGCTCCCTCAGCCTCTCCTCACAGGGCTGTGCTCCAGACCCCTCCCCAGCTTTGTTGCCCTTCTCTGGACACCTTCCAGCATCTCAACATCCTTCCTAACCTGTGGGGCCCAGAACTCGACACAGTAGAAGCAGGGAACTGTTTTGTTTGAAAAAGACCTCTATGATCATCAAGTCCAAACACTTGACCTAACACCATCATGGCCATCAAACCATGGCCCAAAGTGCCATGGCCACAGGTTTCATGAACATCTCCAGGCATGGATGGTGACTCCACCACCTCCCTGGGCAGCCTGTTCCAATCCCTGATCACTATTACAGCAAAGAAACTTTTTCCTAACATCCAAGCTAAACCTCCCCTGGCACAATTTCAGGCCATTTCCTCTCATTCCATCACCTGATGCTAGGCAGAAGAGACCAACACTGGCCTCGGAGGTCTCTTCCAGCCAAACCAATTCTCTGATTCTATGAGAGGCTGCAGGCACTCAAACATGGGGCTTGTGCTCCACACCTCTCCCCAGCCTGCAGAAGGGCACCAAGGCTGGGGAGAGGTCTGGAGCACAGCCCTGTGAGGAGAGGCTGAGGGAGCTGGGGTTGCTTAGCCTGGAGAAGAGGAGGCTCAGGGGAGACCTCATTGCTGTCTACAACTACCTGAAGGGAGGTTGTAGCCAGGTGGGGGTTGGGCTCTTCTCCCAGGTAATCAGCACCAGAACAAGAGGACACAGTCTCAAGCTGTGCCAGGGGAGGTTTAGGCTGGAGGTGAGGAGAAAGTTCTTCCCAGAGAGAGTTGTTGACCATTGGGATGTGCTGCCCAGGGAGGTGGTGGAGTCCCCATCCCTGGAGGTGTTCAAGAGGGGATTGGATGTGGCACTTGGTGCCATGGTTTAGTTGTCAGGAGGTGTTAGGTATTAGGTGACAGGTTGGACTTGATGATCTCTGAGGTCTTTTCCAGCCTGCTTGACTCTGTGATTCTGTGGTTCTTGTCCTTGTTTGGCCACCTTGGTGGGGTGGAGCAGGGAGGAGTGGGACTGGGCTTGGGAGGTTCTGTGGGAGGTACTGAGAGGCTCTTCCCTGTCCCAGGTGACGGTGTGCCCTTGACCGTGTCTATGCCAAACCGTATTGCCGTGCCAGTGACCTTGGCTAGCCAGCAGGCATCTGTGGCAGCAAGAACAGCCACCCTGGAGCAGCTGAGGGAGAGACTGGAGTCTGGAGAGCCTCCAGAGAAGAAGGTCTCCCGGATGACGGAGGAGGAGCAGCGGCTGGTCCAGCAGGCTCTGCAGCGCAACCTCTTCAGCATGGCGCGGCAGATCCCCATGAAGATCAAAATCAATGGCAAGGGTAAGCAGCAGCACCTCGAGCTGCACAGGAGGCCTTTGCAGGTGCAGCAGGGAGGGGACTGCTCCCCCTCTAGGATTTCAAACACCTTCATGCACAGCCTTGAAAAGAAGAGGCAGGAAAGCTGCTCAGTAGAAGGACCTGGGGGTGCTGCTTGACAGCTGGCTGAAGATGAGCCAGCGGGGTGGCCCAGGTGGCCAAGAAGGCCACCAGCAAGTGTGTCAAACAGAACCAGGGCAGAGATTGCCCCTGTACTCAGCACTGGTGAGGCCACATCTTGAGAACTGGGTTCAGTTTTGGGCCACTCACTCCAAGGACATTGAAGTGCTGGACCATGTCCAGAGGAGGGCATGCAAGCTGGTGAAGGGTCTGGAGAACAGGGCTGGGGAGGAGCAGCTGAGGAAAGTGAGGTTGTTCTGCAGCCCAGGTTCTCACTTCCACTCATAGAATGGTTTGGGTTGGAAGGGACCTTAAAGATCATCCAGTTCCAACCCCCCTGCCGTGGGCAGGGACACCTCCCACTAGCCCATGTTGCTCAAGGCCTCATCCAACCTGGCCTTGAACACCTCCAAGCAGGGGGCATCCACAGCCCCCCTGGGCAACCTGTCCCAGTGTTTCACCACCCTCAATGGCAAGAATTTTTTAGGGGTTGCTCAGGTTGGAGATTTCAATTAGCCAGGAGAACTGAAGCCCTGCTGAGCCCTGAAGCCACCAGAGCTGCCCATCATGGCTTAGAGAAGTCTCTGGTAGCTGAGGGCACAGCACAAACAGCAGATAGCACACAAGCAGAGTGCTGTTGGGTTGGATCCTCAGCTCTGTGGTTGGTCCCCTCCCTCCAGTGGCCACTAGAGCTGCTGCAGGCTGAGCCTTGCTCCTGGAGAACCTGCGACGCCTCAGCTGAGGGCTGGGGGTGGTCACTGGCTGCTGCAAGCACAGCTTGGGTGCTGGCAGTGTTTCCTTTGGAGGGGACTTCACCTGGCCCCAGTCTGTGAGCTGGGCAGGGAACTGCAAAGCTAGGAGGCTCCTAGCCTGGCATCTCCACACTGAGGCACTGAAACACCTCAGGAGCTGGGGGCATCTCTGCAGCCTGGGACTGGGGCCGGGGGCAGCTGTGCAGCCTGGGGCCGGGGGCAGCTGTGCAGCCTGGGGCTGGGGGCAGCTGTGCAGCCTGGGGCTGGGGGCAGCTGTGCAGCCTGGGACTGGGGCCAGGGGCAGCTGTGCAGTCTGGGGCCGCGGCTGGGGGCAGCTGTGCAGCCTGAGGCTGGGGGGCAGCTGTGCAGCCTGGAGCTGGGGCCAGGGGCAGCTGTGCAGTCTGGGGCCGGGGCCGGGGGGCAGCTGTGCAGCCTGGGACCGGGGGCTGGGGGCAGCTGTGCAGCCTGGGTCTGGGGCCAGGGGCAGCTGTGCAGCCTGGGACCGGGGCTGGGGGCAGCTGTGCAGCCTGGGACCGGGGCTGGGGGCAGCTGCGCAGCCTGGGGCTGGGGCCAGGGGCAGCTGTGCAGTCTGGGACCGGGGCCGGGGGCAGCTGTGCAGCCTGGGGCCGGGGCTGGGGGCAGCTGTGCAGCCCGGGACCGGGGCTGGGGGCATCTGTGCAGCCTGGGGCTGGGGGCATCTGTGCAGCCTGGGGCTAGGGGCAGCTGTGCAGCCTGGGACCGGGGCTGGGGGCAGCTGTGCAGCCTGGGGCCGGGGCTGGGGGCAGCTGTGCAGCCCGGGACCGGGGCCGGGGGCAGCTGTGCAGCCTGGGGCCGGGGCTGGGGGCAGCTGTGCAGCCCGGGGCCGGGGCTGGGGGCAGCTGCGCAGCCTGGGACCGGGGCTGGGGGCATCTGTGCAGCCTGGGACCGGGGCCGGGGGCAGCTGTGCAGCCTGGGGCCGGGGCTGGGGGCAGCTGTGCAGCCCGGGACCGGGGCTGGGGGCATCTGTGCAGCCTGGGGCTGGGGGCATCTGTGCAGCCTGGGGCTGGGGGCAGCTGTGCAGCCTGGGGCTGGGGCATCTGTGCAGCCTGGGGCTAGGGGCAGCTGTGCAGCCTGGGGCTGGGGGCATCTGTGCAGCCTGGGGCTAGGGGCAGCTGTGCAGCCTGGGGCTGGGGGCATCTGTGCAGCCTGGGGCTAGGGGCAGCTGTGCAGCCTGGGGCTGGGGCATCTGTGCAGCCTGGGGGCATCTGTGCAGCCTGGGGCTGGGGCAGCTGTGCAGCCTGGGGCTGGGGGCAGCTGTGCAGCCTGGGGTCGGGGCTGGGGGCAGCTGTGCAGCCTGGGGTCGGGGCTGGGAGCAGCTGTGCAGCCTGGGGTCGGGGCTGGGAGCAGCTGTGCAGCCTGGGGCCGAGGCTGGGAGCAGCTGTGCAGCCTGGGGTCGGGGCTGGGGGGCAGCTGTGCAGCCTGGGGCCGGGGCTGGGGGCAGCTGTGCAGCCTGGGGCCGAGGCTGGGAGCAGCTGTGCAGCCTGGGGCTAGGGGCAGCTGTGCAGCCTGGGGTCGGGGCTGGGGGCAGCTGTGCAGCCTGGGGCCGGGGCTGGGGGCAGCTGTGCAGCCTGGGGCCGAGGCTGGGAGCAGCTGTGCAGCCTGGGGCTAGGGGCAGCTGTGCAGCCTGGGGTCGGGGCTGGGGGCAGCTGTGCAGCCTGGGGCCGGGGCTGGGGGCAGCTGTGCAGCCTGGGGCCGAGGCTGGGAGCAGCTGTGCAGCCTGGGGCCAGCGCTAGGTTATAGTGAGACTGGAAGGGGCCATGGTGTGGGGATTTGCTGGGCAAAGAGTGCTGTTGTACATCTTGGGTCACCTCTGGGCAGCCCAGGCAAGAGAACAGGGGAGCTCCTCTCTAACTCTGCATCTCTTCTTTCCTGGAAGAAGACAAAGCAGAGTCGGCGGCGGCAGCGGCGCTGAACGTCTCCCCCAACGGCATCGGGAGCATCAACATGTCGGTGGAGATCAATGGCACCATTTATGCTGGTGAGAAAACTGCCCCCAGAGAATGGGGCTGGTGGGGAGAGGGTGGGGAGAGGGTGAGGCACTCCTCCCAGGGCTTTGCCAATGCACAACAGACATAACCTGCCCAGTGTGTGAGCTGGGTACCAGCTGGTTTCTGTTTCTCTTCTGGTTGGTGGTCAGCAGAGCTCAGTGCTGGGACCAGTTCTCTTTAATCTCTTTGTCAATGATCTGGACAAGGGGATTGGAGGTACCCTCAGTGAGTTTGCAGATGATGACAGCAAGCTGGGAGGGAGTGCTGGTCTGCTGGAGGGTAGGGAGGCTCTACAGAGGGACCTGAACAGGCTGGCTGGATGGGAAGAAGCCAGTGGGGTGAGGTTCAACAAGGGCAAGTGCTGGGCCCTGCACTTGAGTCACAACAACCCCACGAAAGCTCCAGGCTTGGGGCAGATTGTCTGGAAACTGCCCAGCAGAATAGGACCTGGGGTGCTGGTCACAGCCAGATGAAGATGAGCCACCTGTGTGCTCAGGTGGCCAAGAAGGCCACCAGCACCCTGACCTGGATCAGGAGCGGCATGGCCAGCAGGAGCAGGGAAGTGATTGTGTCCCTGTACTGGGCTGGGCACTGGTGAGGCCATAACTTGAGCACTGGGTTCAGTTTTGGGCCCCTCACTCCAACAAGGGCATTGAGGGGCTGGAGTGTGTCCAAAGAAGGGCAATGAAGCTGGGGAAGGGGCTGGAGAACAGGGCTGGAGAGGAGCAGCTGAGGAAACTGGGGGGTGTTTACTCTGGAGAAAAGGAGGCTAAGGAAAGACATCATTGTTCTCTGCAGCCCCTGAAAGGAGGCTGAAGACAGGTGGGGGTTGGTCTCTTCTCCCTAGTAAAAAGTGATAGGATGAGAGGAAATGGCCTCAAGTTACATCAGGAGAGGCTTAGGTTGGAGATTAGAAGAAACTGCTTCCCCAAAAGGGTTCTCAAGCACTGGAACAGGTTCCCCAGGGAGGTGGTTGAATCCCCATGCCTGGAGGTGTTTCCAAGAGGCAGAGATATGGTGCTGAGGGCCATGGTTTAGCACCAGGCTTGGCAGAGTTAGAGAGTGGTTGGCCTCTGTGACCTTAAAGGTCTTTTCCAAGCCAAACAATTCAGAGATTCCAAGATGAACAGCCTTGCCTTCTGCTGGTGGTGAAGCCTAAGGGAAGGGCCAGCAAGAAGGAGCATTATCCCTCTTCTCCAGCTGAGAAGTGGCTTTGCTCTGCCATTCCTCAACACATCTCCAGGAAGCAGGAACTGTCCTCCCCTGCACCCTGCCCAGGCCATCTCACTCCTGCAGGGCACCCACCCAGTGCAGTGCCAGCTGGCTTCTCCTCCAGCAGTGCTGAAGCCATTTGGGGTATTTGCCTTCTGTCAGCACATTGTCCCCCTGCCAGAACAAGGCTTGTGGGATCCCTTCTCAGATCCTTGTCACCACTGATGGCCAGGATCTGATGGGGATTGCAGATTTGCAGATGACAGCAAGCTGGGAGCAGGGGTTGATCTGTTAGAGGGTCACAGAGCTCTGCAGAGGGACCTTGCCAGGCTGGACAGATGGGCAGAGTCCAAGGCCATGAGATTGAACAAGTCCAAGTGTCAGGTTTGGCCACAACAACCCCATGCAGTGCTACAGGCTGGGGTCAGAGTGGCTGGAGAGCAGCCAGGCAGAAAGGGACCTGGGGTAGTGGTGGACAGCAGATGAACATGAGCCAGCAGTATGCCCAGGGGGCCAAGGAGGCCAATGGCATCCTGACCTGCATCAGGAACAGTGTGGCCAGCAGGAGCAGGGAGGTCATTGTGCCCTGGCCTCAGCACTGGTTAGGCCACACCTTGAGTCCTGTGTCCAGTTCTGAGCCCCTCAGTTTAAGAAGGACATTGAGAGACTTGAAGGTGTCCAGAGAAGGGCAACAAGGCTGGGGAGAGGCCTTGAGCACAGCCCTGTGAGGAGAGGCTGAGGGAGCTGGGGTTGCTTAGCCTGGAGAAGAGGAGGCTCAGGGGTGACCTCATTGCCCTCTACAACTACCTGAAGGGAGGTTGTAGCCAGGAGAGGGTTGGTCTCTTCTCCCAGGCAACCAGCAGCAGAACAAGAGGACACAGTCTCAAGCTGTGCCAGGGGAAGTTTAGGCTGGAGGTGAGGAGAAAGTTCTTCCCTGAGAGAGTTGTTAGCCATTGGGATGTGATGCCCAGGGAGGTGGTGGAGTCCCCATCCCTGGAGGTGTTCAAGAGGAGACTGGACATGGCACTTGGTGCTGTGGTTTAGTCATGAGGTCTGTGGACAGGTTGGACTTGATGATCTTTGAGGTCTCTTCCACCCTTGGTGATTCTGTGATCTGGCTCCAAGCCTCCTTGTCTCTCAGAGCCTCTTTCTGTTGGGCTGAGATCCTTGGGGTTGGATAGACTGCCCTTTGCTCTGCCCTTCAGCCAGTAAGTCTCCTCTTCACCACTTGCCTCTGCCTTGCAGGAGTTCTCTTTGCCCAGAAGCCAGTGGTCCACCTCATTGCAGGCTCCAGCACCCAAAGCTCCTGCAGCAGCAGCAGCAGCTCCCACTGCTCTCCCAGCCCTACCTCATCGCGGGGAACCCCCAGCGCGGAGCCCTCCACCAGCTGGTCTCTCTGATGGATGGGCCCAGCCCTTCTGTCTCCCACACTGGCCTCCAGCAGCTCATCCTCTCTGCTCTGGGCAGGAAGGAGTCGCACAGATTACCTCATCTCAAGGAACCTGCTTTTGGGCTTGGCCAACAGCAAGATGATGATGATGCTGATGCTGATGATGCAGAAACCTTTCCATGCCAGCGAGTTTGTCTTCATCGTCTGTTTGCCCAGCCTTTGATTTTTGTTCTCCCCTTTCTTCCTCCCTTTTGCTTTCATTTGTTTCTGGTGGTGTTCCTCCTCCTCCTCCCAGGGTTTGCTGTGTTCCTGTTAGGGGGTGGGACATGGAGGGGAGGGGGGGAGGTGGGGGCGGGGGGGACACCCCTGGCGTTTTTCAATCAGGGATCATCTCTTGGAGCCGCAGGTTGAGAGATGGCCGAGACGTCACCAAGGCAGGTGGAAAGAGCTGGAGTTGGGGCAGGGAAACTTGGTTCTCATCTGAACCAGTGGCCACAAGGACCCTTCCCCCAAAGCAACTCCATGTGTTGACAATCCGAAGAGGCAGCAGCGGGGGTGCCCTTGTCCCCGGCCTCCCGTGGCTGGTGAGCTGCCTCCCTCGTCTCCAGGCTCTGCTGGGGGCCACCCTTGCTCTGTCCTGCTGTAGAACACATGCTCGTGGCTTGGGAGCCTCCTTCCTCCTCTCTGAGGTCTTGGCAAGAGGGCTTGAAGGGCTTCCTCACCACTACCTTCAACCCACAGACCCATGGCAAACCTCTCCATCAGCTGCTTTCTTCTCCTGGCTGGTGCTTGCCTCTTCCTTCTGTTGCCTTCAGGCTTTCAGCCATGTTTTAACTGCCCTTGACCTCATCTCTCTCTCTTTCTCTCCCCTTGAGGAACTCATCCCACTGACATTTACCCTGACAGCCTGAACTTGTTGCTGGCTTGGTGTTTCTGTCCCTGCCCCCCAGGACACTGGCAGTTAGGTGGATTTGGGCTTTCTGGAGCCCATTCCTCCTCATGAGGTGTCTTAAGCTTCCCACATCTGTGAGCTGAGGAAGCAGGTGGTGGTGATAGTGGAACTCTCAACAGAGTTGTAGTGGGTTTGTTGGCATTGTGGTCAATGTTACACAGGCTGGTATCTGGACAAGCCTGCAGAAGCCCAGACCCCTTAAATTGTCCACAAGCAGAAGGAAAGTGACTCTCAGTTGAGTGAGGCCTTTTGGAAGCAGAGAAATGGAGACCAAGCCCTTCCTTGCCCTTCTTCCTCAGCCCTCCAGCAAGCAGAAGCTGGCCCTAGCTCTCCTGTGTCTGAAGCCAACCAAGCTGACTTAGTGACTCCATAACCTCAGCAGCTGCTCAGGATGGCCCTCATTTATTTTTTTCATCCCCCTTTCTTCTTCTGGCCTTTTGCCCAGCCCTGGAGAACAGGGTGCAAGCCCCATCTATCATCCCCCCTGCCCTGGTGACGTCCTTGCCATCCTCCAGGCCCCAGTCAGGTTGGTTGGTTTGTTGTTTTGAGCAGATGAAATACCTCAGATATATTCTTCTTGTTGGGGTGGGGTTGGTTGGTTGGGTTTCAACCTCTTCAGGAAGCCTTGGCATATCTTTATTGCTTGGGGGTTGGGGTTGTTTGGTTTGGTTTGTTACTTGTTTGGGGTTTTCTTTTTATATGTGGTTTCTGCAGGCCTTGTGTTTGGGGGTCAGGGTTGGGGGTTTTGGTTGGGTTCTTTTTCTGTGATTTTAATCCTATCACCAAAGACAGCAAGCAAAAAGAAAAGGCTGAAGCCAAAGGAGCAGTGGCTTCCACCCAGCCCTTGGGCCAAGCAGGAGCTAAAGTGGAGCAGCACTGTCCCAGGACATGTGCATGGCACAGGTAGAGGTGGGAAAAGAGGAGCAAGAGTGACTGCTTGCTTAGAAGACCTGTCCTTCATGTTGGACACCCGGGGTGACTCCAAAGGCCCCATTCCTTTTTTCTCCCAGCTTCCCTTCAGCAAAGCTGCTTGAGGGTGCTTCTGGCAGAGGCCAGCACTCCTTACACTACAGCTTGGCCAAGCCTCTGGCCAGCAAGGTGGTCTCTGGTGGCCTGAATGCACAGCTTGGGCTTGTGGTGCTGCACCCAACCACCTCCTCAGCTGTGCTGGGAATTTGGTATCCCTGCCACAGCTAATCCTGTCTACACTGTGAGTCCAAGGCATGTTGAGTAGCCCCTGAGAGAGGCCAAAAGTAGAAGTTACTCTGTTTTTTCACCTCTGTGTAATGACCACCTGAGCTATTAGATGTGTTATGGTGTAAGTAAAAGCCATGTTCTAACTCCAGAGGTTTAGCTTCCTTGGAGCATGGAGGGTGAGTTGCAGTCTGTCACAGGAATATGAGATGGTCACCTTCTCCCTGGTCCAGAAATGAGCAGAGCTGTGGGAGTGTTCAGCCCTGCAGGAGGCTCCAGGCACTGGTGCCTGTCTGCCTTCACCACTGAGCCCAAGTTCAGCCTGCAAGCCTTTCCTGCACAGTCACCTGCAGCTTGAGCCTGGCCTGGTGCTCTGAGAGCCTTCACAGATCCGGGGGAGATGCCCTCTGATACCCCTGCTTAGCCACAGCATGGGCTCTGTGCTCCCTGGATGTCCTACTCCCAGAAGCTGATGGTTTTCTACTGCTGAAAAGTGTGGCTTTAAAAATATACATGGGGAGAGGCCCCACCAGCAGCCTTCCTCAGATGCTCAGGTTGTCCTTTATAACCTCCCAGCACTGCTCAGCTGGGCTGCTGCTGTGTGCCTGAGAGCTTGTGTGACCCCCAGGCAGGACCTTCTGCTTGCCAGAAGCTCTGTGCTCTCCATGTGTTAGTTCCTGCACTGTAGCTTGACCTCTGCCCAACCATGTGGAAGGAAAAGGAGAAGGAGGTGAGGATGCACATGTCCTGAGATGGATGCTGCTCCAACATGTCCCAGCTCTGGCTGCTTCCACTGCTGGGCCTGGGGATGCTGAGCTGCTCTTGGGCTGCAGGGCAAACTCCTGCAGGGGCAAAATTCCAGGGAGCTGCTCTTGGGCTGCAGGGGTGAAATGCCAGGGAACTGCTCTTGGGCTGCAGGGGTGAAATGCCAGGGAACTGCTCTTGGGCTGCAGGCCAGACCCCTGCAAAGGTGAAATTCCATGGAGCTGCTTTAGGGCTGCAGGGGTGAGATGCCCTGGAGCTGCTCTTGGGCTGCAGGCCCAACCCCTGCAAGGCTGAAATGCCAGGTCCTGCAGGCCTCCATGGCATTTCACCCTTGCAGGCTCCAAGAGGATTTCCCGGACTCAAAGCCTCATCCAGACTGGGTTTTTTGAGGGTTTCTTCCCCTCTTTTACTGTTTTCTTTGGTTTGGTTTGGTTTTTAACCTGGGATGGGCGTGGGTGCTTGGGGTGATGCTGTTTCCTAACGAGTGGGACTGGGGCACTGGGGGTTGCTTTGTTGTCGTTGTTGGCTTTCCCTTCTGCTTTTCTTCTCTGGTCCTGGGGAGCAGAGGTTAGTAAGGGGGTGGGTGGTGGTTGTGTTTTGTTTCTTTGCTTCTGTCTCCCATGGCTAACATTTGGTGTTTTCTTGCACAGAAAGAGGCACTCAGATCACTGAGCTGCTTCAAAAAAACAAAACATGAGAACAGCTCTGACACTACTTCTAGAGTATTAACGTTGATAAGCTTTGACACAGCTAGACTGGAACTAGACAGGGACTAACAGATTGTATCCAATTCAGGGAAAAAGACTCAAGTTTGGGATGCTTAACAGATACCTCAGTTAAGAAAAATATAAAAGAAAAAAAAAAAGAGAAAAAAAAAAGAAAAAAAAGAGATGAAAATAAGCTGCAACAATAAACCTGAGCCTTGCTCAGCAGCCTGCTGAGGAGGCCCAGCCCTTCAGACTGTGAAGAGTTAAACCCTGGCCTTGAAGCCTGCCTTTGAGACTGTGGCAAGTCGGCTTCACGCAGGTCGTTTTGTCGTTTCGTGGGCGGGGGGGTTTGGGGTTGGTTTGGGGTTTTGTTTTGCTGCTGAGCTCCAGATCTCCTACTGAGCTGCCAGGCTTTGGGGAACAGGGTGTTAGGGAAACCAGCAGCAGAGGCGCAGGGCAAGAGGAGCTGGGGGAGAGGGCTGAGGAGGAGGGGAGGGAGGGACTTGAGGGGGGGGTGGCGGCTCCTCCTCTGGCCTCTCCCCAGCTCTGCTTCATTTCACTCGACCGTGTTCGATTGTATAGTACTCAGGGGTTTTGATACTGCGGGTAGGACTGTTCCCGGTGTGAAGTGCTCTGCTTTGCAGTGTGGCTTAAATTCTCCTTCAACTCCAGACCAGCCAAGGTGGTTGTTTGGTGTTTTGGTTTTACCCTTGTTGGTGGTTTTGGTTTGGTTTTATTGTGGTGGGGGGGGGTCTTTTATTTTTTTTTTCTTTTTTTTCTCCTTTTTTATTTTTTCTTCATTTTTTTTTAACTTTTTGTTCTTTTTTTTTTCTTCTTTCTTTTATTTTTTCTTCTTTTTCTTTTTGCTTTTATTTTTTCTTCTTTTTCTTTTTGCTTTTATTTTTTTCTTTTTTCCTTTTGCTTTTATTTTTTCTTTTTTTCTTTTTTCTTTTTCTTTTTTCTCTTTTTATTTTATTTTTTCTTCTTTTTTCTTTTATTTTTCTTCTTTTCTCTTTTTTATTTTTTTCTCTATTTTTTCTTTTTTCTTTTCTTTTATTTTTTCTTTTTTTTTCTTCTTTTTTCTTTTATTTTTTCTTTTTTCTTTTTATTTCTTTTTTCTTTTTTCTTCTTTTTATTTTTTCCTTTATTCTTTTTTCTTCTATTTTTCCTTTTTTCTTTTATTTTTTGTTCTTTTTCTTTCTTCTTTTATTTTTTCTTCCTTTTTTATTTTTGTTATTTTTTCTTCTTTTTTTCTTCTTTTTTTCTTCTTTTTTTCTTCTTTTTTTCTTCTTTTTTTCTTCTTTTTTTCTTCTTTTTTTCTTCTTTTTTTCTTCTTTTTTTCTTCTTTTTTTCTTCTTTTTTTCTTCTTTTTTTCTTCTTTTTTTCTTCTTTTTTTCTTCTTTTTTTCTTCTTTTTTTCTTCTTTTTTTCTTCTTTTTTTCCTTTTTTAAATTTTTCTTCTTTTTTATTTTTTCTTATTTTTCCTTTTATTTTTTCAAATTTTTCCTTTTTTCTTTTTCATTTTTTTATCTTCTTTTTTCTCCTTTTCATATTTTTTCTTTATTCTTTTTTTCTTTTTTCCTTCCCCCCCCCCCCCCCCTTTTTTTCCTTTTTTTTTTCTATTTACAGTTGAGCAGCAAGAAATAAAAAAACTTTTCCAAGCCCTCCCCCCAGCTTGCTTCTGTGCAGCCCTCGAGGCTCCTCATCCCGGGGTGGGGGGGGGGGGAAGATTTGCCAGCTGGGGGGAAAAACAAAGCAAGAAGTCATTTTAAAATCCATAAAAATAAACCCAAACCTGCTCTCATCCTCTTTTTATTTTTCCCCAGCAGCTCCCAGTTGATGCTGGGAAGGCACAGAGCTTGTGAGCTGGGGAAGGGGTGAGGGGGCGGGGGAAGGCTGCTGCCTGCCTGCTGGGCTCCCACAGCTGACTGTCGAAGGCGTCACACCCCATTCGGCTCAGGTGATGTGGTCACCACCCAGCTGCAGCAGCCTTGCTTATTTGTTTTCTTACCTATTTAAAGAGTTAAAAAAAAAATAAAAGTTAAAAAAAAATAAACAAACAAAAGACTAGGGAAAAAAAAATAATTAAAAAAAGAAATGTGCTAGCCTAGGCGGTGGATAAATACCTCAAGGTCTCCTTCCAACAAGTGTCTGTATATGTTGTTGTTGGGTTTTTTTCTATCTTACATGTTATCTGAATGTTTATATTCCAATAAACTTCTACCTCTTCACACCCCAAAGCCTCCTTTCTTGCCCCCCAGGAACCTTGGCTTCCAAGATTCCCCCAGCCCCTATCTTCATCCTGGGATACTGCGAGCAGAGAGTTGGAGAATGGGGGTGGGTTGGGAGGGACCTTAAAGAGCAGCTGGTCTCAAATCCCCTGCCATGGGCAGGGACACCTTCCACCAGCCCAGGTTGCTCAAGGCCTCGTCCAACCTGGCCTTCAACACCTCCAGGGAGGGGACATCCACATCACAGTATCACAGTATAACTAAGGTTGGAAATGACCTCGAGGATCATCGAGTCCAACCTATCAACACAGACCTCATGACTAGACCATGGCACCAAGTGCCACATCCAATCCCCTCTTGAACACCTCCAGGCATGGGGACTCCACCACCTCCCTGGGCAGCACATCCCAATGACGAACGACTCGCTCGGTGAAGAACTTCCTCCTCACCTCGAGTCTAAACCTCCCCTGGCACAGCTTGAGACTGTGTCCTCTTGTTCTGGTGCTGCTTGCCTGGGAGAAGAGACCAACCCCTTCCCAGCTGCAACCACCTTTCAGGGAGTTGTAGAGGGCAATGAGGTCACCCCTGAGCCTCCTCCTGGCTAAACAACCCCAGCTCCCTCAGCCTCTCCTCACAGGGCTGTGCTCAAGGCCTCTCCCCAGCCTTGTTGCCCTTCTCTGGACACCTTCAAGTGTTTCGATGTCCTTCTTAAACTGAGGGGCCCAGAACTGGACACAGTACTCAAGGTGCAGCCTAACCAAAGCAGAGTACAGGGCACAATGGCTTCCCTGCTCCTCCCTGGGCAACCTGTTCCAGTGTCTCCCCACCCTCACTGGGAAGAGTTTCTTCCTCATCTCCAGTCTCAAACTCCCCTCTTCTACCCTCAACCCCTTCCCTCTCATTCTGTCACTCCCAGCCCTTTTCAAAAGTCCCTCCCCAGCTCTCCTATTGCACCCTTCAGGTACTGGAAGGCTGCTCTGAGGTCTGCCTGGAGCCTTCTCTTCTCCAGGCTGGACAGCCCCAGCTCTCCCAGCCTGTCTCCACAGGGGAGGTTCTCCAGTCCTTTGATCACCTTTGTGGTCTTCTCTGGCCCACCCCAACAGTTCCATGCCCTTCCTATGTTGGGGGCACCAGAACTGGATGCAGTGCTGCAGGTGAGGTCTCAGCAGAGCAGAGGAGGAGAATCACCTCCCCTGTCCTGCTGGTCACACTGTTCCTGGATGCTGGCTCATCCTGGATGAGGTCTGTGTCCTTGCAGGCCTTTGTGGGAGAACTGGGTTGCAGACCTGATCTGGTAGGATGTGGTTTTGTCCTCAATGGGCAGTACAGTGCCTCTGTACTTGGCACTGGTGAAGTACTAGGTTCAGTTTTGAGGCCCTCACTCCAAGAAAGACATTGAGGTGCCGGAGGAGGTCCAGAGATGAGCTGGTGAGGAGCAGCTGAGGGCACTGTGGTTGCTGGTTGCTTAGTGGGGAGAAAAGGAGACTGAGGGGAGACCTCAGCTCCTTGAAAGGAGGTTGGAGTGAGGTGGGGATTGGCCTCTTCTCCCTAGTATCAGGTGATAGAACAAGAGGAAATGGCCTAAAATTGTGGCAGGGGAGGTTTAGGATAGAGATGAGGGAAAATGTCTGCTGCAAGAGTGGTCAGGGGTTGGCCCAGGCTACCCAAGGAGATGGTGGAGTCCCCATCCCTGGAGGGGTTTGAGAAACCTGGGGCCACGGTTTGATGGCCATGATGGTGTTTGGGTTGATGGCGTTGGGACTGGGTCTCAGGTCCCATGAATGTGGGTTTATAGGATGGAGTTTGCTGGATTTCCTTCCCCAGGTGTTACTGGAGGGGCTGTATCTGCCCCATGTCCCTCACTCAGCCCCAGCTCTGTGCAGGCCAGGCTGGGGCAGGAGCTCCTCTCCCAGATCTCTCCTGTGTTGCCACCTCCTCTGCACACAGAGGACATTTGATGCTTTCCAGAGGTTTGCTGTTGACGCAGCACCTGACGCTGCTTTTTCCAGTTGCTGAACCAGTTTGGCACTGGGAGAGGAGCTGTGTTCCAGCCCTCACTGGAGTGACAGCCAGCATGGATTTAGGAAGGGCAGATCCTGCCTCTCCAACCTGATCTCCTTCTATGCCCAGCTGACTGCCTGGTGGATGTGGAGCAGGCTGTGGATGTAGTCTGCCTGGACTGCAGCAAGGCCTTTGACACCGTCCCCCACAGCAAACTCCTGGCCAAGCTGTCAGCCCCTGGCTTGGACAGCAGCACTCTGAGCTGGGTTAGGAACTGGCTGGAGGCTGAGCCCAGAGAGTGGTGGTGAATGGTGCCACAGCCAGCTGGTAGCCAGGCACTAGTGGTGTGCCCCAGGGATCAGTGCTGGGCCCCATCCTCTTTAATATCTTCATTGATGATCTGGATGAAGGGACTGAGTCCATCATCAGCAAATGTGCAGATGACACCAAGCTGGGGGCAGGAGTTGATCTGTTAGAGGGTCGCAGAGCTCTGCAGAGGGACCTTTCCATGCTGGAGAGATGGGCAGAGTCTGAGGGCATGAGATTGAACACATCCAAGTGCCAGGTGCTGTACTTTGGCCACAGCAACCCCATGCAGTGCTACAGGCTGGGATCAGAGTAAATGGAGAGCAGCCAGGCAGAAAGGTCCTGCAGGTTCTGATTGACAGCTGGCTGAACATGAGCCAGCAGTGTGCCCAGGGGGCCAAGAAGGCCAAGGGCATCCTGGCCTGTATCAGGAAGAGTGTGGCCAGCAGGATCAGGGAAGTCATTGTGCCCCTGTACACTGCACTGGTTAGGCCACACCTTGAGTCCTGTGTCCAGTTCTGGGCCCCTCAGTTTAGGAAGGACATCGAAACACTTGAAGGTGTCCAGAGAAGGGCAATAAGGCTGGGGAGGGGTCTGGAGCACAGTCCTGTGAGGAGAGGCTGAGGGAGCTGGGGTTGCTTAGCCTGGAGAAGAGGAGGCTCAGGGGAGACCTTCTTGCTCTCTCCAACTCCCTGCAGGGAGGTTGCAGCCAGGAGGGGTTGGTCTCTTCTCCCAGGCAGGCAGAATCACCTCTCTGGCTCTGCTGGCAATGCTGCTTTGGATGCAGCCCAGGCTGTGCTTTGCCTTCTGTGCTGCAAGCTCACACTGCCTGCTCCCATCCAGCTTCTCCCCCACCAGCACCCCCAAGTCCTTTTCCTCAAGGCTGCATTCCATCACCTCCTCCCCAGGTCTGTACTGACAGTGAGGATTGTTCCAGCCCAGGAGCAGGACCCTGCACTTGCTCTTGTTGAACCTCATGAGGTTCCCCTGGGCACCACCTCTCTCTCCAGCTTGTCCAGGTCCCTCTGGGTGCCATCCTGTCCCTCTGGTGTATAGACAGCAGCCTTGGTGTCATCTGCACCCTTATTTATGGTGCCTCAATCTCACTGTCTACAGCACTGATAACAATAGGAAACAGCACAGGTCCCAGTAGAGACCCCTGAGGGACGCCAAATCAATGGCAACGAGGTCCTCTCTCCATGGAGATTAACTCATCACTGAGCCTCTTCCACCAGCTCCTCACCCTGCTGTCCCAGACCTATCTCCAGTCCCAAGGCCGGGTCCCAGGTGGGGACAAGAGCAGCTCTCAGCCCCGTTTGGTGTCAGGACAGTGCCTGCAGAAGCCACGGGGAGAGAAGGTGCACAGGGCCACAGCGATGCAGACCATTGTGAGGGGCGTCATGGTGAGGGGCATCAGGGTGAAGCAGGCTGGGCTGAGGGTGGTCCAGCAGGGAGGAAAGCAAAGGTGAGGATGGCTGTGGCAAGGGTGACCTTGCTGAGGAAGGTCATTGCAAGGCAGACATGGGGAGGAAGGCCATGATGAGGGTGAGGATGGCAGCGGTGGGGTAAGCTGTGGTGGGGAAGACCATGGAGACAAAGGCCATGGTGAGGAGAGCCAGGGTGAGGGTGAAGGAGCAGAGTGAGGCAGAACAGGGTGAGGGGAGCCAGGGTGAGGGTGAAGGAGCAGAGTGAGGCAGAACAGGGTGAGGGGAGCCAGGGTGAGGGTGAAGGAGAAGAGTGAGGCAGAACAGGGTGAGGGGAGCCAGGGTGAGGGTGAAGGAGAAGAGTGAGGTAGGGTCATGGTGAGGAAGGCCACAGGGAGGCAGGCTATAGGGAGGAAGATCATGCTGAGGATGAGAAGATGGCCACAGTGAGGAAGGTGGAGCTGAGGGTGAGGATGGACACAGTGAGGAAGGTCAAGAAGGGCAAGGCAAGGGTGAGGATGGCCCTGGTGAGTGAGGAAGGTCAGGGTGAGGATGAGGGTGGCCATGGTGATGAAGGTCAAGGAGCAGAAGGGCATGGCGAGGGTGAGGATGGCCCTGGTGAGTGAGGAAGGTCAGGGTGAGGATGAGGGTGGCCATGGTGATGAAGGTCAAGGAGCAGAAGGGCATGGCAAGGGTGAGGATGGTGAAGGTGAGTGAGGAAGGTCACAGTGAGGATGAGGGTGGCTACAGCAATGAAGGTCAGGGAGCAGAAGGGCATGGCGAGGGTGAGGATGGTGAGGGTGAGTGAGAAAGGCCGCGGGGGGGGGAGGCCGCCCCGGGGCTGCGAGGCCGTGCCGCAGCCGCCGTGCCCGCCCCGCGGCGCCCCGATGCGGGCTGTGGCTGTGACTGTGGCTGTGGCTGTGGCTGTGGCTGTGGCTGTGGCGGCGGCCCCGGCGCGGCGGGAGGTAAGAGCGGCCTGCAGGGGGCAGCGGCGGGCCCGGGCGGCGGGAGGTAAGAGCGGCCCGCAGGGGGCAGCGGCGGGCCCGGGCGGCGCGGCGGGAGGTAAGAGCGGCCTGCAGGGGGCAGCGGCGGGTCCGGGCGGCGGGTCCGGGCGGCGGGAGGTAAGAGCGGCCTGCAGGGGGCAGCGGCGGCCCCGGCGCGGCGGGAGGTAAGAGCGGCCTGCAGGGGGCAGCGGCGGGCCCGGGCGGCGGGAGGTAAGAGCGGCCTGCAGGGGGCAGCGGCGGCCCCGGCGCGGCGGGAGGTAAGAGCGGCCCGCAGGGGGCAGCGGCGGGCCCGGGCGGCGGGAGGTAAGAGCGGCCTGCAGGGGGCAGCGGCGGGCCCGGGCGGCGCGGCGGGCCGGGGCGGGCGGGGCCGGAAGCGGAAGGGCAGCCGGAGCCGTTGCGGCGGCGCTGCTGGGCCGGTGGGGCCGGGCCGGGCCGCAGCCGCCGAGCGCGGCCGGAGGGGAGCGGAGGGGAGGTGAGTAGGCAGCGCGGCCGCGCAGCGCGGCCCTGCGGGGCCTGCGGAGGGGTTCGCGGGGCGGGGGCGGGGGTCAGGCCGGGCCCGGGCCCGCGGCGCCCCGGGGCTGTTGGCGGCGCCCTCGGTGCGGTGCCCGCGGCCTGCAGCGCTCCGCAGCCCGGGTGCCCCCCAGCCAAACGGGGCGCCGCGGGCCCTGTGCCGGTTGGCTTGCGGCCGGGTGGGTAGCAGGGGGCAGCGGGGACGTGAGCGGTAAGGTCCCGGCAAAGCCCCGGGGCTCCGCACGGCGCCTCCCGGCCTGCGCTCCGCCCCGAGCCCGCAGCCTCGGGGACACCAGGTCGGGCCCCGGTGCCCTCGGTGGGCTGGTGCCAGGCCAAGGGGTGAGTGTGTGAAGAGCCAGGCGTGGTTAGAGCTGGCTGCAAGCCTCCTGTCCCCCCAGATGCATCACTGTAAGAGGTACCGGTCCCCGGAGCAGGAGAACTACCTGGGGCACAGGTGGAAGAGGAAGAGGTCTCGAAGCAGAGACTACTATGAGGGGAGGCTGCGATACCCGCCCCGCAGGGATCTGGCCAGGAGGTCACGATCCAGAAGGTGAGAGCAGGTTTTGGGCAGGGGTTGGGCAGGGGCAGAGGGGACAGGCAGCTCACAGACCCTCCTCCTCCTCCTCCTCTCTGCTGGGCACCTTCCAGAGCCAGCGCTGCACGGTGGCAGCTTTCATGTGCTGGCTGAGGATCAGCTGTAAACCTGTAAATCCCAGGGATGGAAGGAAAGGGCTCGGGGGGGGGGGGGGGGTGTGTGTGCTTTCCCTTACATGTTGCTGCATCTGGCCACATGTTCTCCCCAAAGCCATGTCTTGGCTATCAGAGAGGGGTAACAGCCTGCCCTGGAATCATCTTTCCCAGTTCTGATGCTGTGAAGGGCTTCCAAGCCTTTCCCTTCCTGACAGCAGGACAAGAGGCAGCAGCCTCAAGGTGCTTGAGGGGAGGTTTAGGTTGGAGATGAGGAACAATTCCTTCACTGCAAGAGCGGCCAGGGACTGGAACAGGCTGCCCGAGAGGGCGGCGGAGTCGCCGTCCCCGGAGGTGTTCAGGCTTGTGGCCGTGGCACTTTGGGACGTGGTGTAATGGCCATGGTGATGTTGGGCTGATGGTTGGACTGGGTGACCTTAGAGGTCTTTTCCAGCCTCAGTGGTTCTGTTCTGTGAGCCTCTCTGAGAGTATCCCAGAGCAGATTTTGAGCGAGCGGCGCTTTGCCCTCACCTGCGCCGCCAGCGAGGGTCCCAGCGGCGCTCGCTGATCTTTCCTGCTTCAGCACTGGATTTTACCTTTGATCCTCTCTTTGTTCAGCGTTCCCACAGGGACAATGAGGTGCTGGAAGCAGGGTGGATGAGGCCCTTTGGTGAGAGGAGTGGCAGTGAGGGTTCTGGAACAGAGGCAGTGGGCACCTGCTGACACATCGCCGCCGTGTGTGCGGCCGAAATAGACTGCTTTGGTCCTTGCTGCTCCCCAGGACCAAGGCTGGTGCAGTTGAGCAGGTTGAGCAGGGCAGGTGCAGCCAGAAGGGAGCTGAGGTCATCATTCCTGAAGTGTTCTGCAGATGAATTTCTCTTCCCAGCCTGGCTGTTGTTTACTTGGAGCATTGTGAAATAACAGCTGACGCACGCAGTAGGCCTTCCCCTTCCTTCGCCTGGTGGAGCACCTAGGATGGAGCTGGCTGAAGGGGAGCCTACAAGAAGGCTGGGGAGGGACTTTTTACAAGGGCTTGTAGTGATAGGACCACAGAATCACAGAATGGGTTGGGTTGGAAGGGACCTCCAAAGGGCATCCAGTCCAACCCCCCCTGCAGTCAGCAGGGACATCCCCAACTCGATCAGGCTGCTCAGAGCCCTCTCCAGCCTCACCTTGAATATCTCCAGGGATGATGCCTCAACCACCTCCCTGGGCAACCTGTTCCAGTGTTCCAGCAGCCTCCTGGTGCAGAGCTTGTTCCTCACATCCAATCTAAATCTGCTCTGCTCTAGTTTGAAGCCATTGCTCCGAGTCCTGTCCCTGGAGGCCTTTGCAAACAGTCTCTCACCATCCTTCCTGTAGCCCCCAGGTACTGGCAGGCTGCTATTAGGTCTCCCTGGAGCCTCCTCTTCTCCAGGCTGAGCATCTCCAGCTCCCTCAGCCTGTCTTCCTAGCAGAGGTGCTCCAACCCCCTGATCATTTTCATGGCTCTCCTCTGGACCCTCTCCATCAGGATGAGAGGGACTAGATTGAAGCTGGAAGAAGAGAGATTAGGAAGAAGCCCTTTGCTGTGAGGGTGGGGAGACACTGGAACAGGCTGCCCAGGGAGGTTATGGATGCGCCCTCCAAGGAAGAGTTCAGGGCCAGGCTGGATGAGGCCTTGATCAGTCTGGTCTAGTGCAAGCTGCCCCTGCCCCTGGCAGGGGGGTTGGAGCTGGGTGATCTTTAAGGTCCCTTCCAACCCAAACCATTCTGTGATTTCCCAGGTGGAAGTCTTCTTGCCCCTTGGTTCTCAGCCTCTGGGCCTCTCAGAGGTCTGCTGGCCTCCTCTGTGTTTTAGATGTTCATTTCTGAATCCTCCACACCTTACAGGTAGGCAGAGGTGCCCCAGAGGTGTGGCTGGAGCTGAGGCTGGGTGTCAGAACAGGACTGTGGGTTGGGTTTTTTGTGTGCTTTGGCTAGTTCAGCAGCGACCTGGAGCTGCTGCTTTCTTGGCAGGCAGCTTGAAATTGCCTTCTTGGTCTAAAATGAGATCAAAGATATCTGGAAAGCCAGCAGCAAATCTCCCTGCTGAGTGCTTGGATCTTCTACCTAAACCACAGCTTCTCACTTGCTGACCTGTGAAGCAAGGCAGTGGAAGATGCTTAATCAGAGCAGCTGCACCACAGCTGGGCTGGCAATGGCAGTGGTGCTTTGGGGGCAGAATCAGGGCACTGCTCAGTGGCACCATTTTTGCTGTCTTCTGTAAGAGAGGCACCACAGCAGTGGTGCTAGGGAAGCACAGGGACCTGCAGAGCAGGTCAGGGTGCCTGAAACTCTTGTGTGCAGTAAATACAGCCAGGAGCTTTGTGTGAGGCCTTATGGCCCTTCCCAGTGCAGAGATGAGCTTGCTTGAGCATTTCCCTCACACACTTGCAGCCCTCATTGCTGCTGGAGCTGCAGCTGTACTCTCAAGGGAGGTGGTGGAAGCCTCCTGCCTGGAGGTGTTTGCAGCCAGGCTGTCTGTGGCTGTGAGCAACCTGCTGTAGTGTGAGGTGTGCCTGCCCCTGGCAGGGGGGTTGGAACTGGCTGAGCCTTGAGGTCCCTTCCAATCCTAACAGTTCTATGATTCTGTGTGAGGAACAAGCTCTGAGGATGTTAAGAACAAGCTCTTTACCATGAGGGTGGTGGAACAGGTTGCCCAGAGATGTGATTGGGACCCTGGAGATACTCAAGGTGAGGCTGGACAGGGCTCTGGGCAGCCTGATCTAGTGGAGGATGTCCCTGCTGGCTGCAGGGGGTTTGGACTGGATGACTTTTGGAGGTCCCTTCCAACCCAGAGCATTCTGTGTGTGAAAGGGAAGGTGGAAGTGGTCACACAGCAGCCTGGCATCAGATTGGATGTTAGGAAGAAGCTCTTCTCCATGAGGGTGGTGAGACACTGGCACAGGTTGCCCAGGGAGGTGGTGGAAGCCTCATCCCTGGAGATGTTTGAGGCCAGAGATGAGCTTGCTTGAACACTTCCCTCACACACTTGCAGCCCTCATTGCTGCTGGAGGTGCAGCTGTACTGGAGAAGGAGGTGGTGGAAGCCTCCTGCCTGGAGGTCTTAAGACCAGGCTGGATGTGGCTGTGAGCAACCTGCTGTAGTGTGAGGTGTGCCTGCCCCTGGCAGGGGGGTTGGAACTGGCTGATCCCTGAGGTCCCTTCCAACCCTGACAATTCTATGATTCTACACTGTGGAGGCCACCTTTTGCTTCTGGCTTCAGCTAATGATCTGCTGGGCAGGTGTGCACCAAAGGCCTGGCCTCCAGGGGCCCCCAGTTCTCCCCTGGGATGATGTCTGCTGCTGGCTTCAAGTCTCATTTGCTGAAGACCTAATGAGCCATCTCCCCAGGTGCTCTAGGTTGGATATTAGAAGAAACATCTTCACTGGAAAGGTTACAAACACTGAAACAGGCTCCACAGGGAGAGGATTCAGTCCCCATCCCTGGAAGTGTTTCACAGAGGCAGAGATGTGGTGCTGAGGGACATGGCTTAGCACCAGGTTTGGTAGAGAATGGTTGGACTGGGTGATCTTGAAGGTCTTTTCCAACCTAAATGATGCAGTGATTCCAGGGGGAGGAGGAAGGGTGGCAGACAAACACTGGTGTGGAGCCTCCATGGCAGGAGGCTTCCAAGGCCTGCCTGGGTCTGTTCCTGTGTGACCTGCCCTAGGTGATCCTGCTCTGGCAGGGGGGGTTGGACTCAGTGATCTTCAGAGGTCCCTTTCAGCCCCTGTGATTCTGTGTGGTGGTGGAGGTGGCTCAGGTGAGGTGGGCATCCCAGGTGGAGCTCCAAGTGGGTTGTTTCCTGCTGGCATCAGGAAAGGTGGGAGGGCCACACTGTTCTCTCTTGCAAACCTTCTGTGAGAGGTGGTCAGTGTTTGAGCCACAGCAGAGGGGTGGTTGGAAGCTAGGGTGTTGCCCTGCTGCCAGAGAGCAGGAGCACTTGGTTTCAGCAGGACTCTTGCCCTTCTGTGCTTTTCCAAGCTGCCCAAAAAAAGACATTGAGGTGCTGGAGTGCACCCAGAGGAGGGCAGTGGGGCTGGTGAGGAGTTTGGAGGGTGTCATAGGAGAAGCAGCTGAGGGAGCTGGGGTGGTTTAGCCTGGAGAAGAGGAGGCTGAGGGGAGATCTTACTGCTCTCTACAGCTCCCTGAAAGGAGCTAGGCTGGGGGCTGGTCTCCTCTCTGAAGTAACAAGTGACAGGGTGAGAAGAAATGATCTCAAGTAGTGCCAGGGGAGGTCTAGGTTGGATGCTAGGAAAAATTCCCTTACAGACTCACAGAACATTAGGGGTTGGAAGTGACCTTGAGGGATCATTCAGTCCAACCCCCCTGCCAGAGCAAGGTCACCTAGGGCAGGTCACACAGGAGCACATCCAAGTGGGGTTTGAATGTCTCCAGAGAGGGAGACTCCACAAGCTCTCTGGGCAGCCTGCTCCAGGCCTCTGTCAGCCTCACACTGACAGAGCTTTCCCTTCTGTTCCCATGGCACCTCCTCTGCTCCAGCTGGCACCCACTGCCCCTTGTCCTGTTGTTGGACATCTCTGGGCAGAGCCTGGCTCCATCCTCCCAGCACTGGCCTGCACATCTTTATCAATAGCATTGAGGGCACCCCTCAGGCTCCTCTGCTCCAGGCTAAGGAACCACAGAGCAGTTAAGGCTGGAAAAGACCTTTATGATCAAGCCCAACCCTAACCAACCTGCCAGGACTACTAAGCTATATCCTGAAGTGCCATGGCCACACACTTCTTGAACACCTCCAGGGATGGGGACTCCACCACCTCCCTGAGCAGCCTGTTCCAATCCCTGACCACTCTTGCAGCCAAGACATTTTTCCTAATCTCCAACCTAAACCTGCCCTGGTGCAGCTTGAGGCCATTTCCTCTTGTCCTATTGGTTAGTTACCTGGGAGAAGAGACCAGCACCAGCCTCACTCCAGCCTCCTTTCAAGTGGCTGTGGGGAGCAATAGGATCTTCCCTCAGTCTTCTCTTCTCCAGGCTCAGCTAGAGACCCACCTGCCTCAGCCTTTCTTCAACAGGGAGATGTTCCACTCCCTTCATCACCTTTGTGGCTCTGCACTGGACTCTTTGAGCAGCTCCCTGCTTTCTCAGAGGAGGGTCATGAAAATGATCAAGGGGTTGGAGCACTTCTGCTATGAAGACAGGCTGAGGGAGCTGGGGGTGTTCAGCCTGGAGAAGAGGAAGCTCCAGGGAGACCTAATAACAGACTGCCAGTACCTGAAGGGGGCTACAAGAAGGATGGAGAGAGACTGCTAGCAAAGCCTGCAGGGACAGAACCCGGAGCAATGGCTTCAAACCAGAGCAGATTGAGATGGGATGGGAGGAACAAGTTGTGCACCAGGAGGGTGGTGGAACACTGGCACAGGTTGCCCAGGGAGCTGGCTGAGGCCCCATCCCTGGAGATATTCAAGGTGAGGCTGGACAGGGCTGTGGGCAGCCTGATCTAGTTGAGGCTGACTGCAGGGGGGTTGGACTGGATGCCCTTTGGAGGTCCCTTCCAACCCACCCCAACCCATTCTGTGGTTCTATGACATCTCTGAGGGGGGAGACTTGCCAAGTCCTCTTCTATGATTCTATGACTCTGCTGCCAGAGTGGTCAGGCTTTGGCACGTGCTGCCCTGGGAGGTGGCAGAGTCACCAGCCTTGGGTGTGTTTGAAGGTGGTGTGGCTGTGGTGCTTGGGGGGCTGTAGCCAGGTGGGGGTTGGGCTCTTCTCCCAGGCAACCAGCACCAGAACAAGAGGACACAGTCTCAAGCTGTGCCAGGGGAGGTTCAGGCTGGATCTTAGGAGGAGATTCTTCACAGAGAGAGAGATTGCCCATTGGGCTGTGCTGCCCAGGGAGGTGGTGGAGTCTCCATCCCTGGAGGTGTTTGGGAAGAGCCTGGCTGGGGTGCTTGGTGCCATGGCTGAGTTGATTAGCTGGTGTTGGGTGCTAGGTTGGACTGGATGATCTCAGAGGTCTCTTCCAACCTGGTTAATTCTATTCTGTTCTATTCTAACCTTGCAGAGTAGGCTTCTGGGCTGGCCTTGGGTGCCCCTGAGGGTCTTTTCCCACCTGCCTGTTTCCGCATGGCTCTGTGAGCGCCCGTCCCGGGCAGAGCCGCGCTCCGGCGGCGCTCGGCTCGGACGCTTGGGCTCCTCCACCTTCCAGGCCTGTTCCCAAGCTTCCCCCTGGCTGCCAGGCCTGCTGAAGGGCGCTGTCGTTTGTGCTGCAGCCACGAGAGGATGCCTTACCACCGGAGGTACCGGCGGGACAGCGAGGCCTACCGCTGCGAGGAGCACAGCCCCTCCTTCGCCGAGGACTTTTACCCCAGCCGCCCGCGCCACTGGCGCCGCTCCCGGGGCAGGGAGCAGCACCGGCCCAGGAAGCACCAGCACTACTGCAGGAAACGCAGGAGCAGGTCTTGTAGCAGTGCCTCCTCGGTGAGTAGCAGCCAGCACGAGCTCAGGAGGGTTCAGGTTACTAACTCTTCTTGCCTTCCTTCCAGCTCTGAGGGCGCTGGGTGAGTAACCTCTGATCCCTTCTCGTGTCGTTGGTTTGCTTTCGTTCTGCCTTCGAGCCGGTGTGTGTGTGTTTGTGTCTCCACTGCCTTCCAGGATCTGGAGGGGGCTACAGGAAAAGCTGGGGAAGGGCTGTCAGGGAGTGATAGGAGTAGGGGCAATGGAACAAAACTAGAAGTGGGGAGGTTCAGATTGGATGTTAGGAAGAAGTTGTTCCCCAGGAGGGTGGTGAGAGACTGGCACAGGTTGCTCAGGGAGGTGGTGCAAGCCTCACCCCTGGCGGTTTTGAAAGCCAGAGACTTTGAGCAGGCTGCCCAGAGAGCTTGTGGAGTCTCCCTCTCTGGAGACATTCAAAGGCAGAGATTTTGAAAGCCACTCCCCTCACACACTTGCAGCCCTCATTGTTGCTGGAGGTGCAGCTATACTCTAGAAGGAGGTGGTGGAAGCCTCATCCCTGGAGGTCTTAAGGCCAGGCTGGATGTGGCTGTAAGCAACCTGCTGTAGTGTGAGGTGTCCCTGCCCATGGCAGGGGGGTTGGAAGTGGCTGATCCCTGAGGTCCCTTCCAAGGCTACCAGTTCTGTGATTCCATGAATGGTCTCAAAAGCTTGTCTCTTGTGAAGTGGAAAGTGTTTGGAGTTACTGGGTTTTGCCTGGTTCAACCCCTTCTAGCTTTAATACGTGAGGGAACTAAGCTGGGGATCAGGGAGAGCTTCAAATGGCACCCATGTGACAGGCTGAGGAGAGCCAGCTTTGGCCACAGGCCAGCCTGGCTGCTGGGGATTGTGTCCTGGTGGGGTTTGAACGTGGCCAGGGCTTGGCTTCTGCAGAGAGCTGCTTCTTGGCAGGGCTTGGTGTGCAGTGCTCCTGCAGAGGCACCTCCAGTGGGTTCTGTTCCCAGCCTGGCTCTCCACTGGGCTTGTAAACCCCTGCCCCACCCTAGTTAGAGGCTTTCACCTCCTGGGGATGTGCACTTGTGCTCTCTGCCTCCTTCCACACAAGCATCCCTAGACTTCAGCTTCTCTGAAGACATCCCCCTGGTGTTCTTCCCCCCCTGAAGCACACAGCATTCCTTCCAGGGAGTATTGAGCACTGGGTGAGGAGGCTGGGCCTGAGACTTGGGAATACCCTGGGAGCATGGTGAGGTATCAGCCCTGTGCCTCCCTGCTCCTCTCCTGGCAGGAACCTTTCCATCCTTCACACCTTTGTTGTTTTTCAATGCCACTACAGCTAAGTGAGCAGGCTCTGCTCTCTGCAGCTGGAGCAGACACCTGCATGGCCCAGGAGTTTCTGAGGGGCTGCTGCTTTCCTCCTTCAATTGCTTTCCAGCTGGAGTGTGACTTCTAGCCAGAGCCAGGGGTTGTGGTGGGGTTTGTGTGTGTGAGTGATGGCAGCAACCTGCAGCTTTGGGCTGGTGTCACCTCAACTCCTTTTGGAAGCCTCACAGCTCTCCTAGCTCTCTCTGCCTCCTCCTCCACTGGCCTTTTGGGGTTTTAGTTGTAGCTGATGATTTTGGACTAGCTGGGAGTGGGGGTGAAGCTTGTTAGAAGCTCAGGCATGGAGAGGTAGAAGCTTTGCATGATTTTCTTTGGCTGTTGAGCTTGTTTGGTGGACCCTGGGGTCCTGTCAGGAATGCTGGGCTGGTTTTCCAGTGGAAGCTAGCAGAAGGGGAGGTGAATGTGGCCTCACACCTTCAGTGGAGTGAAATGGCCCCTGGGGGGAATTAACTGAACTGTCCTAAAGTTCTCCCGGGCTGAAAACTGCATCCTGAGGCCAATGTGCAACACCAGGTCTGTGTGGATGGATCTAGGGGCCAGGGTGGTCAGTGGGGCTGTCAGGAAGGGATGGGCTGGTTGGCAGCCAGGGCAGGACATGGCTCTGGGTAGCTGGAGGTCTGTTAGCTGAGGCATGACCAGGAGCCCAGGTGCTCCTCTGGCTCCTGCTGGAGAGCATGTCCTAACTGCCAGCTTTGTGTAGCCTTCATCAGCTTGGCCAGTGGAGAAAAGTTCTGGCAAAGCCCTCCTCTGGCAGAAGGCTGTGGGAGGACCTTCTGGTGGCCTTTCAGAACTTGAAGGGGGCCTGAAAGAGGATGGGGATAGACTTTTTCTCAGGGCCTGCTGTGAGAGGACAAGGGCTGATGCTTTGAACTAAAGGAGGGAGATTCAGCCTACATTAAGGAAGACTTTTTTACACTGAGGGTGGTGAGCCCCTGGCCCAGGCTGCCCAGGGAGGTGGTAGATGCTCCAGCCCTTTAAGCATTGCAGGTCAGGTTGTCTGGGGCTCTGTGCAGCCTGCTCCAGCTGCAGATCTCCCTGCTGGCTGTGAGGGGCTCGGACTTGATGACCTTTAGAGGTCCCTTCCACACCTGAAAGCATTCTGTGACCCTGTCCCCCGGTGCCGCTCCTCTGTGGGGAGCGGCGGTGCCAAAGCCCCCCCGAGCCCTCGAGCTTCCCCCCTGGAGAAGGCAGGGGACACCTTCCTAGCTGAGAGGCATCAGCCAAGGAGGTTGTTTGTTTGGGTTCTGTTTTCTTTTGTTTTGGCTTTTGTTGGGGTTTTTTTGCTTGGTTTGTTTGGTTGTTTTTTTTTTCCTTTACACACCTGTAGCTGTTGATTACTTTTCTGTTTTGAAGTTAGTTTGTGTCTTTGACGTGTCCCTTGCAATATCCCTATCGTTATATATGCTGTGTGCCTTATGAAATGCTGGGATCTGGAAAACCCAATCAACCACCAACCAATCAACTACCTACCAACCACCAACCAACCACCAATGGACCACCAACGACCTATCAACCACCAACCAACCACCAATGGACCACCAACGACCTATCAACCACCAACCAACCACCAATGGACCACCAACGACCTATCAACTACCAACCAACCACCAATGGACCACCAACCATCAACTACCAACCAATCAACTACCAACCACCTATCAACTACCAACCACCAATGAACCACCAACCAATCCACTACCAACTACCTATCAACTACCAACCAACCACCAATGAACCATCAACTACCAACCAATCAACTACCAACTACCTATCAACTACCAACCAACCACCAATGAACCACCAACCAATCAACTACCAACCTACTACCAATGAACCAACAACCAATCAACTACCAACCTCCCATCAACAACCAATCAACTACCAACCTACCACCACCAATGAACCAACAACCAATCAACTACCAACCTCCCATCAACAACCAATCAACTACCAACCTACCAACTAACCACCAACCACCAATGAACCAACAACCTACCACCAACCAACCGACTCCCACCCGCCCATCGACCCGCGCACCTCCCGCCGCGGCTGGCCGCCCGGCGCTGCGTTGCCGGTGGCCTGGGTGGTGTCTGTGGCCCGGGGGGGGCGCCGTGCAGCGGAGCCAGCAGAGCAGTAAGCGCAGCAGGAGCGTGGAAGATGACAAAGAAGGTCACCTGGTGTGCAGGATCGGCGATTGGCTCCAAGAGCGATGTACAGCCACCTTTCGTAAACCTTTTCCTCTCTCCTCTCTCTCCTGCTCTCCTCTTCTCTCCATCTCTTCCTCCTTCTCTCCTTTCTGTTTCCCCACTCTCTCCTAGCCCAGAGCTCTCTCCTCTTGCCCTGGAGAGGTCTCTGCTGGTGTTTTACTGCTTAACAAGAAAGGGACTGAGCAGTAGAACTGCCTGAGGCAGACGGTAGATGCTTTGAGCTGTAACGAGAGTAGCAGGCAGAGGCGACTCAGTGTTTGTTTGGTTTCATTTTGGGGCTTTGCTTTTGGGGGTGTTTGGTTTTTTTTTTGTTTGTTGGTTGGTTTTTGGTTTGTTTTGTTGGGGTTTGGTTGTTTTTTTTGGCTTTGATGGTTTTCTTGCTGTGAAGTTGCAGGCCCCTGCTCAGCTCTGCCTGAGCCCCTGGACCTCACAGCCTGCTCCTGTTTTCTCTCCTAGACGAGATCGTCGGCAGCCTCGGAGAAGGCACGTTTGGCAAAGTGGTGGAGTGCGTGGACCATGCCAGGTGAGTAGCTGCCCCTGCCCACAGCCCCTGCCTGCTCCTTCCAGCTCTCTGCTCTGCCCTCCCCTGCACACTGCCCTGCAGTGCAGTATCACTAAGGTTGGAAGAGACCTCAAAGATCACCGAGTCCAACCTGTCACCGCAGACCTCATGACTAAACCATGGCACCAAGTGCCACATCCAGTCCCCTCTTGAACACCTCCAGGGATGGGGACTCCACCACCTCCCTGGGCAGCACATCCCAATGGCTAACAGCTCTCTCAGTGAAGAACTTTCTCCTCACCTCCAGCCTAAACTTCCCCTGGCACAGCCTGAGACTGTGTCCTCTTGTTCTGGTGGTGGTTGCTAGACAGAAGAGACCAACCCCCTCCTGGCTACAACCTCCCTGCAGGGAGTTGTAGAGAGCAATGAGATCTCCCCTGAGCCTCCTCTTCTCCAGGCTAAGCAACCCCAGCTCCCCCAGCCTCTCCTCACAGGGCTGTGCTCAAGGCCTCTCCCCAGCCTTGTTGCCCTTCTCTGGACACCTTCAAGTGTCTCAATGTCCTTCCTGAACTGAGGGGCCCAGAACTGGACACAGGGCTCAAGGTGTGGCCTCAGCAGTGCTGAGCACAGGGCACAATGACTTCCCTGCTCCTGCTGGCCACACTCTTCCTGATGCAGGCCAGGATGCCCTTGGCCTCCTTGGCCCCCTGGGCACACTGCTGGCTCATGTTCAGGGGGCTGTCAGTCAGCACCCCCAGCTCCCTCTCTGTTTGGCAGCTCTCCAGCTCGCGCCCCTGCGCGCTGCCCTCCCCTGCTGCAGCCAGCCCAGGCCCTCACAAGTGCACAGGACTAATGGTACCAGTCTTGCCTGGAGCAAACCATCAGCACCTTCCACTTGTCACTGAGGAGGGCAGGTTGAGACTGGAGATGAGGAAGAATTTCTTTCCAGGGAGGGTGATGAGACACTGGCACAGGCTGCCCAGGGAGGCTGTGCCTGTCCTCTTCTTGGAGGTGTTCAGAGCCAGGCCGGATGAGGCCTTGAGCAACCTGGGCTGCTGGGAGGTGTCCCTGCCCGTGGCAGAGGGGTTGGAACTGGCTGAACTTTAAGGTCCCTTCCAACCCAAACCATTCTGTAAAAGCTGTGGAGAAGTTCCACTTGCACAGCAGGTGGGAAGGGGCCTGCTTCACACCTCAGCCTTCTCAGGCTGTCCTGTTAGGGGAAGCGGGAAGGGTTTGGAGTCCCATGGCTGAGGGCTCCTGCAGCAAGCTCCAGCTGGGGAAGTGACCTCATGATCTGCCTGGGTCCTTCTCAGTTCTCTGTTTAACCTCTCCAGGGATTACATTTGACCCCTGCCTCTTTCTGACCTTTTGTCTGGCTCTGAGCCCTGAGGTCAGCTTGCTTGAGGAGTGGCTGGTGTCTCCTGCCTCCTCAGAAACCTCTGGAGGTGGCTGCTGGAGGCACAGAGCCCTGGGAGACTGCAGTGCTGGCAGAGCTGCCTGCTGCTGTCTGCAGTCTGAACTGGCAGGAGCCTTCCCCTCCCAGTTAGCTACTGGTCAAGCATCAGAAATCTCTGGCAGAAGGGAAGCCAGGGAAGGACAAAGCCTTTGTAGAGATGAAAATGTGACTGGAGTGACTGGGATGTGCCCTCTCCCTGTGGGCTGAGGATGGCTGGGAGGGGGCTGCTTGTGACCCCAGCCTTTTCTGCTCTCCTCCCTCCCAGGGGCAAATCTCAGGTGGCTCTGAAAATCATAAAGAATGTTGGGAAGTACAGAGAAGCAGCCAGGCTGGAAATCAATGTCCTGAAAAAAATCAAAGAGAAGGACAAGGACAACAAATTGTAAGTGACTCCAGGGTGGGCAGACAGTGGTCTGGGCTTGGGTGACAGCCAGAGAAATGTGGGGCTGGGTACTGGAATACCTGCTCCTTGCTGTCTCCTTCCTCTGGTTTTTGGAAGAGAGGCAGAGAAGTAGCTCTGCTTTGGGCCTCTCGCTCCAGGGAGGACATTAAGGTGCTGGGGTGGGTCCAGAGAAGGGTAACAAAGCTGGGGAAGGGGCTGGAAAACAGGGCTGGGGAGGAGCAGCTGAGGGAACTGGGGGTGTGCAGTCTGGAGGAAAAGAGGCTGAGAGGAGACCTCATTGCTCTCCACAGCTCCCTGAAAGGTTGGGGCCAGGTAGGGGTTGGTCTCTTCGCCCTAGGAGCAAGTGACAGGACAAGAGGAAACAGCCTCAAGTTGCACCAGGGGAGGGTTAGGTTGGACATGAGAAGAAACCTTTTCCCTGGAAGGGTTCTCAAGCACTGGCACAGGCTGCCCAGGGAGGTGGTTGAAGCCCCAGCCCTGGAGGTGTTTCCAGGGGGCAGAGCTGTGGTGCTGAGCTTCAGCAGCAGCCTTGGCAGTTAGAGAATGGTTGGACTCCAGGACCTTAAAGGTCTGCTCCAGCCCAAAGGATTCCAGTGGTGATATGAACAGATCAACTGCCCTGCCAGGTCACAGCAAGGCAAGGTCAGCCAGAAGTTCTCTAACAGCCTCTTGCTGCCCTGTCCCACTTGAACTGGAGCTGTGCCCCAAAGGGGTTGGACAGAGCTGGGGAGGAGCTGTGTCCGTGGTGTACACCGAGGGATTCTTCTGCCTCTGAGTCCCCTGCTGGGGAGCTTTGGCTCACCAACCCCTTCTGAGGTAGCCAGGCCCAGGCAGAGTGACTGCATGCAGGTTCATCCTGGTGTCTTCCTCTCTGCCCAGCTTGTGTGTCCTGATGTCAGACTGGTTCAACTTCCACGGCCACATGTGCATCGCCTTCGAGCTCCTGGGCAAGAACACCTTTGAGTTCCTGAAGGAGAACAACTTCCAGCCCTACCCTCTGCCCCAGATCAGGCACATGGCCTACCAGCTCTGCCATGCCTTGAGGTGTAAGTCAGCCCTGCTGCCTGCCTGCCTGCCTGCCTGCTGGGGAGGGAGCTTGCTGCTTGCATGGGCAGAGCTGTCTGGGTGCTTCACTCTGTGGTCCTTAGGTGTTTCCCCTCTTCCCCCCCAAGCATTAGGGGGCTGCAAGTTTGCCCCCCCCAGCATTAACTTTTGCCAGCCCAGCCCAGCTGGAAGGAAATGGAAGCTGTATTTGCTAGAGTGGAATGCAATGAATGTGTACAAAATACACAGGAGTTCCAATACTGAGAGGTATTTACAACTAACAAGGACCCCCTGGAGCTACTAGCCCCTCCTTTTCTGCCTGCCCCCCTGCCCAAAAGAAGGGAGAGAAGGAGCTGAGGGAGGTGGTGGAGTCACCATCCCTGGAGGTGTTTAGGAGGAGCCTGGGTGAGGCACTTGCTGCCATGGTTTAGTTGCTCAGATGGTGTTGGGTGAGAGGTTGGACTTGATGATCTCAAAGGTCATCTCCAACCTGGTTAATCCAATTCTACACCAATACCAAACCAATGCAGCCAAGGTCAAGCCAAAAGCCAGTTAGTCTCCCTCCAGAGCTGAGAAGCCAGAAGAGAAGAGAGAATTGGTTTGGTACAACCACTTTTAAGTTCCTTATCCCTCCAGGGGGATTGTTTAGGAGTCTCTTTATTTCCCTTTGTTTTTACCCCCAGTAGTGATTGATTCACATTTCTGCTGCTTTTCTGCTCAAGATCTGAGACATTTTAAAGGCATAGCCTGAAACTACCACACACCACACCCCCCACACCCCTTTCTCCAACTTGGTTGCCCAGGGAGGTGGTGGAAGCCTCGTCCCTGGAGGTGTTTGCAGCCAGGCTGGATGTGGCTGTGAGCAGCCTGCTGTGGTGTGAGGTGTCCCTGCCCATGGCAGGGGGGTTGGAGCTGGCTGAGCCTTGGGGTCCCTTCCAAGCCTGGCAGTTCTGTGACTCTCCTTGCCCCTCTCCATGCAGTTCTCCACGACAACCAACTGACCCACACCGACCTGAAGCCAGAGAACATCCTCTTTGTGAACTCAGACTTTGACACTCTCTACAACGAGAAGAAGGTGAGTCAGTGCCCCACAGCCTTTCCCCTGCCTGCACAAATGCCACCTGCCCCTCACAGGGCCTTGCCAGTCACAGAAACATCCAGCTTGGAACAGACAGGGCTCTGGGCATCCTGACCTAGTTGAGGCTGCCCCTGATGGCTGCAGAGGGGCTTGCACTGGATGACCTCTGGATGTCTCTTCCAACTCAAACCCAAGGCCAGCCCAGAACCCTTCTGTACAAGGCTCACCCCTAAACCATAGCCCCAAGCACCACATCCAAATGCCCTTCAAACACCTCCAGGCTTGGTGACTCCACCACCTCCCTGGGCAGCACCCTGACCACTCCTGCTGGGAAAAACTTCTTCCTAATACCAAACCTAAAGATTCTTTCAGCCTGAACCTCCCCAGTCGTAGCTTGAGGCCATTCCCTCTTGCTCTGTCACTAATGACCTGGGAGAAGAGACCAGCACCAGCCTCTCCACAGCCTCCTTTCAGGTAGTTGTAGAGAGCAAGTCTGGTTGGTGGGAAGAACCTGGAAGCTCAGCCTCTTCTTCATCCCATGACTGCCTCCAGTGGAGTGTGGGGTGCCTTCCCTTAGCGCTGCTCTGAGACGCAGAGAGCTCAGAGCTTTGCCCTCATCGTTCCTCCTCTTAGCAGCGTGGACCTGGCAGCTCTGGGTGGGGGTGGTCAGAGGGCTCCTCTCAAAGCCCAGCTTAATCCCAGAGCAGCTGCTGGAAGCCCCAAGGGCTCCTTGTTTGCTTGCAGAGCTGCGAGGAGAAGTCCATCCGGAACACGAGCATCCGCGTGGCGGACTTCGGCAGCGCCACCTTCGACCACGAGCACCACACCACCATCGTGGCCACCCGGCACTACCGGCCCCCAGAAGTCATCCTGGGTGAGTGCTGCTGGCCCCTGGGGGCCTGCCATAGCTGGAGGAGGCCCAGGGAGGCTGTAGGATGGTGCTGGCTGGAAGAAAAGCAGCTCAAGAGGGCTCCCAGTTCCTGGGGACGAGCTGTTGGGTGCATTGCTGCATCCCTGCCTCAGTGGCCTGAAGGTCCTGACTGGATGGAAGGTGCCCAGGGGTGGTGCAGAGGTTTGACATGGAGCTGGGGAAAGGCTGTGAGACTTGGGAGGTGCTCAGGTTAGCTCCAGGGGAACAAGGAGTCAGCATAAGCTGAAACAGAAGCCAGTCTGTTCCAAATGGTGTAGCAGGTCCAGAGGAGGCCATTGAAGTGGTCAAGGGGTTGGAGCACCTCAGCTACGAGGACAGGCTGGGGGAGTTGGGGGTGTTCAGCCTGGAGGAGAGGAGGCTCCAGGGAGACCTAATAACAACCTGCCAGTACTTGAAGGGGGCTACAAGAAGGCTGGAGAGAGACTCTTTGCAGTGGCCTGCAGGGACAGGACCAGGGGCAATGGCTTCAAACTAGAGCAGAGCAGATTGAGATTGGATGTGAGGAATAAGTTCTGCAGCAGGAGAGTGGTGGAACACTGCAGCAGGTTGTGCAGGGAGGTGGTTGAGGCTCCATCCCTGGAGATATTCAAGGTGAGGCTGGAGAGGGCTGTGGGGTAGCCTGATCTAGTTGAGGCTGCCCCTGCTGAGTGCAGGGGGGCTTGGCCTGGATGCCCTTTGGAGGTCCCTTCCAACCCAAATCACTGGAGGGAGACTTGCCAAGTCCTTGGCAGCGTGCACAGGCATCTCCTCAGTGTCTCTTGCTGCTGCCAAGGATTGAAGAAGCTGTTGTGGTGTGTGGAGAGCTCCAGGTGAAGCTGTTTGTCTTTGCAGAGCTGGGCTGGGCGCAGCCCTGCGACGTGTGGAGCACTGGCTGCATCCTCTTCGAGTACTACCGCGGCTTCACCCTCTTCCAGGTACAGCCCCCCAGGGGCTCCTCCCCAACCCTCCCTGCCTGCCCCACAGCACCCAGGGGAAGGGAAATGCAGAGCAGGCACTGGCAAGTTTGAAACTGGGGCACTGAGGTTGCCCAGGGAGGTGATGGAAGCCTCATCCCTGGAAGTGTTTGCAGCCAGGCTGGATGTGGCTGTGGTGTGAGCTGTCCCTGCCCATGGCAGGGGCTTGGAGCTGGCTGAGCCTTGGGGTCCCTTCCAGCCCTGACAATTCTGGGTTGGAATTCTGGGATTCTGTATTTCTCTGAAAACAAGCCCAGGAGAACTCATGGTTTGAGGATTTGTGCCTTGCTCTCCTGACAAAACTCAGATCACTTCTGGTTTCTTCCCCCTGCCTGTGAAGAGTAGAAACGTGAAGAGGGGAAGCAGAGGTGGCCAGGAGCTGCGTCAGCTTGGCTCTGCTTCTCCTGTGCCACGCAGGGACAGAGCTCTGGCTGCCAGCTCTCCCCAGCCCTGACTTCCTGCACCCTCCCCCTTCTGCTTTGCAGACCCATGAGAATCGGGAGCACCTTGTGATGATGGAGAAGATCCTTGGGCCCATTCCATCTCACATGATCCACAAAACTCGGTGAGAGCCTCCTCCTCAGCTCAGCCTGCTCACCTCGGGCCAGCGAGGCTGTGTCCTCACACTGGCTCTCACCTCAGTGGCAGATGTGCTGGAGGTACGTCCCCTGAGCAGCTCCCCTCAGCACCCCCTCTCCTTTGCAGGAAGCAGAAGTACTTCCACAATGGGAATCTGGTGTGGGATGAGAACACCTCTGATGGGAGATACGTCCAAGAGAACTGCAAGCCCCTGCGGGTAGGTGCTGCTGGGTGGCTGCTGGAGGCCTTGGCTGCCTGGGGAGGCTGAACCACGGTGCTGTCCCCTTCTCCAGACCTGTGGTATGGGGCTTGGGGCAGGGAGTTCTGCTTTTACCACCCCCCAACTCTCACCTGCAGTAACAGAGGTTGAACTGAAGCAGAACAGGCACTGGGGAGTTGGAGGGACTCTGTGCCCAGGCTGGGAGACAGCCAGTGCCTTGCTGGGGCTTGGGTCCCTGTCATAGATTCCTTGCAGCTGGAGAAGACCTTTAAGGTCATAGAGTCCAACCAGTCTCTAACTCTACCAAGGCTGCTGCTAAACCATGGCCCTCAGCACCACATCTCTGTGGCTCTGAAAGATCTCCAGGGGTGGAGCAGCCTGGGCAGCCTGTGCCAGAGCTTGAGAACCCTTTCAGGGAGAAGTTTCTTCTAAAGTGCAACTTAAGCCACCCCTGGTGCCACTTGAGGCCAATTCCTCTCATCCTGTCCCTTGTTCCTTGGGAGAAGAGACCCACCCCCACCTGGCTCCAGCCTCCTCGGGGAGCTGTGGAGAGCCAGCAGGTCTCCCCTCAGTGTCCTCCTCCCCAGCCCCTCAGCTGCTCCTCAGGCAACCTATTCCCTATGCTGTAGAGAGCAAGGAGGTCTTCCCTCACCCTCCTTTCCCCCAGGCTAAACACCCCCAGTTCCCTCAGCTGCTCCTCCCCAACTCTCCAGCCCCTTCCCCAGCTTTTTTGCCCTTCTCTGCCTGCAGCCCCTCCCTGCCCAGCTGGGAGCGGAGGGCCCAGGCTGCTCCCGGCCCTTGCAGGCAGTGTGGCAGCCTGCCGCAGCGCCCCCTCCCCCCCCGGCCTCCTTCCCTTTCAGACCTACATGCTGCACGACTCGCTGGAGCACGCCCAGCTCTTTGACCTGATGAGGAGGATGCTGGAGTTCGACCCCTGCCGCAGGATCACCTTCTCTGAAGCCCTGCTGCACCCCTTCTTCGCGGGGCTGTCTGCCGAGGAGCGGCTGCTGTGCGGGCGAGGAGCCAGCAGGGACCTCAGCAGATGACGGCCGGGGAGGGCGCGGGGGGGCCGGCCGGGGAGGGCGTGTACATAGCCGGGGGGCGACACAGGCTCCAGCCTCTGCCCCTGCTGGAGAGGGCAGAGGGGCTGGGGAGGAGGGGGTGGAAAAGGGAAGGAGAAACAAAAAGCCAAGAAAAGCTCCCTTGGAAAGCACAGATTTGTCTATTTATATGTTGTAAAGTTAAAATAAAAGTGTTTCTTATTGTTTGATACTTTCCTTGTAGGCAGCTCTAGGGTTCTTTTGCCTCCCACCTCTGCCTTTCTTTGCTGGAGGGGAAGATGGAGACAAACTTTCACTGGGAAAAGAAGCAGCCAGGAGGCTTTGGAGGGCGAGTGCTGCCCCCCTGCCCCCACCCCGAGTCTCTCCCGGGGCCTCTTCCAGCTGCAGCAAGGAGAGCAGGACCAAATAAACAGCTGGAGGGCCAGGAGAAGACTGTGAAGAGTTGCACTTTATTTCAGGGCATGCCCCCTCTTCCCCACCCCACCCCCACCCTCCCCAGCAGCGGCAGGAATCGTTACAAACATCAGGTCACAAATGGAGTCATCAAGCAGTGACATAGTGCAGTGAGCTTCACCTCTCGGTGACCAGAGCAGCACTCACAGGCAGTTCCTGTGCTGGTGGTGAAGGGCAGAAACTAGGCTCAAACACAGCTGAAAACAAAACCCAAACCACCCCCACGGTGTTCCAGTTGCTGAGGGATGGGGGGCGGGGGGAGGGGAGAGGATAAAACCCCACCCTGACCTCCTTGTGGGTCTCCCAGAGCTCCAGAGGAGCTCCCAGCTGCAGGTGAGAGGTGGTTCATGGGGGTGAGGCCAGCACCTCCTGAAGGAAAAACCTTTGTAGCTGAGGGAAAGCACAGCCGAGTGCCTAAAGCGCTCCAGAGAGTGAAGTTTAGCTGTGCCAAGCACAGCCCAAAGCTGCCTGCTGGGCCAGAAACACTGCAGTTCCCTGAGGCCTGGCACTCCTTCTCCTCAGGGGAGGGCTTGCACCCTCCTGCTGTGCAATACCTTGTCTGGGTTAGAGGGGGAGGGAAGGGGAGGGAGGGGGAGCCTATTGCTGCATGGGGCCTCAGGGCTTGCTGGAGCCACCTGGCCGTGGGGACAGAGCTGAGTCTGTTGCCATCCCTGCACACACCCACACCAAAACACCCCAAACCAACCTGAGCTGGTTCAGTGCCCTTCGGGGCAGCCTGTGGGGAGGGGGAGAAGGAGCCTGTGAAGAAGCCTCGATTATTTCTACCCTGCTGCTGGAGGCAAAGCTGCAGCCTGGCACAAGGAAAGCAGCAGTGGAGCCAGCTGAGGTCTCTTATTGCATGTGGCGAGCAAGGGGAGTGCAAAAGGGGAAGGGGGCTAAAGCCAGAGCTGTGCTGCAGCAACCACCAGGCCATGGCTCTCCACCTTGTCAACTCCTCTGCCTGGCTCAATAGAGGATGAGGCTGAAAGAAAAACCCAAGAAGAGGGCAGAGGGAAGCCTCCTGTTTTGTGGCTTAACCGGCCCCAGCGTGGCTGAGGGGGAACCGGAGCCACCACAGCTCCACCTGAGCCCTGGCTTCCCTGAGGAGTAGCTGCCATGGCTGTGCCCTTACAAGGGGAGGAGGAGGAGGGTTGGAAGGCCCCTGGCACAGCACTGCCTCCTCTAAAACCACTCAGCCTAAGCCAGCAGCTGCAGGTCCAGGCCCCTCAGGGCGGGGGAGAAGCTCAGGGGGGGAGCCAGGGCTCCAGCCCCCTCCGTCCTGCTGAGGTAGATAGGCCAAGGTGCAGGCGGTTTGGTCCAGGAAGAGGCCTGGGGCAGCTCTGTGCCTTCCCCATCACCCCACACTTGCAGGCAGGAGGAACCACTCCATTTTCAAGCAGGGAAGTCTCTTCCCTCCTCCTTGGACACCGTTTGGCCCTTGTCTAAGCAGAGGCAGCGAAAGCCAAGCACCTGATCCCTACCTCCTCCCTTCTAGGAGCACCAGTGGGGCACAGCTTGGCCAGGGTGGGGCTCTCCCTGCTTAGCAGAGCAGCTACAGCAGTAGGTGACCATTGGCACACATCCCTGCCCTGCAGCCTGAGGGGATCCAGCTGCCCTGGAGAAAAGGTCCCCTCTGAAGCTCTCCCAGCTGCCAGAACAGGGTCTCTGTGAGCTGTCAGAGCTCTGGGGCCAGGTAAGGTACCAGAAGAAGAGCAGAGCTCCAAGCAGTGCTCACTCACAGCAGCACTGGGAGCTGCTTGGTGAGAACAGGGCCCCTGCTTGGAATTCTGCATCCCTGAGGGAACAGCTTGGCCTTGTGGCACCTCCTGCACTCAGCACTCCTCCAGGTCTCCTACCAGGCACAGAGCCTCCAGGGAGCTCAGGGCCAGCACCATGGCCTCCTGAAGCTGGCCAGCTGATGGCTTCTGGGCCTGTCCCTGCTCTAGGCAGGGCACCAAAGCTTCAGGGGGCAGGAGATCACCCAACCCACCACTTGCTGAGGTGAGCACAGTTCAGCAGCAGCTGGCAGAGCAACCTGGGCTAGATCCACCCCCCATGGTAGTTCAGCTGAGACCTTCCTGCTGCACTCCTTCACCCTGCCCCCTCCTGCCTGTAAACAGGACTGGGGGAGCTGAGGGCTCCAGGCCTTCCCCAAGCTGGGTCTCAAGCACAGGGATGCACACACTCAGGCCCACCCTCCATGCAGGCTTCAAGCCCAAAGGGAATGAGCAGATGCAGAAGCTGCTTCCCAAACTGCACTGAGGGGAGGAGGGACAGTGGAAGCACTGGGGGGAACCTCACCCAAACATCACCTGCCCCATACACACCACACACCAAAGTGATGCTGCCCTGCTTCACCACTGCTTTCCCTTAGCCACTCACTGTGCCAGAAAGAACCAAACCAAACCTAACCTAACCTAACCCAAGACTCCTCTGGCAAAGTTCTTCCCCCAAAGCCACCTGGCACCCACAGAGCCTGCTGCACCCTCCAAGCCAACCAACAAGCAGCCAACAGGGGGTACAAGCAAGTAAGGCCTAGCTGAGGACATCACTGCTCCCAGAGCACCTGAGAGCTGCTGGCTCATGACACATTCCAAGAGGGAAAGCTCTCCCCCAGGGTCTGGGAGGGAGAGCAAGCTACAGCTGCCCTCAGGAACATAAAACAGGGGAGGGGGGAGTAAAAAAACAACAAAAAGAGAACGAGAGAACCAAAGCAAGTCCTCCCTCCCCCAGCTGCAACAGAAGGGATTCCTAACACACCCAAGGGGTGCTGCTCCCACCGGGACAGCCTGGCTGGGGTCTCTCTGCCCCAGCAGGACAAAACAAAAACCCTAAGTCTCACATTTCCAACCCACCCCTTGCTTGCACCACCTCCAGCTGCATTCAACAGCCTGGGCCCAGGCAGCCTCTCCCTGCATGCCCCCTTCCCCCAGTGGCACAAGAGAGGGGAAAGGGCTTTGCAGGAGCTTCTGCTTCCTCCTTGGGTTTTCTCTTCTGTTGGCTCTTTTGTTTGGTTTTCCTCTTTGTTTTCCTCTTTGTTCCATTTCAGTATGACTCTGGGGGGGGGGGGAGGGGTTGTTTGTTTAAACACACAAACTTCCCTTTCTCCTGGAAGGCCAAAAAATGCTCTCCAGAACTTCACATCCTTAAGGCGTCACGAGTTTACTAGGTCAGGATCCACACGTGGGCAGCTTATTTGACAGACCTCCTCCTCTTCATCATCATCATCATCTTCCTCCTCCTGCCTCTCTCTTCTCTCCAGAGCCTCGTGGCTGGCTGGGCTCTAGGTGGAGTGCAGGGGGATGACGAATTTGCAGCCAAAAGGGGAGTGGTAGTTGATGCCCACCTCTTGAAAGACCTTCTGGGGGATGCCAATGTCACAGAGGTACAGGCGCCCTGCTCTCTCGCCCAGGGGCAGGGGCAGGCCCAAGGCCAGCGACCACTTGGCCTCGATGCCCTGCTCCAGCTCGTTGATGGGAGGGTCTATGCTGAGGACAGGTGCCCTGTTCTGGTTGGCCCAGTCCACCACTGCTTTGTACCACGGCTGATCCCTCAGGAAGGCATTCTCGTGACAATCCAGGCAGTTGATCACCAGGTCCACGGGGGTGTCGGGCAGATCTGAAAGGCAGGGACACCACTGAGTGCTCAGCACCAGGCTGAAGGCTTGGTGCCTCCCCCTCTCCTTGCAGGGCCTCACTGGATCCAGCCTGCCCTCACCTGCTGCTAACTGCTGCCAAAGACACCCACACTGACTTCTAAAAGCTCTCCAGAGCTCTGGAGAGTGTTCATAGAATCACTGAACTGTCAGGGCTGGAAGGGAGCTCAAGGCTCAGCCAGCCCCAACCCCCCTGCCATGGGCAGGGACACCTCACACCACAGCAGGTTGCTCACAGCCACAGCCAGCCTGGCTGCAAACACCTCCAGGCAGGAGGCTTCCACCACCTCCCTGGGCAACCTGTGCCAGGCTCTCACCACCCTCCTGGGGAACAACTTCTTCCTCACATCCAATCTGAATCTCCCCACTTCTAGTGCTGCTCCATCCCCCCCAGTCCTATCCCTCCCTGACACCCTCAAAAGTCCCTCCCCACTCTTCTTGGAGCCCCCTGCAGATCCTGGAAGGCCACAAGGTGGTCTCCTCAGAGCCTTCTCTTCTGTCCTTGATAGGAAATCTTTTCTCATCTTCTAGAAGAGAGGAGCAGCTCAGCCAGCACAGGGCAAGCCCCTCACCACCCCACAAACCAACCTATTTCCCAACCTTGTTTCTCCCAGGCAGCTGAAAGAAGCCAGGGTGGGAAACACTGCTGGTGAGCCACCAAAGGGCAGCCAGCTCTCAGAGGAGATGGAGCCCCAGCCTGTGCTGGGCCACACCAAGAGATGTGAATGGGGACAGCTGCTGGGACTGGTCCAGCAAAGCTGTCTGCCTGGGTGGAAGCAGCAGCTGGCTGCCCATCGAGTGGCAGCTCTGATGTGCTGGCCAAGGCAGGGCCTTGTCCCCAGAGAAGGGCTGCTCTGTCTCCCGGCCAGACGGCAGCTCTTCCGCATCCCTCCAGCCAGGAAACAGCTGCACGGCACAACCCCTGCGCGGCGCAGCCCCTCCCGGCCGCTGCCGTCCCTCCGGCCTGCGGAGCCGCCACTAGGTGGTGCCAGCAGACCGGGCAGGCAGCAGGGAGAACAGAGGCTCGAAGAATGGAAGGGACCTGAAAGCTCATCCAGTTCCAACCCCCTGCCACGGGCAGGGACACCTCCCACCAGCCCAATTTGCTCGAGGCCTTACCCAACCTGGCCTTGAACACCTCCAGGCAGGGGGCAGCCACAGCCTCCCCGGGCAACCTGTGCCAGTGCCTCCCCAGCCTCACTGGGAAGAATTTCTTCATCTTCAGTCTCAATCTGCCCTCTTCCAGCTCAAAGCTGCTGCCCTTCATCCTATCACTACAAGCCCTGATCAGAAGTCCCTTCCTAGCTTTCTTGCAGCCTCCTTCAGTTACTGGGAGGCTGCTCTGAGGTCTCCCTGGAGCCTTTCCCTTCTCCAGCCTGAACAGCTCCAGCTCCCCCAGCCTGCCCCCAGCGAGGAGGTTCTCCAGCCCTGTGGTCATCTTGGTGGCCTGCTCAGGACCTGCTCCAGCAGCTCGACTTCCCTCCAGCACACACCTGCTAAACATTGGATTTTTCTAACCCTTTTTGAATACTGCTTCTCACTCTGCTCTTACCACTGCCAAGATGATCCAAGACTCTGCCACATTCTGAACTCCAGTGGAGGAGAGGAAAAAAGAGAGACACCGAAACCAGCAGCAGAGCACAGGGCTGCGGCGAGGAGCGGCTCTGCCCCTCGGGGCCTTACCTTTGACACTGGACACCTGCTGGCCTTGTGTCTTGCTGAAGAGGTTCAGCTCGTTGGTGATGGACTCCAGCATCTTGACAAAGTTGGGGAGGAAGAGGATGACCTGGACGTCGTGGTTGGAGAGGTGCCGCCCGCAGCTGATGCCCTGCGCCCCCTTCACGTGGGGGCCGCACAGCAGGGCGACCGTGGGCCGCTGGTGCACGTTCTTGGGGTTCAGCCTGAAAGAAACACAGCAGCAGGGGGCTGCTGATCAACTCCCAGAACCTCTCCCCCCTTCTTCCTGCCAGAGGAAAGACAGCAGCCAGATGCAAGCTGCCAGGTGCTCTGCAAGCCTTCCGCTGCCTCTGCCGCGGGCAGCCACATCCTCCGCAGCGCTGCCCCTCCTCAGCTGCTCTGCTCCCGGCTGCCCTGCAAGCCCTCCTCACACCTGCAGCAGGGAGCATGAGGTTTAGGAGCCCTCACTCCCAGGAGGGCATTGAGGGGCTGGAGTGGGCCCAGAGGAGGGCAACCAAGCTGGGGAAGGGTCTGGAGAACAGGGTTGGGGAGGAGCAGCTGAGGGAGCTGGGGGTGTTCAGCCCGAAGAAAAGGAGGCTGAGGGAGACCTCACTGCTCTCTGCAGCTCCCTGAGAGGAGGCTGGAGCCAGGTGGGGGTTGGTCCCTTCTAAGGTGATAGAACAAGAGGCAATGGCCTGAAATTGTGCCATGGGAGGTTGAGGTTGGAGATTAGGAAAAGTTTCCTCACTGCAGGAGTGGTCAGGGATTGGCACAGGCAGCCCAGGGAGGTGGTGGAGGCACCGTCCCTGGAGGTGTGCCAGAGACCTGTGGCCATGGCACGTGAGGACATGGTTTAGTGGCCAGGGTGGGGTTGGGTCAGTGGCTGGACTCCACCTTGGTGGTCTTTTCCAAGCAAAAGAATTCAGCAAGGTCCCAATCTGTCTTGGTTCATCACCAAGCAAGCCCAGCTCTGCTGCAGCATCACTTTCCAGAGGCTTTCTTCTCTCTGCCCCTCTGACTTGAGCAGAGAGCTAACTACACCAACTTGAAGCATGGGGTGAGTGACCCCTGTCAGCACAGCTGCAGCTCAGAAAGGAAGGGGAGACCAAATCCTTTCTACTGCCTAAGCCTCATCAGCTGCAAAATAAATACCAGGGACAGACAGCAGGGTTGAGTGCACCCTCAGTCAGCACATCTGCAGGTGGCACCAAGCTGTGTGGTGCAGTTGATGTGCCTGAGGGACAGGATCCCTCCAGAGGGATCTGGACCAGCTCAAGAACTGGGTCTGTGTGAACCTCAGGAGGCTCAGCAATGCCAAGTGCAAGGTGGTGCACATGGGGCAGGGTAACCCCTGGCATCAGCACAGGCTGGAAAGCAGCCCTGAGGAGGACTTGGGGGTGCTAGGGGATGAAAAACGACATGAGCTGGCACTAAGCACTGCCAGCCCAGCCCCAGCCACGTCCTGGGCTGATTCCGGGCAGCAGGGGCAGCAGGGGCAGCAGGGGCAGCAGGGGCAGCAGGGGCAGCAGGGGCAGCAGGGGCAGCAGGGGCAGCAGGGGCAGCAGGGGCAGCAGGGGCAGCAGGGGCAGCAGGGGCAGCAGGGGCAGCAGGGGCAGCAGGGGCAGCAGGGGCAGCAGGGGCAGCAGGGGCAGCAGGGGCAGCAGGGGCAGCAGGGGCAGCAGGGGCAGCAGGGGCAGCAGGGGCAGCAGGGGCAGCAGGGGCAGCTCTGCTGAGGCCTCCCTGCAGCGCTGGGGCCAGCTCTGGAGTCCACAACACAGACAGAGACCTGTTGGAGCAGGGCCAGAGGAGGCCACAGCAGTGAGGAGAAAAATCTGGGAGACAGAAGCCAAAGAGCAGCCCTCAGTGAGTCACTGATCCAGGACAGGACCTGCAGCCAGCCCCTTCCTAGAGAGGGGACCAAAGCAGCCTGGCTGGGGAGCCCTGCTCCAAGCCCTCCTCCTGCTTCAGCAAGCCTGAGCCTCCCACTTGTGCTCAGGCTCCTTTGGAGTCTGGCTGACAGAGGAGCTGGGGCAGAGCTTTACCTGTTGGGTCCCCCAAGGAGGCTGAGGGCCATCTGGCTGGCACACACTCCTGTCATCTCCAGCCTCCTCTCCAGAGTCAGCCCATGCTTCTCTGCCACCGACAGCAGCTTCTTGTGGAGCTCGTAGGACACGCTCGGGACAACCAGCCCGGAGTCTGGGGGCAGAGAGAGGGGAGGGAGAACCAGCTGTGAGCAGAAGACCTCTCCAGAGGCTGGCCTGGGCTTAGATGACAGCACTTGGACAGAATGGCAGGGAGGTGGTTTAGTAGCTGTCAAGCTGTTTGCTTAACACAGTAACCCAACTGCCTTCTGAGAGCATCAATGGAAGCCAACCTCCTGCATCACAGGAACCTTCCTCTGAGGGAAGCAGAGGCAGCTGAAGACAGCTGCTGGCCTTCAAAGAACAGGTGGCCACCAAAATCCAGCAGGCAGCTTCAGAAACACAGGCACTGAGAAGGCCTTTTCCACTCCACTCAGCACTGCTGGGGCCACACCTTGAGTCCTGGGGTCAGTTTTGGCCTCCTTGCTCCAAGAAGGACATTGAGAGGGTGAAGCAGGGCCACAGAAGGGCAACAAGTTGGGGAAGGGTCTGGAGAACAGGGCTGGGGAGGAGCAGCTGAGGGAGCTGGGGGTGTTCAGCCTGGAGGAGGCTGAGAGGAGACTTCACTGCTCTCTACAACTCCCTGAAAGGAGGCTGGAGCCAGGTGGGGGTCGGTCTCTTCTCTGAAGGAAGAAGTGACAGGATGGGAGGAAATGGCCTCAAGTAGCAGCAGGGGAGGTTTAGGTTGGACATTAGAAGAAACTTCTTCACTTGAAAGGGTTCTCAAACACTGGCAGAGGCTGCCCAGGGAGGTGATTGCATCCCCATCCCTGGAGGTGTTTCAGAGAGGCAGAGATGTGGTGCTGGGGGACCTGGCTTAGCAGCAGCCTTGGCAGAGTCAGAGAATGGTTGGACTTGACCTTCAAGGTCTTTTCCAGCTGAAGCAATTCTGTGACCAAACTCCCTCTTGACCACCTCCAGGCCACCAGTGCTTTGACTCCCACCCCTTCCCAAAGGCATTTCACTGCTCCTAATCACTGTGAAAAGCAGAAGGGCAGCTGTGACTTCATTCCCCACAGCTGGGACACACTGACCAGCCCAAACCTACAGCCCCCCACCCCCACTTCTCCCAACCAAGCAACCAGCCAAGCTGTCCCCCAAGCTGAGCTGTGGCCTGCCAGAAGAGCTGGCCTCTGCCACAGAAGCTGAGCCATGACACTCTGAAGCAGCAGGGCTATGAGGTGGCTGAAAGAATAAAGAAACAGGCTGTAGGGGGGGGAAAAAAAGACAGAAACCCCTTGTCAGACATTGCTGCCAGCCTGCTCTGCCAGCCAGGAAACACTCCAGCAGGAGGATGGAGGGAAAACAAACAAAGAGAGGCTTTGTGAAGTGGTGAGAACAGTGCCCTGCAGCTGGCAGCCACACCATCCTTCCCCCTGGCTTCAGCAGCAGCCTTGCCTGCCACCAGCAGGTAAGGGAAACACTGCACTGGGGGATTCTGCAGCTTTTCCTCCTCCAAGCAGGCTGAGCTGGCACTGTCCTGGTAGAAACAGACCTGGCACTAACATCTGTGAGCTCTGCTGGCAATAAACACAGAGGAAGAGGACAGACGAAGAGGACAGACCAGACCAGGTTGGAAGAGACTTCGAGATCATTGCATCCAACCTATCACCCAACACCATCTAATCAACTCCAGCAAGGCACCAAGCAACCCATCCAGGCTCCTCCTAAACACCTCCAGTGATGGTGACTCCACCACCTCCCTGGGCAGCACAGCCCAATGGGCAATCTCTCTTTCTGTGAAGAACTTCTTCCTAACATCCAGCCTAAACTTCCCTGGTGCAGCTTGAGACTGTGTCCTCTTGTTCTGGTGCTGCTTGCCTGGGAGAAGAGACCAACCCCCACCTGGCTACAGCCTCCCTTCAGCTTCAGAGCAATAAGGTCTCCCCTGAGCCTCCTCTTCTCCAGGCTAAGCAACCCCAACTCCCTCAGCCTCTCCTCACAGGGCTGTGCTCCAGACCCCTCCCCAGCTTTGTTGCCCTTCTCTGGACATCTTCCAGCAGCTCAACCTCCTTCCTAAACTGAGGGGCCCAGAACTGGACACAGGATTCAAGGTGTGGCCTAACCAGTGCAGTGTACAGGGGCAGAATGACCTCCCTGCTCCTGCTGGCCACACTGTTCCTGATGCAGGCCAGGATGCCCTTGGCCCTCTTGGCCCCCTGGGCACACTGCAGGCTCATGCTGAGGGAGCCACAGCAGTTTCTTGGTGCTGTGTGGAGTAGAGAAGTACAAGGGAAGGAGAAACCTTGGTGGGGAGAGAAGTGCCAAATGCCAGTGAGGGGAGAACCCTGAGCATCTTCAGCCACCTAAATCAGCCTCCTCATTCCAACTGCTCTCTGCACACAGAGGAAGGCAGCTGGAGGTGCTCTCTGCAGCTCCCTGAAAGGAGGCTGGGGCCAAGGGGAGGGTCAGTCTCTTCTCCCTAGGGACAGGCTCAGCCCTGGTGAGACCCCACCTGGAGTACTGTGTCCAGTTCTGGAGCCCCTATGACAAGAGGGATCTGGAGGTGCTGGAAGGTGTCCAGAGCAGGGCCACAAGGATGATCAGAGGGCTGGAGCTGCTCTGCTGTGAGGACAGACTGAAGGAGTTGGGGCTCTTCAGTCTGGAGAAGAGAAGGATCCCAGGTGACCTCATTGTGGCCTTCCAGTATCTGAAGGGGGCTACAGGAAGGCTGGGGAGGGACTGCTCAGGATCTCAGGGAGTGATAGGACTAGGGGGAATGGAATGAAGCTGGAGGTGGGGAGGAAGTTCTTCCCCATGAGAGTGGTGAAGCCCTGGCATGGGTTGTCCAGGGAGGTGGTTGAGGCCCTGTCCCTGGAGGTGTTTAAGCCCAGGCTGGCTGAAGTTCTGGCCAGCCTGATCTAGTGTGGGGTGTCCCTGCCCATGGCAGGGGGGTTGGAGCTAGATGATCCTTGTGGTCCCTTCCAACCCTGACTGATACTATGATACAAGAGGAAATGGCCTCAAGTTGCAGCAGGGGAGGTTTGGGTTGGATGCTGGGGAAAATGTCTTCACCAAAAGAGTGGCCAAGCCCTGGGAGAGGCTGCCCAAGGAGGCAGTGGAGTCACCATCCCTGAAGGGTTTCCAAAGCAGGGTAGAGGGTGGTGCTGAGGGCTGTGCTTTAGCAAGAGCCTTGGCAGTGCTGAGTTAACAGTTGGACTCAATGACCTTAAAGGTCTTTGCCAGCCTAAACAACTCTACCATTCCCCAAAGCAGCTCTGATAGCTGAGCCCCTTTGCTCCACAGCTGAGAATCTGCCCCTGGGAGAGCTCTTCTTCCCCCAAAACATTCTCCTGCAAGGCCTGGCTGCCCTTAACTGCCTTGCAGCTAAGGAGCAGCAGAGCTGAATTCCCTCCCAGCATGGGATGGCCACAGAGCTGGAGCACAGCTGCCAGCAAGGGAAGCTCCCAGCAGCTTCTGTCCCCAGCATTCCCAAGCCCTGCCCTCAGCTGAACAAGCAGTCCCAGCACAGCCAGGCTGAGCAAGGCCCCTGAATTTACTCCTCCAGGCAGAGGAGGTGCAGAGGAGTCTGTTCCCACGACTCTAAAAGGTGCAGGACTCCCACCAGCTGCCCTGCCTCTGAACTGGGGCAGAAGAGCAGCCACCTGGGTGCTCAGACTGCCTGTGCTGACTGGAAAGAGTGGTGGGAAGATGACACAGCCCAGAGGAAATGCTCTGCAGCAACAGGAGCTCAGAGGGGAACCACCACAGCGTGCACATCCACTGGGAGAGGAAACCAAACAGCTCCTCATGGGCTTGGGCCCTTCTGCAGGGCAGAAGCACACAGCAAGGAGCAGCTGTGGCAAGCAGGGGCCACCTGCCACTGAGCACAGCAGCACCTCTTGCAGTGGTGAGGAGTCACTGCCACCCTTCCCCAGGGTGGCCCAGTCCCAAAGCAGTGAAGTCAAGCAAGTTTTGTCACAGAGCCACACAATGCCTGGGGTTGGAAGGGACCCACAAAGGTCATCTTGTCCAACCCAACCCCTGGTGGCCAGCAGGGGCATCTTTAACATCTTTGGGCTTGGACTCAATCTCCAGAGGTCCCTTCTAACCCCTAACATCCTGTGATAGAGCAGGTTGCTCAGGGCCCCATCAAGCCTGGCCTTGAATCATAGAGCTGTCAGGGCTGGAAGGGAGCTCAAGGCTCAGCCAGTCCCAACCCCCTGCCATGGGCAGGGACACCTCACACCACAGCAGGTTGCTCACAGCCACCTCCAGCCTGGCTGCAAACACCTCCAGGCAGGAGGCTTCCACCACCTCCCTGGGCAACCTGTGCCAGGCTCTCACCACCCTCCTGGGCAACAACTTCTTCCTCACATCCAAGCTGAATCTCCCCACTTCTAGTGCTGCTCCATCCCCCCAGCCCTATCTCTCCCTGACACCCTCCAAAGTCCCTCCCCAGCTTGCTTGGAGCCCCCTGCAGATCCTGGAAGGCCACCAGAAGGTCTCCTCAGAGCCTTCTCTTCTCCAGACTGAACAGCCCTAACTCCCTCAGCCTGTCCTCACAGCAGAGCAGCTCCAGCCCTCTGCTCATCCTCAGGGCCCTTCTCTGGGCACCCTCCAGCCCCTCCAGATGATGTCTGCAGGGAAGGGGTCACCACCACCACCTCTCTCTTTTCTTCATCTGGAGGTTTTTCCAAGGCAAAAGGGAAGAAAATGCGTGGGAAGAGAAGCAGCTGAACCCTTCTGGCCTTCCCTTCTGACCTCCCCAGCTATTGATCCAGCCCCAGAGGGCCCAAGCATGCCCCAAGCACCTGGCCTCGCATGCTAAGCGCCAATTACACTCCCTCAGCTCACGGTCCCTCATCACAGGCAGCACAGAGGCAAGCAGGCACCTTATCAGAGTCCCTTCAGACTCCTGATAGCAGCTGCTGAGGGTTGGGAGTCAGAAGGACTCAGAGGCCTAAGGCTGTGGCAGCAGGCAGGCACCTGCCCAGGCTCCCAGCCCTGCCTCCCCAGTCACGCAAGCCTGCGCTCCCGCCCGGCCCTGCTCCTGTTGTTCAAGCTTGAGGGAGGACCTGGAATGAGTGACCCGAGGTCAGGAGCTCTCCCAAACGCTTTGCTGGGACTCAGCCTCTGCCAAGCTGAAGCAGGGGGGCTCCCAAGCTGGACTTTGGGGCCTTCTGCCTGCAAATTCCCTGCTTACCTTTCTGCTGAAGCCCCCTCCCAGACTAGCACAGAATCGTCTCAGCTGGAAAAGGCCTTCAAGGCCACCAAGGCTGAGCCCTCAGCACCACAGCTCTGCAACCCCTCCAGGGATGGGGATGCAGCCACCTCCCTGGGCAGCCTTACCCAGGCCTTAACCACTCTGGCAGGGAAAAAAAAAGTTTCCCTAATGTCCAACCTAAACCTGCCCAGGTGCAACCTGAAGCTCTTTCCTCTCATCCTGTTATTTCTTACCTGGCTCCAACCTCCCTCCAGGGAGTTGTAGAGAGCGATGAGGTCTCCCCCCCCACCCTCCTTTCCCCCAGGCTAAGCAACTCCAGTTCCCTCAGCTGCTCTCCCCCAGCTTTGCTGCCCTTCTCTGGGCCCACTCCAGTACCTCAATGTTCTTCCTGGAGCCAAGGGCCCAAGACTGAGCCCAACACAGCTGAGCACAACAGGGCAGGCACTTGCAGGGAGCCAGGAGGCCTCTTGTACTCCAGATTAAACAACCCACAGCATCACAGAATCACCAAGGCTGGAAGAGACCTCAAAGATCACCAAGTCCAACCTGTCACCACAGACCTCATGACTAAACCACAGCACCAAGTGCCACATCCAATCCCCTCTTGAACATCTCCAGGGATGGGGACTCCACCACCTCCCTGGGCAGCACATCTCTCAGTGAAGAACTTTCTCCTCACCTCCAGCCTAACCTTCCCCTGGCACAGCTTGAGACTGTGTCCTCTTGTTCTGGTGCTGGTTGCTAGAGAGAAGAGACCAACCCCCACCTGGCTACAACCTCCCTTCAGGTAGTTGTAGAGGGCAATGAGGTCTTTTCCAACCTTGTTGATTCTATGATTCTATGTCTGATGCCACCCCTGAGCCTCCTCTTCTCCAGGCTAAACAACCTCAGCCTCTCCTCACAGGGCTGTGCTCAAGGCCTCTCCCCAGCCTTGTTGCCCTTCTCTGGACACCTTCAAGTCTCTCAATGTCCTTCCTAAGCTGAGGGGCCCAGAACTGGACACAGGATTCAAGGTGTGGCCTAACCAGTGCTGAGCACAGGGCACAATGACTTCCCTGCTCCTGCTCCAGTCCCCTCAGCACCAGGCACCTACCCAATTGAGCACAACTCCTACCAGCACCTTCCCCACAAGCACTGAGACCTTTCCCCAGCAAGTCAGCCCCCAGGTAACCAGCATGGAGACAGCAGCTCGGTGCCCAGGGGGTTAACAGAAAGGGGGTTACTGGGAGGCAGGAGCTGAACTTTCATTGAGCATGCCAAGGCTTACACTTTGTCCTAATTGCTGCCTCTGAAGGGCAGGCTGAGATGCCAGGAGAACTTCCCTTCTTCACACTCACTCACGCAAGGCCCAACCAGTCAGACCTGCTTATCACCACCAGGCTGGGGGAGTTAAACAAACTCTGGCAGCAAGTGCTGGAGCAGGGGAGGTGCAAACCCCAGGAACAATGAGAGTGCTGCAGCAGAACTGAGTCCCTGCCAGCCCTAATTATGTTTGGGTTGGACACTGCAGCTTTTATTGTTCAGTAATGAAGGCAATAAAATTAATTAGCCCAGGCCTTTGAATATTAAATAAATGTATTTTACAGCTGCTTGGAACAACAACAACAACAAAGGCAGAGAGAGAGAGAGCCCTTGAATAGGCTTGTGACACGCAGGGGGGTGCTGCTGCAGCCTGGTGTGTTTGAGGCACTCTGTCCTGGGCACTACAGCTGGGCCCAAGGTCACTCCTCCAGCTTCATTATGCACTGGCAGATAGGGGCTGGTAGGGTTCAAGCACCCTGTGCCAGCAGGAGTGCTGAGCTAGCCCTCAACAAGTGAAGAAGAGAAGAGTTTTCCTGCAGGGGGACACTGCTGTCAGAAGCCCAAATGCCTCCTGTGCTTGCAGCTGCAGGGGAAGAAAAGTGAAGCTGGCTACTGGAGTAGCTCAGGCTCAGCCTCGCTCTTCCTCCTGCAGCTCTCCAGCAGTGAGGTCTCTGCCCTCAGCCTCCTCCTCTCCAGGCTAAACAACCCCAGCTCCCTCTGCAGGAGTGTGGCTGAGAGAAGCAGCTTCTCCATAACCACTTCCAGTTCTGGGCCCCTCAGTTTAGGAAGGAGGTTGACTTGCTTGGAGAAGGGCAACAAAGTTGGTGAGGGGTTTGGAACACAGCCCTGTGAGGAGAGGCTGAGGGAGCTGGGGTTGCTTAGCCTGGAGAGGAGGAGACTCAGGGGTGACCTTATTGCTCTCTACAACCACCTGAAGGGGGGTTGTAGACAGGCAGAGGTTGGTCTCTTCTCCCAGGCACCCAGCACCAGAACAAGAGGACACAGTCTCAGGCTGTGCCAGGGGAGGTTCAGGCTGGAGGTCAGGAGGAAGTTTTACACAGAGAGAGTGATTGCCCATTGGAATGGGCTGCCTGGGGAGGTGGTGGAATCACCATCACTGGAGGTGTTCAGGAGGAGACTTGATGGGGTGCTTGGTGCCATGGATTAGTTGATTAGGTGGTGTTGGATGATAGGTTGGACTCGATGATCTTGACGGTCTCTTCCAACCTGGTTTATTCTATTCTATTCTATTTAGCCCTTTCCCTCAATCACTTCCTCAAGAACCACAGAATGGTTTGGAAGAGACCTCTGAGGATCATCCAGTCCAAGCCTCCCTGCAGCCAGCAGGGGCAGCCTCACCTAGATCAGGCTACCCAGAGCCCTGGCAAGTCTCACTTTGAGTATCTCCAGGGATGGGGCCTCAGCCACCTCCCTGGGCAGCCTGTTCCACCACCCTCATGGGGCAGAATTTGTTATAGTAGTATCATAGTATCAGCCAGAGTTGGAAGGGACCACAAGGATCATCCAGTTCCAACCCCCCTGCCATGGGCAGGGACACCCCACACTAGATCAGCCGTCCCAGAGCCTCAGCCAGCCTGGGCTTAAACACCTCCAGGGACAGGGCCCCAACCACCTCCCTGCACAACCCATTCCAGGGCTTCACCACTCTCATGGGGAAGAACTTCCTCCTCACCTCCAGCCTGAATTTCCCTACCTCCAGCTTCATTCCATTCCCCCTAGTCCTATCACTCCCTGAGATCCTGAGCAGTCCCTCCCCAGCCTTCCTGTAGGCCCCCTTCAGATCCTGGAAGGCCACAATGAGGCCACCTCAGAGCCTTCTCTTCTCCAGACTGAACAGCCCCAACTCCCTCAGTCTGTCCTCACAGGAGAGCTGCTCCAGCCCTCTGCTTGTTCCTAATATCCAATCCAAATCTCTTCTGCTCTAGGTTGAAGCCACTGCCCCTCGTCCTGTCCCTGCAGGCCTTTGCTAACAGCCTCTCTCCATCCTGGCAGGTTGCTGTTAGGTCTCCTTGGAGCCTTCTCTTCTCCAGGCTGCACACCCCCAGCTCCCTCAGCCTGCCCTCCATAGCAGAGGTGCTCCAGCCCCCTGATCATTTAACCCCCAGGCAAGCTGCAGGAGCAGAGGAGATGGAACCAGCCTGAAAGCTGTTCAGGAGTTAAGATCCTCAGCGTTCCTTCAGCAAGGAATTCCAGCTCCCACAGCCACCTCATGAGCTCAGACTCTAAGCCTTGTCCCCTCCAGGCTGCTGGGACACTACCTGCTGGCTTTGGCTGGTTGCAAACCTGGAGCCAGCTGCTTGCAGACTCAGCAAAACCCCACAAACAGGAAGGATTTCCCTTCCCTCCCCACCTCTCTCCACCACCTTAAGGGCTGGATTTTGGGGGGAGGGTTCCTCATCATTAGTCTTTTAATGAAGGCAAATTCTCTGCCAGTTCTGGCTGACCTTCCCCTCTCAGCTTCTCCCAGCACAATTCCCTCCAGCTGAGAAAAAAAACAAACCCACCACAAGCCCAACAAACCCTACCCCCCTAACCCCTCATCCCAGGGACAAAAGAGACTCTGCCCCAGGACTGCTTTGTTTTCTCCTGGGGTTGGATCAAGTGAACTTCATTTGCACCCGACTCAGAGATCCCAGGAACCCTTCACACACTCAGCACAGACAATCACTGCCAGGCAGCCAGCCACAGCCTGAAGAGCTAAAAGCTACAGAGGGTAGAAAAGTCAGTCAAGGACATGGCACAGCAGAAAAAAACCAAGTCAAAGCCGCACTGTGGGCATCACCCTCCCAGGGCAGGCTCAGGGGAGTCTGGCAGTCAGAGGCCAGCACATGAACTCTGCCTGCTGCATCCCTTCACTCCCAGGTGCCACATTTGCCCCTTGGGATGGGCTGCCCAGGGAGGTGGTGGAATCACCATCACTGGAGGTGTTCAGGAAGAGACTGGATGGGGTGCTTGGTGCCTTGGGTTAGTTGATTAGATGGGGTTGGGTGATAGGTTGGACTTGATGATCTCAAACGTTTCTTCCAACCCTGCTTATTCCCTTCTCTTCCCTTCTCCTCTCCTTCCCTTTCTCCTTACCCCAAGAGGGGGGTGGGAAAGGCTTCTTGAAGGGACAAGCTTGAAGGGTTTTTTCAGGAGGAATCACAGAATGTTAGGGGCTGGAAGGGACCTTGAGAGCTCATCCAGTCCAACCCTCCTGCCAGAGCAGGAGCACCGAGAGCAGATCACCCAGGAAAGGAAGAGAGAGGCATGTGTGAGGCACTGAACAGGCTGCTCAGGGAAGTGGTGGAGTCAAGAAATGTGTGGATGTGGCCCTTGGGGTCATGGAGGTTGCTGGGTAGAAGGATGGACTTGATCTCAGAGGGCTTTTCCAACCTTAGGGACTCTAAGGCATCTGGACACTTATTCTGAGAGTAGGAGCACAGCCCTGCTTTCAGGCTTGAATTTCTGGAGCTTGAAAGGTCCCAGCAGGGACACCAAGATGCAAAGTCCCCCCTTTTCCACCTGAACAGCATCAACTAGGAGAGTGCCTGCTTTGGACAACATCTTAGCAGCACATCAGGGCATACAGCCCTCCCTTACTCATCTCCTCCTCCTTACTCATCTTGGTGTGCTCATAATCCACCACTGCTCAACAAGGCAGGAATGGGCTAGAGGCATCTGCACTCCCTGTGCCACATGGGGATTGCAATTGGTGGCCACAGTGCAGGCCAGGCAGAGTTTAATCCAGTGTAATCATCAGGAACTGGAAGCTATGGCATGCATGTGGTATGTGCTAGCGTGATTAGGGAAGGCTAAGAGGGAAGGAGGGATGAAGAGTGAAAAGGAACCACCTGGACAGCCTGGAATGCTTGGGATTACAGGATGCAGAGTCACTGAATGCTGACCTGAGACACTCCACCTACTGCCAATTCCTCTGAGCTCCAACAGACCCCCAGGAGGTTGGCTCTGCTGAAAGATCTGAATCCAAACCACAGAGCTGCTCAAGCACAGGTCACTGCGCTGCCAGCAACAGCAGCAGGAGAGAGCCACGTGGAAATTGTCTAGCTGGCCAGCTCTGGAAGCAGCAGACAGCTCACACAAGGATCAGCAACCCCAGGGAGGTGTGGGGGTGGCATTTCCCCTCTCAAGCATCATGCAGCAGTAAGTAAAGAGACAGATGGAGAGCAGCTAACCCAAAAGAGTGAAGAGCAGCTCCTTGGGGGGCCTTGGGGCTGAACTGAGTTCAGCCATGCCTGAGGACAGGAAGGCTCTGCAGAGGCTTCTGGGCAGGCTGATCAGTGGGCCAAGGCCAAGGGGATGAGGCTCAACAAGGCCAAATGCTGGCCCCTGCATGTGGGTCACAACAAGCCAAGGAGCACTCCAGGCTTGGGGAAGAGTGGCTGGGAACTGCCCTGCAGTAAAAGGACCTGGGGGTGCTGGTTGACAGCCAGCTGAAGATGAGGCACTTGTGGGCCCAGGTGGCCAAGAAGGCCAACTGCAACTTGGCCTGGATCAGCAATAGTGTGGCCAGCAGGAACAGGAAAGGGATTGTCCCTCTTCATTCAGCAACGGTGAGGCCACATCTTGGGGTCAGCTTTGGACCCTGCACACCAAGGAGGGCATTGAGGGGCTGGGGTGGGTCCAGAGGAGGGCAACAAAGCTGGGGAAGGGGCTAGAGAACAGGGCTGGGGAGGAGCAGCTGAGGGAACTGGGGGTGTTTAGTTTGGAGAAAAAGAGGCTGAGGGGAGCCCCTCTGGCTCTCCACAACTCCCTGAAAGGAGGCTGGGGCCAGGTGGGGCTTGGTCTCCTCTCCCTAGTAACAAGTGACAGGACATGAAGAAATGGCCTCAAGTTGCACCAGGGCAGGTTTAGGTTGGACATGTGGAAAGGTTTTTTCCCCCCTAAAGGGTTGTCACACCCTAAAGCAGGCTGCCCAGGGCAGCAGTGGAGTTCCTGAACCTGGAGGGACTTCAAAGCCATGTAGATATGGTGCTGAGGCACATGGTTTAGTGCCAGGTTAATGGTTGGGGCTGATCACCTCACAGGTCCTTTCCAGCCTACAGGGCTCTTGGATCCAAGCCCTGGTAAGCTCCTGCAGGTTCAGGTTTTCATTGCTGTTTGGAGCTAATCTTCATTCCCTGCAAGACTTCTAAACCCCCTGGCTAGGACACTCCTACCTGACAGCATCCTGCTGGACTGAAGTGTTGGTCAAGCTCTGCCTTGCACACACCAGCTGTTGTTCACCAAACTGAAAGCCCTGCAGATGAATCTTTTGCAGAAGAGGCACCAGCAGCTTGCTGGTTTAACCACTGCACAAGCCTGGCTCTTTCCTAGCTCCATGGCAATGTGGCACAACAGAGCAAGGCAGGGTTCACAGGCTCTCTCCTCTCCCACAGCCATGAGAGCTGGGTGTTAGCTCACTGCCAACCACCAGCACCACTTTGTTTGCTGCTGGTAGAGCAGAGAGAGTCAGGACTGCATCAGCCAGGTCTGTTCTAACCTCTGAGATGAGTCTAGGCTAAAGAAAGATGAAAGAGTACTGATGGCTCTTCTAACTGGGAAGTGCTTCTGCAGGCAGCTCTTAGGAGGCCAGAGAAAAGCCTGCAGAGGGAAATCAGAAGAAGAAGGGAAGGGAAAAAAGAATCCTGCCACAGATAAATCCAGACTCAGGGGGTTGAGGGCTACCAGGACTTACTTGATTCCAGCTCTTGGAGCTGCTCCAGCTCAGCATCTTTCTTCCAGCCACTAACCAAAGCCAGCAGGATTATTTTCCAAGGGACAGCCCATCACTCCCCCAAGCACACTGAGCATCTCTGTCCCTCAGCCTGGCTACAGAGAGCTCCAGACCCAAGGCCAGAACCAGCAGGCAAGTCACAGCAGTTTCCAAAAGCAGAAGCAAACTTCAGCAGCAAACACAAAGGAAGTCACTCTGTGGGAGAAACCTCTAGAGGAGCACTTGGGACACTTTCACCATGGCTCAGGGGACTGTGAACGTGCCCTGCTCAGCTCCATGCCTGGGAGGGAGCTGCAGTTGCCAATGCCCTGCCCCTTGTGTGACACCACAGCTTTTCTGCAGAATTCCACAGGGGACACTAATCACCCAACAGCAGCTAATGAGGCCACCAAGACCCTGCAGCTACAGAGGGGAGTGGCTTAGCAGCCTCCCTGGGTGGGCTTTGCCAAGAGCAAAACAAGGCAGCAGCAAGGCCCTTTTGCTGGGCTGCTCCTTCAGCCCTCTGCAAACAGGCAGCAGGCAGCTTCCAGAGGGCAGGATGGAGGAGTTTAGCAACAGGAGTGGCTGAGGGAACTGGAGATGGTTGGAGAAAAGGGAGCTGAGGGAGACCTCCTGGCTCTCTACAGCTCCCTGAAAGGTGGCTGGAGTGAGGTGGGGGATGGTCTCTTCTCCCTAGTAGCAAGTGATAGGATTAGAGGAAACAGCCTCAAGTTGCACTGGGGGAGGTTTAGCTTGGAAGTGAGGAACAATTTCTGCCCTGGAAGAGTGGTCAAGGACTGGAACAGGCTGACCAGGGCAGTAGTGGAGTCCCTGGAGGGATTTAAAAGCCATGGAGATGTGGTGCTAAGGGACATGGTTTAGTGGTGGCATTGGCAGTGCTGGGTTAGCAGTTGGACTCAATGACCTTGGAGGCCTGTTCCAACCCTGAGGATTCTGTGATTACAGAATCAGAGTAGCTTAGGCTGCAAGGGACCTTCAAGATTAGCCTCTTTAACCTCCCTGCCACGAGCAGAGATGTCTCTCTCACCTAGACTCAGCTCCTCAAGGCCTCATCCAGCCTGGCCTGGAACACTTCCAGGGATGAGGCATCCACAACCTCCCAGGGCAACCTGTTCCAGTGTCTCACCACCCTCACTGGAAAGAATTTCTCCCTAATCTCCTGTCTCCATCTCCCCTCTTCCAGCTCAAAGCCATGGCCCTTCATCCTGTCACTACAAGCCCTTGCCAAAAGTCCCTCCCCAGCTCTTCTGTAGGCCCCTCTGGTACTGGAAGGCTGCTCTAAGATCTCCTTGGAACCTTCTCTTCTCCAGGCTGAACAGCCCAATCAAGCCACCGCAGGCTTGTCACGCTCCTGAAATCAAAGCAAGGAGTCAAATGGCTCCTGCTCAGTTTCCATTCCTGTTATCCCACAATCAGCTTTGTTCCCTACCACAAAAACACTTCCTTTGTTCCCCTGGCCAAGTATTTTTTAATCTCAGAAACACAGCAGATAAAGCTTGCTTGGAGCCACAAGGCCCAGATCCAAGCTCCCCAAAGCTGGTGAAGGGCTTGGAGAACAGGTCTGGTTAGGAGCAGCTGGGATTGGGTAGTCTGGAGGAGACTGAGGGGAGACCTCACTGCTCTCTACAGCTCTCTGAAAGGAGGCTGGAGTGAGGTGGGGGTTGGCCTCTTCTCCCTACTACCAGCTGACAGAACGAGAGGAGATGGCCTGAAATTGTGCCAGGAAGGTTTAGAGCAGGTAGAAGGAAAAATGTCTGTGCTGTAAGAGCGCTCAGGCACTGGAACAGACTGCCCAGGGAGGTGCTGGAGTCACTGTGCCTGGGGACAGGGTTTAGTGGCCATGGTGGTGTTAGGTCAACAGTTGGACTCAATGATCCTAGAGGGCTTGTCCAACTAAACCAATCCTGAAGGCACAGCCTCATTTGCAGCAGGTGAAGCTGACAGCCACCCCTTGAGGAAAGCAATCCACCACAGGCCCCCCCAGGACAGCAGCAGAGCCTGCACCCCTGTGGCTAGGGGAGGAGGCAGTGGCACACTGCCATGGGCTCCATCCCTCTTGAATGCAAGATGGGGCAGTGCTTGTGAGAGCTTTGCCCTCCCTGGAGGGGGGATTTCCCCTGGAAAACTCAGTGAGTCTGTGCCACTCCCCCTCCCTGACCAGCAAGCCTATAGAAAGGAAGACACTGCAGCCATTAGCTCTCTTTTTGGCTCCTGCCTTGCCTGGATGAGAGCTACTGCTGCTGGCTTCCTGCTTCTCTGCCTCCTGGTCAGGCCTGGTCCTCCCCCTGCTACATACACACCTGGTGGACTGGGTTTGTACACTTTTATCTTGCCCCCATCCATCCTTGGAATCAACAATAAGGTTGGAAAAGACCTCAAAGATCATCAAGTGCAACCTGTCACCACAGACCTCATGACTACTTAACTATGGCACTAAGTGCCACATCCAATCCCCTCTTGAACACCTCCAGGGGTGGGGACTCCACCACCTCCCTGGGCAGCACATCCCAATGGCTAACAACTCTCTCTGGGAAGAACTTTCTCCTCACCTCCAGCCTAAACTTCCCCTGGCACAGCTTGAGACTGTGTCCTCTTGTTCTGGTGCTGGTTGCCTGGGAGAAGAGACCAACCCCCACCTGGCTACAACCTCCCTTCAGGTAGTTGTAGAGAGCAAGAAGGTCTCCCCTGAGCCTCCTCTTCTCCAGGCTAAGCAACCCCAGCTCCCTCAGCCTCTCCTCACAGGGCTGTGCTCAAGGCCTCTCCCCAGCCTTGTTGCCCTTCTCTGGACACCTTCAAGTCTCTCAATGTCCTTCCTAAACTGAGGGGCCCAGAACTGGACACAGGACTCAAGGTGTGGCCTAACCAATGCAGTGTACAGGGGCACAATGACCTCCCTGCTCCTGCTGGCCACACTCTTCCTGATGCAGGCCAGGATGCCCTTGGCCTTCTTGGCCACCTGGGCACACTGCTGGCTCATGTTCAGACAGCTGTCAATCAGTACCCTTGCTCCTTATCCCTTGTGAACCCTTCCTGTTACTGTTATATATATATATATTTATATATATATAGTTTAAAGAAAACTTTCACCTCTCTAGTTCCAGACCGACTCCAAATTACTCCTTGGTGGATTTACCTCCTCCCTCTTCTCCCCCTCTCCTTTCCCCCCTTCCCTCTTCTCCCCCTCTCCTTTCCCCCCTTCCCTTTTCTCCCCCTCTCCTTTCCCCCCTTCCCTTTTCTCCCCCTCTCCTTTCCCTCCTTCCCTTTTCTCCCCCTCTCCTTTCCCCCCTTCCACAGACCTCATGACTAGACCACGGCACCAGGTGGCACATCCACTGGGCAAGAGGAGGGCGGGATTCTCAGCCTCGCCGCTCCGCCCCGGCCGAGGCTGCCAGCGGCACACGTACCCGTGCAGAACTCCTTGTTGGCGTTGTGGGGCACGACGATCCTCCTGTAGACGATGGGCTCCGACTCCAGGATGTTCTCATCGTGCCGGTAGCGAGCCGGCTTCTCGCTGGGCGTGCCCCTGGAGCGGGTGCCGCTCCTCCTCTCGTAGGTCTCGATCTCCTCAAAGACAGCTGCCTTGTCGAAGAGCGCCAGGTTGCCTTCGAAGTCGAAGTCGGTGTCGGGGATCTCGTCGATGTCGTCCCCGAAGCACTCGTCGTCCTTGCTCTTCATCTGCCCGTTCTTCAAGCCGCTCTTCTTGGGGGTCACTTGGTTGGGGTGGCGGCTGCTGGAGGACCCTGAACAAGACAGCAAAGCCAGCTGAAGGCCTGGGCAAAGCCAGCCCCGCTCACCCGCTCAGCAGCTCCTGCCCGCGGCCCGCCGTGGCACCAACGCCACTCGCGCGCCCAAGGGGCTGCGGAACTCACCCCGGTGTTAGCATCATAGTATCAGTCAGGGTTGGAAGGGACCACAAGGATCAGCCAGTTCCAACCCCCCTGTCATGGGCAGGGACACCCCACACTAAATCAGCCTGGCCACAGCCTCAGCCAGCCTGGGCTTAAACACCTCCAGGGACAGGGCCTCAACCACCTCCCTGGACAACCCATTCCAGGGCTTCACCACTCTCATGGGGAAGAACTTCCTCCTCACCTCCAGCCTCAATCTCCCCACCTCCAGCTTCATTCCATTCCCCCTAGTCCTATCACTCCCTGAGAGCCTGAGCAGTCCCTCCCCAGCCTTCCTGCAGCCCCCTTCAGATCCTGGTTCGGTTAGTCGTGCCAAGGTAAGCTGACAGAGAACAGGAGGAGAGCAGCAGGGAAGGGACTTCCAGGGACTTTCCACCAGCACCAAGGTTAGAAAAACAAGCCTGACCAGAGCAGCAGTGTCTCCCTGCATGTTTCACAGACTCATTTAGGTTTGAAAAGTTTCATAGTTTCATAGTTTCACTCAGGGTTGGAAGGGACCACAAGGACCATCTAGTTCCAACCCCCCTGCCACGGGCAGGGACACCCCACACTAGATCAGGCTGGACAGAGCCTCAGCCAGCCTGCTCTTAAACACCCCCAGGGACAGGGCCTCGACCACCTCCCTGGACAACCCATTCCAGGGTTTCACCACTCTCATGGGGAAGAACCTCCTCCTCACATCCAGCCTGAATCTCCCCACCTCCAGATTCATTCCATTCCCCCTAGTCCTATCACTACCTGAGAGCCTGAGCAGTCCCTCCCCAGCCTTCCTGTAGCCCCCTTCAGATACTGGAAGGCCACAATGAGGTCACCTCGGAGCCTTCTCTTCTGCAGACTGAACAGCCCCAACTCCTTCAGTCTGTCCTCATAGGAGAGGTGCTCCAGCCCTCTGATCATCCTCCTGGCCCTTCTCTGGACACCTTCCAGCACCTCCACATCCCTCTTGTCATAGGGGCTCCAGAACTGGACACAGAACTCCAGGTGGGGTCTCACCAGGGCTGAGTAGAGGGGGAGGATCACCTCCCTCGACCTGCTGGCCACACTTCTCCTGATGCAGCCCAGGATCTGATTGGCTTTGCGGGCTGCAAGTGCACATTGAGAGCTCATGTTGAGCTTTTTGTCCACCAGCACCCCCAAGTCTCTCTCCTCAGGGCTGCTTTCCAACCAGTCTCTGCCCAGCCTGTATTTGTGCCTGGGATTGCCTCGACCCAGATGCAGGACCCTGCCCTTGCTCTTATTGAACTTCATGAGGTTGGCTTGTGTCCTTTCAGATGATCAGGTTCAAGAGGTAGCCGAGCCCTGCCAGGTCGCCACTACAGCGTGTCCCTTAGCACCACGTCTACACAGCTGCTGAATGCCTCCAGGGATGGGATCTCCACCAATGCCCTGGGCAGCCTGGGCCTTGGCAACCCTTCTGAAGAAGAAATAGCTCCTCATGTCTGACCTAAAACCTCCTCTGACACAACCTGAGGCTACTTCCTCCTGACATTTCAGGAGTGGATGATGCCTAGAGGTGCCTTCCAAACCCCACCACGCTGGGGACTTTGCCAAGAACCCACTGAATGCCAGCTCACAGAATTCCTGGTGACAAAGTGGGGTTTGGAAGAGAGGAAAGGAGACATTTCCAGTAGGCCAGCTGTGAGCAGTCATTTGCATGCAGAGCATTGGGAGATAGGGAAGGCTTGTTACTGACACACACACAGCTTCCTGCTGTAAGTCAAGGGCTCCCAAACCAAAGCTAACAGATAAACAACTCCAAAGGTACACAGAACTTGGCAGGGAGCAGCCAACTGCCATACCAACAAGGGGATCACATCCAGCACCGTGCTGCCAGCTGCACAGGGAATGAAAACCACAACCAACACAACAGCCAAGTTCACAGAATGGTTTGGGGTGGAAGGGACCTTAAAGACCACCTAGTTCCACCCCCTCTGCCATGGGCAGGGACACTTCCTACTAGAGCAGCTTGCTCAAGGCCCCATCCAACCAGGCTTTCACAGTCTCACAGTATCACCAAGGGTGGAAGAGACCTCGAGGATCATCGAGTCCAACCTATCAACACAGACCTCAGGACTAGACCATGGCACCAAGTGCCACATCCAATCTCCTCTTGAACACCTCCAGGGATGGGGACTCCACCACCTCCCTGGGCAGCACATCTCAATGATGAATGACTCTCTCAGTGAGGAACTTTCTCCTTACCTCGTGTCTAAACCTCCCCTGGCACAGCTTGAGACTGTGTCCTCTAGTCCTGGTGCTGCTTGCCTGGCAGAAGAGACCAACCTCTTCCTGGCTACAACCTCCTTTCAGGAAGTTGTAGAGGGCAATGAGGTCTCCCCTGAGCCTCCTCTTCTCCAGGCTAAGCAACCCCAGCTCCCTCAGCCTCTCCTCACAGGGCTGTGCTCAAGGCCTCTCCCCAGCCTTGTTGCCCTTCTCTGGACACCTTCAAGTCTCTCAATGTCCTTCCTAAACTGAGGGGCCCAGAACTTGACACAGGATTTAAGGTGTGGCCTAACCAATGCAGAGCACAGCACACAATGACTTCCCTGCTCCTGCTGGCCACACTCTTCCTGATGCAGGCCAGGATGCCCTTGGCCTTCTTGGCCACCTGGGCACACTGCTGGCTCATGTTCAGGCAGCTGTCAATCAGTACCCCCAGCTCCCTCTCTGTTTGGCAGCTCTCAGCCACTCTGACCCCAGCCTGAAGCTCTGCATGGGGTTGTTGTGGCCAAAGTGCAGCCCCTGGCACTTGGACTTGTTGAATGCCATCCTGTTGGCCTCTGCCCATCTGTCCAGCCTGGCAAGGTCCCTCTGCAGAGCCCTTCTGCCCTCTAACTGACCAACATCTGCTCCCAGCTTGGTGTCAGCTGCAAACTTGCTGATGACTGACTCAATCCCCTCATTCAGATCATCAATGAAGATGTTAAAGAGCACAGGTCCCAGCACTGATCCCTGGGGCACACCACTGGTGCCTGGCCACCAGCTGGCTGTGGCACCATTCACCACCACTCTCTGGGCTCAGCCTCCAGCCAGTTCCTAACCCAGCTCAGAGTGCTGCTGTCCCAGCCAGGGGCTGACAGCTTGGCCAGGAGTTTGCTGTGGGGGATGGTGGCAAAGGCCTTGCTGCAGTCCAGGCAGACTACATCCACAGCCTGCCCCACGTCCACCAGGCAGTCACCTGATCATAGAAGGAGATCAGGTTGGAGAGGCAGGACCTGCCCTTCCTAAATCCATTCAACACTTCTAGGCTTGAAGTCTCCACAGAGTTTCTGGGTAACCTGTTCCAGCACCTCACCACCCTCATGGGGAAGAACTTCTTGCTAGTATCTCATCTAAACCCAGCTCCCTCGAGTCTGAGCTCTCCCAACACTCACAAACCCCTGCTTCAAGCAATGGCCAAGGGCCTCTCAGAGGTGAGATGAATAAGCCAGAGCCTAGAGCAAACACACCAGTGAAACCAGCCTGCTTCTCCTGTCAGCCTCAAGTGTTACAGCAACTCTGTTCTTTTACACAACAACTTTTTCTTACACTCCCTGCCAACAAGTCCTTCCCCAAACAACTCTGCACCACCCTCAGCTGACCTGAAAAGCAAACCATGGAGGATAGCTGCACCACCACGCAGAGGGGCCAGGGCACACAGGCAGCTGATGTGAGCAGCCTGTAAATGCTGATGGAACAAAAAAACAACCCCAAAGCTGCACCAGAAAAGCTGTGAGAACAATGGCTGGAAAGCTCCCCAGGCTCCTCTGCAGACACCATGAATGGGAGCCAAGACTGTACCTCATCAAAACGAGCTGTGCCTGCATTGTGGTGAGCAGCTCCCTAATCCACACCAGTGGGTGCCAGCTCCCAAAAGCTGCTGACCCACACACTCAGCTGGCTTCCCACAGACTGCCTGACCACCCCCTCCATGAAGCTGCACAGGACAGGGCCAGAGGTTTCCAGAGAACTCTGAGCAAAGCCAGGTGGTGTTCCTCTTGCCATCTGGAGAGGCAAGACGACTAGGAGCTGATTCTGTTTAGGTGAAAGAGGAGAAGAGCCTAAAAGAGAGGGCAAGGAGAGGGAGGGGGAAGTTCAGGGAGAGAAGAGCCTAGAAGTAGGTAAAGGAAGGGAAAACTCAGGGAGAGGAGGAGCCTAAAAGGTAGGTAAAGGAAGGGAAAACTTGGAGAGGAGGAGAGCCTAAAAAGTGGATAAAGGAAGGGAAAACTCAGGGGGAGGAGGAGAGCCTAAAAAGTGGATAAAGGAAGGGAAAACTCAGGGGGAGGAGGAGAGCCTAAAAAGTGGATAAAGGAAGGGAAAACTGAGGGAGAGAAGAGCCCAAAAGGTGAGTAAAGGAAGGGAAAAGTTAGGGAGAGGAGAAGAGCCTCAAAAGTGGATAAAGGAAGGGAAAACTTGGGGAGAGGTGAAGAGTCTAAAAAGAAGGGAAGGGGAGGGAAGTGAAAACTCAGTCTCATCTCAGATTCTTCTGCCCACCAGAAGTGCCCACTGCCCTCCTGGGCATAGGTGTGCCACACCAGACCAAACCATCCCCTAAAAGCTGCCATTCCCATGGCCTGACCCAAGCAGCTATAGCATGCCAGAGCTTCCAGCCCAGCTCCCTTCAGCTGGCAGCTTCCAGCCCCTCTGCCCTGCATGCGGTGGCATGAAGCTCCCCAAGGAGAGCAGCACATGGCTCCACCAGCAAGCTGGCAGCTTGATGCCACCCAGACTGGCACCTCCCTCAGAAGATAAACAATGCTTCCCAAGCTTTTCTTGTTTATTAGGAGGGGGGAAAAAACCCCAACAAACAAAACCCATTTCACATAGAGCACACAAGCAACTGTAAAGCCCCTAGCAAGCTGGCTGCCTTCCTGTGAGATCCCTGGCATGAAGGAGCTTGGTGCCAGCACAGCACACAAGCCATTGTTGTGAAACCTGCCTTGGCATTTGTTGTTTACTGATTCCTGTCACACAAGGACTCTGAAGAGGGAGCTCTGCCCCTGGCTTAGCACGCTAAAGGGCACCAGGAGGTCAGCTTCCAGCTGTGCTAAACCTTGCATGACTTAAGCTCCAGATGACACCTCAGCCAGTTCTTCCCCAGCTGCCTGTAACCACCATCTCCACAGAGCCAGGACCTCCTCCACCCCCACCTCCCAAGACACACACCATCTGCCCAGATGTTCAAACAGACCCATTTGAGAGGGTAAGAGTTCACCTCACCTCAGTTACTCTAAAATGAGCCCAAGCTAACATTAAGCTACACCTAGCACTTTGCTCAACTTGGTTAGAAGTCTGTAAAAGAAAACCTGACCTGCTGTTGTGCTGATGCAAAACCAAGAAGGTTCTCTACTGAGGCCATATCTGGAGTCCTGTGCCTAGTTCTGGGCTCTCCAGTTCAAGAGGGGCAGGGAACTGCTGGAGAGAGTGCAGGGGAGGCTACAAAGATGCTGAGGGACCTGGAGCATCTCTGTGAGGAGGAAAGGCTGAGGCATGGGGCTGCTGAGACTGAAGGAGAGCAGCCCCAGAGGGGATCTGAGCAATGCTCAGCAAGAGCTAAAGGGTGGGAGGCAAGAGGATGGGGCCAGAGTCTTCTCAGTGGTGCCCAGGGACAGGACAAGAAACTGGAACCCAGGAGGTTCCATCTGAACATGAGGAAAAAATTCTTTGGTGTGAGGGTGCTGGAGGCCTGGAGCAGGCTGCCCAGAGAGGTTGTGGAGTCTCCTTCTCTGGAGAGATTCCAAACCTGCCTGTGATGCTGAGCAAGCTGCTGTGAGTGAGCCTGCTTTGTGAGTGGGGGTTGGACTGGATGATCTCCAGAGGTCCCTTCCAACCCCCAGCATGCTGGAATCCCATCCCAGTCATAGAAAAACGCTGACTATATCCTAACATTTCAATAACTTCATGGTGAAGGTCTGGAAAAGGAGCCTCAGCCAGGGGGCTTTGAGACAAAAAGATGCCCAGCTGTGGCACAGCATGAGAACTGGCTGAAGGGTTTTGTGAAGAGGGATAATAAACCCATGGGATCCTTGGCTTTGAGACCTACTGATGGTATCTGTACATCACCCTCATTAGAGCCCTGAATTTGTGTCTTTGACAACACAGCACAGCATTTGTGGTGCTGCAATGGGTTATGGCTCAACAGGCTCTGAACAGGAAAGCTTTAGAGTATTGCAGGTTGTTTCCAGTTCCTTTCAGAGGGAAAAGGGAGGCTGCCAAGTGGGCAGGCTTCAAACAGGGAAGGAGGAAACCATCCTAACCAGAGTTAGTCATCTCTCTACAGTTTCTCACACTGGATGGTGAAGCAGTCTCACAGTATCGCCAAGGTTGGAAGAGACCTCAAGGATCATTGAGTCCAACCTGGCACCACAGACCTCATGACTAAACCATGGCACCAAGTGCCACATCCAATCCCCTCCTGAACACCTCCAGGGGTGGGGACTCCACCACCTCCCTGGGCAGCACATCCCAATGATCAATGACCCTCTCAGTGAAGAACTTTCTCCTCACCTCCAGCCTAAACTTTCCCTGGCACAGCTTGAGACTGTGTCCTCTTGTTCTGCTGCTGCTTGCCTGGGAGAAGGGACCAACCCCCACCTGGCTACAACCTCCCTTCAGTAGTTGTAGAGGGCAATGAGGTCTCCCCTGAGCCTCCTCTTCTCCAGGCTAAACAACCTCAGCCTCTCCTCACAGGGCTGTGCTCAAGGCCTCTCCCCAGCCTTGTTGCCCTTCTCTGGACACCTTCAAGTCTCTCAATGTCCTTCCTAAACTGAGGGGCCCAGAAGTGGACACAGGACTCAAGGTGTGGCCTAACCAATGCAGAGTCCAGGGGCACAATGACTTCCCTGCTCCTGCTGGCCACACTGTTCCTGATGCAGGCCAGGATGCCCTTGGCCTTCTTGGCCACCAGGGCACACTGCTGGCTCATGTTCAGGCAGCTGTTGATCAGTACCCCCAGGTCCCTCTCTGTTTGGGAGCTCTCAGCCACTCTGACCCACAGATATCTCCACAGGGGAGATATTCCCTGTCACACCCTACCTAAACCTGAAGAGGTGTCAGCCATGCTTCTCTCAGAGCTCCTATGGTAAAGAACACACCAGCATGCTGCTCTTTGCACCCTCAAGATGATGAGATTCCATCCCCAGCTCATCACAACAGATTTAAAGATGGGTGTCAGCTATCTGCCCTTGTAATACTGTGAGGCACAGCATGTTAAGTCTTCCTTCTCCCCATTTAGCTTCCTCTTCTCCAGACCTTCAGGAGGCAATGTGAGTGGAAGAGTGAGCAAACAAGTTTCCAGCACTGTGTGTCCAGCTGAGGTAGAAATGCACTGAGAGCTTGCTACAGGCTTTCACACATCTCCTGGAAAAACATGGGGGTTGTTGCCTTCCTCTACTCTAAATCTTCAAATTCCAAGAGTACTGGCTTCACTGAAAGCAATAAATCACAGAATCACTGAGCTTGGGAAAGGCTTTTAAGACCATCAAGCCCAGCTATCAACACTGCCACGGCCGTTGCTAAACCGCAGCCGACAGCACCACACCTACACAGCTATTAACACCCTCCAGGGATGGTGACTCCACCACTGCCCTGGGCAGCCCCTCCCAGGCCTTGAAAACCCTTTCACTGACAAAATTGTTCCTCCTGTCCCACCTTTAATTGCCCTGGTGTGAGTTGAGGCCATTTCCTCTTGGCCTGTACTTGTTACCAGGGAGAGGAGACCAACCTCTACCTCACCCCAACCTCCTTTCAGGAAGCTGTAGAAAGCCATGAGGTCTCCCTTCAGCCTCCAGGCTAAACAACCCCAGTTCCCTCAGCTGTTCCTCACCACATCTGTCCTCCAGACCCTCCACCAGCTTCATTGACCTTTTCTCCACCATCTGAATGACCTTCTTGTACTTAGAAGGGCAGTGAGAGAAGGGCAACAAGGCTAGGGAGAGGCCTTGAGCGAAAGCCCTGTGAGGAGAGGCTGAGGGAGCTGGGATTGTTTAGCCTGGAGAAGAGGAGGCTCAGGGGAGACCTCATTGCCCTCTACAACTACCTGAAGGGAGGTTGTAGCCAGGTGGGGGTTGGTCTCTTCTCCCACGCAGGCAACCAGCCCCAGAACAAGAAGACACAGTCTCAAACAGTGCCAGGGGAAGTTTAGGCTTGAGGAAAGGAGAAAGTTCTTCACAGAGAGAGTTGTTGTCCATTGGGAATGTGCTGCCCAGGGAGGTGGTGGAGTCCCCATCCCAAGAGGGGATTGGATGTGGCACTTGGTGCCATGGCTTAGTTAGTCACGAGGTCTGTGGTGACAGGTTGGACTTGATGATCTTTGAGGTCTCTTCCAACCTTATTGATTCTATGATTCCATTCTAGAAACATCATGGCTGAAGGAGGCCAGGAGCAGGCTGGAGGGGGGAGGCAGCTACTCACAGGAGTTGTGCCTGCGGCGGAAGCCTTTGGACTGGCTCAGCGTTTCCACGTGTCGATCCATGTAGCTCTTGGAGCACTGCTGCTGTGGAGAGATGATGATGTCCTGGTTCTTCATGTCTGTCCTCCTGGGGATGCTCTGTGGGGCACTGCTGGAGATGGGCTTCTTTAACACCTTCCCAGTGCCATTGTGACTGGGACCCACTTGGCACCCAACGCCGGGGATGCCGGTTTCCGCCTGCTGCAGCTCCCCGCATTGCCTGCTGTCCCCAGGCCCTGGGATCTCCAAGATTTTCAGCTCAGTGATGTCACCTGCCCTAAAAAAAAAATGAAAACAAGGAAAAGAAACCCAGAAATTCAGGAATTAAGCATTCAAGGTACCTTTGCAAGAAACAACCCCTCAAGAGATCATCGAGTCCAATCCCCCCTGCCAAAAGCATGAATGTCAGAGAAAAACCCTGCAGGTTACCCCAAGGCATGGGGAAGGACACAGGGAAGGACACACCAGACCTTCAAGATCATTGCACCCAACCTATCATCCAATACCCACTACACACCTAATCAACTAACCCATGGCACCAAGCACCCTATCAAGTCTCCTCTTGAACACCTCCAATGATGGTGACTCCACCACCTCCCTGTGCAGCACATCCCAACGGCCACTCTCTCTCGGTGTAGAATTTCCCCCTAACATCCAGTCTGAACCTCCCCTGGCACAGCTTGAGACTGTGTCCTCTTGTTCTGGTGCTGCTTGCTTGGAAGAAGAGACCAACCCCCACCTGGCTACAACCTCCCTTCAGGGAGTTGTAGAGAGCAATAAGGTCACCCCTGAGTCTCCTCCTCTCCAGGCTAAGCAGCCCCAGCTCCCTCAGCCTCTCCTCACAGGGCTGTGCTCCAAACCCCTCCTCAGCTTTGTTGCCCTTCTCTGGACATGCTCCAGCAAGTCAACATCTCTCCTAAACTGAGGGGCCCAGAACTAGACACAGGACTCAAGGTGTGGCCTAACCAGTGCAGTGTACAGGGGCAGAATGACCTCCCTGCTCCTGCTGGCCACACTCTTCCTGATGCAGGCCAGGATGCCATTGGCCCTCCTGGCTGCCTGAGCACACTGCAGGCTCATGTTCAGCCTACCATCAACCAGCACCCCCAGGTCCCTCTCTGCCTGGCTGCTCTCAGCCACTCTGACCCCAGCCTGTAGCACTGCCTGGGGTTGCTGTGGCCAATGTGCAGAACCTGGCACTTGGATGTGTTCAATCTCCTGCCCTTGGACTCTGCCCATCTGTCCAGCCTGTCGAGGTCCCTCTTCAGAGCCTCTCTACCCTCCAGCAGATCAACTCCTGCCCCCAGCTTGGTGTCAGCTGCAAATTCACTGATGCTGGACTCAATGCCCTCATCCAGATCATCAATGAAGATGTTAAAGAGCATGGGATGTTCAGAATTAGGTCAGCAAAATTCTCCACGCAAGGTTAATAAGAGAAGTTGTACAGACTCCTGGTGTGCACTAGCAAAGAAAATGAACACTGCCAATACCTAATTTTGCTATCTCACATACAAGGTTGTTCTAAATAGAGAAAGCTAAGAGCCCTTGGGAAGGACAAGAGCTTCACTGAGTTCAAACATTAAGGACTGCATTCTCCTCAGCCAGTTTTTCTAGCACTTTGCATCATAAATCATGGTTTATAAACTTGAAAGTATTCAACACAGGTCTAACTCTGCTCCCATTGAAGTGATCCATACAGGTCTGTTGTCATTATAATTGGAGGTGCCCAGAGAAGGGCAACAAGGCTGGGGAGAGGCCTTGAGCACAGCCCTGTGAGGAGAGGCTGAGGGAGCTGGGGTTGCTTAGCCTGGAGAAGAGGAAGCTCAGGGGAGACCTTCTTGCTCTCCACAACTACCTGAAGGGGGGCCATAGCCAGGAGGGGGTTGGTCTCCTCTCTCAAGCAACCAGCACCAGAACAAGAGGACACAGTCTCAAGCTGTGCCAGGGAAAGTTTAGGCTTGAAGTGAGGAGGAAGTTCTTCCCAGAGGGAGTTGATAGCCATTGGGATGTGCTGCCCAGGGAGGTGGTGGAGTCCCCATCCCTGGAGGTGTTCAAGAGGGGATTGGATGTGGCACTTGGTGCCACGGTGTAGCCATGAGGTCTGTGTGACAGGCTGGACTCGATGATCTTTGAGGTCTCTTCCACCCTTGGTGATCCTGTGATTACTGGCAAGAGAGACAGAGAAGAGACAAGTGCCTTTGAAACTGTCACCTGTATACAATAACAGAAAAGCCCCACAACCCTATCTTAAGGTAAAGCTTCATAAACAAGCAGTAACCTGGGAAATGTCAGACTTAAGCCTCTGGATCCATAAGGGGCAACCCAGCCCTTCGTGCATATGTACTGTGCTGGAGCCTAGCTACACACCTTACACCATAGTATCATAGTATCAGGCAGGGTTGGAAGGGACCACAAGGATCATCCAGTTCCAACCCCCCTGCCATGGGCAGGGACACCCCACACTAGATCAGCCTGGCCAGAGCCTCAGCCAGCCTGGGCTTAAACACCTCCAGGGACAGGGCCCCAACCACCTCCCTGCACAACCCATTCCAGGGCTTCACCACTCTCATGGGGAAGAACTTCCTCCTCACCTCCAGCCTCAAACTCCCCACCTCCAGCTTCATTCCATTCCCCCTAGTCCTATCACTACTTGACATCCTGAGAAGTCCCTCCCCAGCCTCCTGTAGCCCCCTTCAGATCCTGGAAGGACACAATGAGGTCACCTGGGAGCCTTCTCTTCTCCAGACTGAACAGCCCCAACTCCTTCAGTCTGTCCTCACAGGAGAGGAGCTCCAGCCCTCTGCTCATCCTCATGGCCCTTCTCTGGACACCTTCCAGCACATCCTTTTAGTCAGCTCATATCACACCAAGCTGCTGGTGCTCACACATAGCAAGGCCTCTCCAGTGTTTCATCTGGTCCTCACCACTGTGTCTGTGGACTTCCTTGGAGTGCAGAGTCCTAACATGCTTTAGAGGCAAAGTTAGCCATTTCTATTCTATGATTCTAAGAAGAATGGGCAACACTGGGCAGTGGGGGGGGGGGGGGGGGGATAAAGGTGGGAAAGAGGGAGGGGGGAAATGGGGATTTTAATACTGGGACACACTCAGGATATTTGAGGCATCAAATGAGTTCACTGAAATAAGCCTTCCAAATAACAACTTGAGTCTTTCTGCACTGCACCTGGGTTTTGCTTGACAGGTTCTGCTCCCAGCTTGCAAAGAGGAACCAGCCAAGCAGAAAATGGGAACAGCAGCCCCAGACCTCTGCAGGAATCTGTGTTAATTCACCAGTTTCTAGATAGTATCATTAACCCCAGCCCTTGAGGCTCTTCTTCCTTTGAATCCACTTCTACAGCAAGCTACCCTTGGATTAGTGCAGTTCATGCTCAGACAAGGATGCTGCTTCCTCAGAAAAGGGAGAAAGAGAACAAAAACAGTGGCCCAGGGCAGGAGCCAAGCTGAAACAAAGAAGTGGTTACAAAGGCCTCTGTTGGCACTGACTGCAAGAAGTGCAGCAGGAGTTAGCATCTTCTGGTGTGAACTTCAGCAGTGTTTGTCCAGCTGAGAGAGAAGAGCACTGACAGCTTGCTACAGGCTTTCACACATCTCCTGGAAGAATATGGTCATTGTTTTTCCCTACTCTGGATTCTTTGCAGCTTGGAATCTGAAGAGTCATTTTCATTAGAAATAGAAGAGTCATTAAGGTTGGAAAAGGCCTTTAAGATCATCAGGTCAAGTGTATTGCCAAGTGTATTGCTAAACCATGTCCCTCAACACCACATGTAAAAGTCTCTTAAATCTTTTCAGGCATGGTGATCCCTCCACTTCCCTGGAGAACCTGTTCCAGTGCTTGACAAACCTTCAGGGCAGAAATTCTTCCCTGTGTCCAACCCAAACCTACCCTGGTGCAACTTGAGGGTATTTTCTCTTGTCACTAAGGAGACCAACCCCCACCTCACCCCAGCCTCCTTTCAGGGAGCTGTAGAGAGCAATGAGCTCTCCCCTCAGCCTCCTTTTCTCCAGGCTGAACAGTTCCCTCAGCTGCTCCTCACCAGCCCTGCTCTCCAGACCCTTTCCCAGCTTGCTTGCCCTTCTCTGGGTATGCTCCAGCCCCTCGACGTCCTTCTTGGAGTGAGGGCCCCAAAACTGAACCCCTTGTTTGAGGTGTGGTGACTCAGAGTCAGAATCACCATAACACAGCAGGTAAGAGGAAAACACCCAGTGACAAGTGACCATTTTCTGTTCTTTAAGCACAGAGTTAGCAGGGGCTGGAGGAAAAGGCCTCCTGAGAGCTGCCCTACTGCTGAGCAGACGCAGCTGTTTGCTTTAAAACTCTGTCCTGTCTACAGTGAGGAAAGAACAGGGCAAGAGAGAGGGGTAAGGGAGTTAGAGGTCTTTTCCAACCTTGATGAATCTCTGATTAAGTGATATTAAAACTAAGATTATCAAGTCCAACCACCAGCCCAACACCACCACGGCCACTAAACCATGTCCCCAGGTGCCATGGCCACGTGTTTCTTCCAGGGATGGTGAGACCCCACCTGGAGTACTGCCTCCAGTTCTGGAGCCCCTATTCCAAGAGGGATCTGGAGGTGCTGGAAGGTGTCCAGAGAAGGGCCAGGAGGATGAGCAGAGGGCTGGAGCTCCTCTCCTGTGAGGACAGACTGAAGGAGTTGGGGCTGTTCAGTCTGCAGAAGAGAAGGCTCTGAGGTGACCTCATTGTGGCCTTCCAGGATCTGAAGGGGGCCTGCAGGAAGGTTGGGGAGGGACTGCTCAGGATCTCAGGTAGTGATAGGACTAGGGGGAATGGAATGAAGCTGGAGGTGGGGAGATTCAGGCTGGAGGTGAGGAGGAAGTTCTTCCCCATGAGAGTGGTGAAGCCCTGGAATGGGTTGTGCAGGGAGGTGGTTGAGGCCCTGTCCCTGGAGGTGTTTAAGGCCAGGCTGGCTGAGGCTCAGGCCAGGCTGCTCTAGTGTGGGGTGTCCCTGCCCATGGCAGGGGGGTTGGAACTGGCTGATCCTTGTGGTCCCTTCCAACCCTGACTGATACTATGATACTATGACTCCAGCAGCTCCCTGGGCAGCCTGTTCCAATGCCTGACCACCCTTGCAGGGGAGAAATTTTTCCTAAGACCTGATCTAAACCTTCCTGGCACAACTTCAGGCCATTTCTTCTCATTCTATCACCTGGTACTTCAGAGAAGAGACCAACCCCCAGCCTCACTCCAGCCTCCTTTCAGGGAGTTGTAGAGGGCAACAAGGTCTCCTCTCAATCTCTTCCCCAGACTAAGCCACCCCAGTTTCCTCAGCTGCTTCTCACCAGACCTATTCTCCAGACCCTTCACCTAATGGTACCAGGGCACTAATTTTAATTGATCTACCACTCTGCTTTCCCTCTTTTAACTACATGCTGGGGGCCAGGCTTTAACACAAGTCCCCTTCAGCTACCCAAAAACCTACCCAGAGAATGTAGACACAGAGTACACAGATCCTGAGGTACATACACACAACCCCACCCACAAGCAAGCTCCAAGTGTGAGCGACAGCACTTGTAACACAAGAAGTGCAGAGCCAGGAGACAAGTCTCCTGCACACAAACCAGCAGCAGAAACATGAGAGGCACTTTCTCATCCAAGGACACTGGGGAGCAGCAGGGAGATTTAAGGCAAAGAGCTCATTTGAGGGGGGAGGGGGAAGGGGGGAATCCAGAGCAAAGCACCACAGGCCTTGCATGGCAAGAGGCAGGAGAGCAGGAAAAAAGCAGATACTAACCTGAAGGTGACTTCTGGCACGAGGCACTTGACCCCATTGTGGAAGGGCCTTGTCAGGGAGATGGTCTGGCTGACCTGATCCACAGCAGACACTCGTCCCTGGTAGACTCCCAAGCTCTCCCCACAGTTAATTGAGACGATGCTCCCCAGCCAGTCCGTAGCCATGCTGCTGGCACACAGGCCTGCCTGTGACAAGGGGCACAAAGTGACAACATCAGTAAATGTGCAGCTGACACCAAGCTGGGGGCAGGAGTTGATCTGCTGGAGGGTAGAGAGGCTCTGCAGAGGGACCTGGACAGCCTGGACAGATGGGCAAAGTCCAAGGGCAGGAGATTGAACACATCCAAGTGCCAGGTGCTGCACATTGGCCACAGCAACCCCAGGCAGTGCTACAGGCTGGGGTCAGAGTGGCTGAGAGCTCCCAAACAGAGAGGGACCTGGGGGTGCTGGTTGATGGTAGGCTGAACATGAGCCTGCAGTGTGCCCAGGCAGCCAGGAGGGCCAATGGCATCCTGGCCTGCATCAGGAAGAGTGTGGCCAGCAGGAGCAGGGAGGTCATTCTGCCCCTGTACACTGCACTGGTTAGGCCACACCTTGAGTCCTGTGTCCAGTTCTGGGCCCCTCAGTTTAGGAAGGAGGTTGACTTGCAGGAACGAGTCCAGAGAAGGGCAACGAAGTTGGTGAAGGGCTTGGAACACAGCCCTGTGAGGAGAGGCTGAGGGAGCTGGGGCTGCTTAGCCTGGAGAAGAAGAGGCTCAGGGGTGACCTTATTGCTCTCTACAACTCCCTGAAGGGAGGCTGTAGCCAGGCAGAGGTTGGTCTCTTCTCCCAGGCAGCCAGCACCAGAACAAGAGGACACAGTCTCAGTCTGTGCCAGGGGAGGTTCAGGCTGGAGGTCAGGAGGAAGTTTTACACAGAGAGAGTGATTGCCCATTGGGATGTGCTGCCCAGGGAGGTGGTGGAGTCACCATCACTGGAGGTGTTCAAGGAAGAGACTTGACAGGGTGCTTGGTGCCATGGGTTAGTTGATTAGGTGCTGTTGGATGATAGGTTGAACATGATGATCTTGAAGGTCTCTTCCAACCTGGTTTATTCTATTCTAACCTGAATCACCATCCCCCAGCCCAGGAACCTGGCTCCCATCCAGGCTCTGATACCTCAGGCTCCCTCTTCTTTGTGGGGTGGAGAGAATGTCCTCCCCCTCCCCAAGCAGCAGGGAAATCCCTGGATGGGGCTTTGCCTATATGGCTGGCTGTGATACAGCATGGTGAGAGTTAGAAAGCACCTCTGGAGATCATCCAGTCCAGCCCCCTGCTAAAGCAGAGTCCCCCACAGCAGCTTGCTCAGCAGCACAAAGCCCGGGGGGGTTGGAATCTCTCCAGAGAAGACTCCACAACCTCCCTGGGCAGCCTGCTCCAGGCCTCCAGCACCTCACACCAAACAAGTTTCTCCTCCTCTTCAGATGGAGCCTCCTGGGTTCCAGTTTGTGCCCATTGCTCCTGGGCACCACTGACAAGAGTCTGGCCCCATCCTCTTGCCTCCCACCCTTCAGCTCTTGCTGAGCATTGCTCAGATCCCCTCTGGGGCTGCTTTCCTCCAGGCTCAAGAGCCCCAGAGCTCTCAGCCTTTCCTCCTCACAGGGATGCTCCTGGCCCCTCTGAAGCCTGGACTCTCTCCAGTAGTTCCCTGTCCCTCTTGAACTCAGAGGTCCAGAACTGGACACAACACTCCAGAGGTGGCCTCACTAGGGCAGGAGAACCTCCCTTGACCTGCTGGCCACACTCTTCTTCACACACCCCAGGAGACCATTGGCCTTCCTGGCCACAAGGCCACACTGCTGGCTCATGGAGACTTTGCTGTCCCCCAGCACTCCCAGATCCTTCTCCAAAGAGCTGCTTTCCAGCAGGCCAACCCCTCACCTGTCCTGGTGCAACCAGCATTTGCATCATGAAAGAAGCAACCTTCTAACTGAAGACTAACAGCTTCCAACAGCAATACTTAGCCCTTTCTGCAGACATCCTCCTGCCACTTCAAAGGAGAAGGCTGTGTGTAGGATTTGGGTGTGCAAATCCTGGGGCAGAACAGCTTTTGGGGACACTCAGCAGGGAGGAGATTGATCTCTCAGTACATAAATGAAACTTCTATGGGAAGACACAGATAACTGAGGGGGAAAAAACCAACTCAAGAGTCCAGAACAAAAGGCCTCATGCTCTCCAGAGCCAGAAGTGTTACTGCTACAATTAGACAGATGACAAAAGGAAGTCACACTCCTTTCCAGCATCAAGTTCTACCAGAAGAGGAGGGGGAAAACCACACTTTGTTTAGTTTGATGTTCAGTGCCACGTAATTCCCTTCATTCTGGAGCTTGACTGAACTTGTATCAAGCCACTTTGAAGCAGCTAAGCATGCCTTTTGATCTGGGATTTCTTCCTGCAGCCAAAGAAGACAAGGAGATGACAGGCTGGCTGGCATCACAGCAGCACCCACAAGCTGACAAGCTCATAAATGAAGATCACTGCCCTACAGATTTGCCTTTCCTGTTGTCACCAACAGCAAGAAGGGAAAGGCTTGATCTTTACTGTCAGGAACACAAAGATGGGAAGCACAGGAGATAATCCAGGAAGATTAACACCAAAATATAAACCACACTTCTGGGCTAGTCATTTTAATTCTCTTCAAGCCCTTCCTGTCCTGAGCTGCTTGGGAAAAGGCACAAAGAAAGAGTAATCACACAAAAAATATATGGATGTAACTAGGATGCTGCCAGAGAAACCTCATTTCCCCCAGCTTGCAGGGGCTGAAGAGAGAGGGGTGCTTCAAAGGGAAGCAAATTGGTCACTGAGCTGTAAATTCATCAGGCCCAGCCTCCTCTCTTTCCTGTTTCTGTGTATTTACATTAGCCTATGATAACAATGTCTGGATTCCAAGATGAGGACGGATAAAGGGCACTACCAGAACACAGATAACACATCTCAAAGCATCTGCAGTACAACTGAAATTCCCTTCTCCTTCCTGCCTTTTCTGTCCCCACCCCCAATCTCCTCTTTAAAAGAAGGGAAAAACATTCAGCACACATCACCAGCCTGCAAGGACCCTCTTCAAGGAGAAGAGCCTCCTTTCACCACCAGAAAAAATAACTCAATGCTTATGAGCACACAAACTAAACCGAGGGAAACTTATCCTGTCAGAGGATCTCATTCCACTGCCTTGTGTGCAAACCAGCCAGAAGAGGGAATGAACTACACGCGCAGTGACTGATTTATCTTATCACACGTGAGAGACACACATGATAAACACGTTTGTTTGTTTATATACCCCCTGGAAAGCCAAACCTCCTCCAACAACCTGCCTTGGGTTTGTCTGACACCTATCCCCCCCCCCAAATCTCCTGCTTGAAGTGTGTAGCACCGATATGCCTGACACTCTTGCAAGTTCTCAAAGGAAGTCGAGCCCCGGAGCTTACTCAAAGATAAAAACAGCCTTTGTAACAGTAACTTAGCATAGGACGAGCAAGCTCGGCACAGCAGGCACTGCGGCTCGAGAAGAGAGATGCTGCTACACACGTTCTTCCAAGCCAAAAGGTGGGTTATCCCCAAAGGAAAGCAGCCACCAAGCCTGCACCTGAGCTGGGACGGGATATGTGCCCCGAGAAGAGCTTCGTTCCCCGGGCTGGACCAGGGTGGGCTGATCCCCAGGGTTAAACACAGCCCCCCCTCAGCAAAACACAGCCATGCATCGGCGGGGACCCCACGAAGAGGCGGCCTGCCCCAGCTTAGAGCCCCAGGAAGGGCAGGCGCTCAGCCCAGCCTCCGCAGCCCCTCCCCAGCCGCCCCCTCAGCCTCCCCACCACGGCCCAAGGCAGGGCCTAGCGCCACGGCCGCGCCTCACGGCGGGGCCAAACAAGGCCCATTCCGCTGAGGAGGCCCCCGGCTCTTCCCGGCCCGCTCCCGCCGACCCCTCGGCCGGAGGGGACGGGGAAATGTTGGAGGAGGGCTCGCCCCCGCCTCACCTGCCCCCACCGCTGGCTCCCCGCCTCAGCCGCGGCCTCTCCGCCTTCAGCGACGCTGGGCGCTGCCGTCACTTCCTGCCCCGCCCGCGGGCGCCGCTCTGGCCGCCGCGGCGCCACCATAGAGACCGAGCGGCGGCTCCGCGCACGCGCCCTACCGAGCGGCGCCGCGGCCGGGGTCTCCGTGCGCCGGGGCGGAGTGGGGTCGCTGTGTCGGAGCGGGGCTGCGATGTCCGAATGAGGCTTCTCCGCAGCCGGCGTCACGGAGCCCTGCCTTGAGTGTTCCCCGGGGTCTGCCAGCACCTCTCTGGCCTCTGCCACGCCTGTGTGACCCGCGTCGCTCCCGTACCAGCTCTCGGCGCTGTGACACGGCAGCCACAGCTGACTTCCCGGTTGCCATCCCGCAGGATCCCAGCATGGTGGGGGTTGGAAGGGACCTCTGGGCATCATCCAGTCCAACCTCCCTCCCCACAAAGCGGGCGCACCCAGCGCAAGTTGCCCAGAATCACGATGTCCAGGTGGGGTTGGAAGCTCTCCACAGAAGGAGACTCCACAACCACTCCGGGCAGCCTGCTCCAGGGCTCCAGCACCCTCGCACCAAACAAGTTTCTCCTCCTGCTCAGGTGGAACCTCCTGGGTTCCAATTTGTGCCAGTTGCCACTTGTCCTGTCACTAGGCACCACTGAGAAGCATCTAGCTGCATCCTCCCGATGCTTGCCCTTTAGGTATTTACAAGCATTCATCTCCCCTCTGTCGTTGTCACACTTTGTGACAGCTTTGTGGTCTCTGTCACGTTCACACCACCTTCAGCACACCTCCACTGCCTCTTTCATCCGTCACTCCTTCACCACTGTCTCATGTCCCCCATCCATTGCCTCCACCCCACCCTCATCACCTCCAGCAGACCTGTTGCACACATCCTCCGCTGCCACTGCCAAGCGTTCTCATCAACTTCTGTTACACTTGCACCCCCTCTGTGACCTTCATCACACCTCCATCCCAGCTCAGTAGCTTTTGCTATACCCCCATGGCCTCCGTCACCTCTATCATCATTCCATCACTTCCATCACTCCTCCCTCACCTCTCCATCATCTCCATCACCTCCATCCCCCTCCCATCAACCCTCTATCACTTCCATCATACTTCCATCACCTCCATCTCCCTTATGTCACCTCCATCCCCCTTTCATCAGCCCTCTGTTACTTCCATCACTCTTCCATCACCTCCATCCCCCTCCCATCAATTGCATCACCCTTTCATCACCCTTCTATCACTTCCATCACTCTTTCATCACCTCCATCCCCCTTCCAGCACCTCCATCCCCCTTCCTTCACCTCTCCATCACTTCCATCTCCCTTCCGTCACCTCAATCTCATGTCACTTCCATCCCTCTTCCATCACCCCTCTATCAATTCCATCCCCCTTCCATCACCTCCATCCCCCTTCCATCACCCCTCTATCACTTCCATCACTCTTCCATCACCTCTATCTCCCTTCCATCACCTCCATCACCCTTCCATCACATCCATCGCCCTTCACCCCTCTGTCACCTCCATCCCCCTTCCCTCACCCCTCTGTCACTCCCATCACTCTATCTCCTTTGCATCACCTCCATCACCCTTCCATCACCCCTCTATTACTTCCATCACTCTTCCATCACTTCCATGACCCTTCCATTCCCTGGCACCCTCCTCCGACTCACCAGCAGAGGCATGGCCACATTCCTCTCCCGCTTTCTCCTCGGCTCCCTGGCACCCAGCTTTCCCCTCTCAGCAGCCAGAGGCTGTTCTGTTCATTGCTTGGAGGAAGGAGCTGGTGGGCTGCTGGCCTGACCTTCCCGAGCTGAGCCGCAGGCTGCGCTGGGGGGCACTGATTAAAAAAAAGCTCAGTAGGAGAGCAGTTGGGAGCAATAACACAAAGGTGAGCAAGGTCCTGGTGGGAGGAAGGCTCCTCTTCCCCAGGTGGGGACAGTCACAGATTAAAAATAACCCACATGGCACTGACAGAAAAGCCACTGAGTTATTCAGCTTTGTGTGCAGGGGATGGATGGAGGCAAAGCACAGAACCACCACAGTGTTCAGGCTGGGAAAGACCTTTAAGATCATTCATCCCAACCATGAACCCAGCACTGCCCAGCTCACCACTAAACCTCAGCACCACATCTCATAGCATCACAGAATCAGTAAGGTTGGAAAAGACCTCAAGGGTCATCGAGTCCAACCTGTCACCCAGCACCTCCTGACTACTAAACCATGGCTCCAAGTGCCACGTCCAATCCCCTCTTGAACACCTCCAGGGATGGGGACTCCACCACCTCCCTGGGCAGCCCATTCCAACAGCTAACAACTCTCTCTGTGAAGAACTTTCTCCTCACCTCAATGGCTTTTAAATCACTCCAGGGATGGTGACTCCACTGCTGCCCTGGGCAGCCTGTTCCAGGCCTTGACAAACCTTTCAGGGAAGAAATTCTTCCATATGTCCAATCTAAACCTGCCCTGGTGCAACTTGAAGGCATTTTCCCTTGTCCTGATCCCATGTTACTAGGGAGAAGAGACCAACCCCCCCACCTGGCTCCAACCTCCTTGCAAAAAGGTCTCCCTGCAGCCTCCTGCTCTCCAGTCTGAACACTCCCAGTTCTCTCAGCTGCCCCTCCCCAGCCCTGTTCTCCAGACCCTTCTCCACCTTCCTTGCCCTTCTCTGGACATGCTTCAGCCCCTCAATGTCCTTCTTGGAGTGAGAGGCATGGAACTCAACTCAGTATTCAAGGTGTGGCCTCACCTATGCAGAGTCCAGAACAATCACTTCCCTGCTCCTGCTGGCCACAGTATTCCTGATCCAGGCCAGGATGCTGTTGGCTTTCTTGGCCACCTGGGCACACTTCAGCTGGCTGTCAACCAGCCCCTCCCAGGTCCTTTTCTGCTGGGCAGTTCCCAGCCACTCTCCTCCAAGCCTGGAGAGTTAGCAGGGTTGTTATGATACAAGTGCAGGACCCAGCACTAGGCTTTGTTGAACCTTGTCCCATTAGCCTTGGCCCCTCAACTCAGCCTATCCAGATCCCTCTGCAGAGCCTTTCTACCCTCAAGCAGGTCAACACTTCCCCCTAACTTGATCTCATCTGCAAACTCACTGAGGGTGTCTTGATCCCCTCATCCTTATCCTTGGTAAAGATAAAGACAACTGGGCCCAGCACCAAGGCCTGGAGGACACCACTTGTGACTGGCCACCAACTCAACCTTCCCTGTGTGGTGCAAGAGCATCTCCCTCCATGAAGCACCCCATGGCAGGCATGTGAGGGGAGCAGGGCTGTCAGCAGCAGAATGGATTTTGCCAGCATTCCTGATATCACATCCCAGGTGCCTGATCTAGTTAAAGATGTCCCTGCTGACTTGCAGGGGGTTGGACAAGATGACCTTCAAGAGTCCCTTCCAACATGATGCATTCTGTGATTCTGTGGTTTGAGGACTCAGCATTTGTGCCTGTGGAAGCAGCAGCAATTTCTAGCCCCCTGAGCTGGAAACCCTGGGGGAGTGCTCCCTGCAGGGATCATAGAAAGTCAATTGTTTCAGTTGTAAAAAAACCTCTAAGATCATCAAGTCCAGCTGCCAAGCCAGCATCACCATGGCCATTAAACCATGTCCCCAAGTGCCATCTCCATAGGTTGCTTGAACAGCTCCAGGGAAGGTGACTCCAGCACTCCCCTGAGCAGCCTGTGCCAGTCCCTGACCACTCTTGCAGCACAGAATTTTTTCCTAATCTCCACCCCTGGTGCAACTTGAGGCCTTTTTCTCTTGTCCTTATCACCTGAGACTAGGGAGAAGAAACCAACCCCTACCTCACTCCAACCTCCTTCCAGGGAGCAATGAGGTCTCCCCTCAGCCTCCTTTTCTCCAGGCTGAACAACCACAATTTCCTCAGCTGCTCTTCACCAGCCCTGTTCTCCAGACCCTTCCCCAGCTTCCTCACCCTTCACAGATGCACAGAGCCCAACTTTCCTCACACTTCCTTATTATCAGCATGGCAATTTGATGTTTATTGGCCTTTGTTTGTTTGTTTTTTGGGGGGAAAGTTATGCAAATCTTCACAAACAATCATCCTCTGAGGTTGAGATGCATGGCCCAGGTGATACCCCAAAGCATCCCTCTGGAGATTTCCTCCCTGAGCATCCCCAAAGGATGTTTTCAAGCTCTTGATTCTTTGGTTGGTTGGTTGGTTTTAGTCAGGGATAGAAGGGCTAGTCCTGAGACTTGGACAGACTGAGAGCTGGGCAAAGAGGAACTTAATGAGGTTCAACAAGGAGAAGTGCAAAGTCCTGCATCTGGGAAGGAAGAATAAACTGCAGCAGGACAGGCTGGGAGGGGATCTGCTGGAGAGCAGCCCTGTGGAGAAGGACCTGGGAGTCCTGGTGGACAACAAGTTCTGCATGGGACAGCAATGTGCCCTGGGGGCCAAGAAGGGCAATGGGATCCTGGGCTGCATTCAGAGGAGTGTTCAGAGGATCCAAGGAGGTTCTCCTCCCCCTCTACTCTGCCCTGGAGAGACCTCACCTGGAATATTGCATCCAGCTCTGGGCTCCCCAGTTCAAGACGGACAGGGATCTGCTGCAGAGAGTCTAACAGAGGGCTACAAGGATGATTGAGGGACTGGAGCACTGCCTGGTGAGGAGAGGCAGAGAGCCCTGGGGGTGGTTAGTCTGGAGAAGAGAAGACTGAGAGGGGGTTTAATAAATGTTTATAAAAATCTGAGGTGTCAAGAGGCAGGGGACAGCCTCTGCTCACTTGCACCCTGGGATAGGACAAGGGACAACGGATAGAAACTCCAGCACAGGAGGTTCCACCTCAACAGGAGGAGGAACTTCTTCACTGTGAGGTTCTCAGAGCCACTGGAGCAGGCTGCCCAGAGAGATTGTGGAGTCTCCTTCTCTGGAGACTTTCCAGAGCCATCTGGAGCTGTTCCTGTGTGACCTGTGCTGGATTCTATGCTCCTGCTCTGGCACAGGGATTGGACTCCATCTCCAGAGGTCCCTTCCAGCCCCTAACATCCTGTGGCTTTCAGTGAAAGCCTGAACTGAGCTGCGGATTGGCATCACCCCTCCACACATCCCAGCTCGGTGGGAGCAGACCACAACCAACCTCCAGGAGGACTAAATGGCACTGGTGGCACAGCCTTGCCAGTAAAGGAGCAGGCAGCACCTGTTCCTTTAGGAAAAAAACCAAACACAATCATCCTGATGCATCATACCCAAAGCAGATTTCTGAGGATGATGGAGAGCTGTGAGGCTTTCCCCCCCAAAAAACCCAACCTTTTCCCAGGGGAATAAAACCAGCAGGAAACCTCAAGAAACATTCAGAGAAGCCTTTATTGGGTTAGAAACACTGTGCAGTCCATGTCCCAGCTTACAGAGACGTTCCAACTGGGTACCAAGGAGCTTGCTTTGATTCCCACAAGGATTCACCTCCAGGCTGGCTCAAGCAGACCATGTGTCATCTGCAGCCCTCAAACCCTTGCTCCTCTTACCAGGCTGAATATAGAAACATATTTCTAGCTTTAAAAAACAAAAAAAAAGGAGGACAAATAATATAGTTTAAAAAAGAAGGCAGCAAATACAAAGTCTGAAAGCCAGAAATGATTCTGCTCTTTGTGCCTCTTGGTGCTGCTGCTTGATCCTTCGTCTCAGCCCTTTGGTGTTTTCCAGGGGGTTTCTGGGAGGGTGCTGAACCAACTCAGCTCATCCCAGCACTACTTATGGATGTAGACACATTTGATTTCTTGTCTCCAGGAGGATCTCACCAAGATTGGTGGAAAACACGCAGGGAATCATTTCAAGGGTTTACATTCAGAGAATCTCGCTGTGCAAAAGGTGCACCCAGAGTGGGTCCACTCGAGACAGGCGGTGACACGAGGGAGGGTTTGGCCCCTGTATCACCTCAAGAGCCCTTTAGGAGGCAGCTGGGGCAACAGAAAGAGCCTGCTCCTAGCAGCATGGGGAGCTGAAGGGTTTACCAACAGCTCTGCCAAATGAGGCAGGATGACTTTCATCCCATGGGAAAAGGCTGGCCAGGTTTCTCAGGAAGGAACCTGCAGGTTTGCTCCTATTTGGTGGCTGAAGGGAGTTGAGAACACTCCTCTAGATATCCCACAATGCTTGTCCAGCCCAAAGAGTCTTTCCCTCCCCACCCCACCAACAACAACAGGGCTGGACCTCCCCCAGAGGGATTAGCAGGCTGGACTTCTCCTGAGCTTTTTTTGGGGCAAGGGCAGTGGAGCTGGCCAGGGAGGCTACGAGGAGCCCAACAAAGCCAGCTTCATCCCTCCCCCCACTTTGCCTTTCCATGAGATGAACAAGCCTCCAGTGAAGCAACACAACGAGGGGGCTGTGCTAGCCTCTAGAGAGTGTTGGCAAGAGCAGGCTGAGTGTCCAACTTCCCTCTGCAAAGCGATGCTTCCTCCAGCCCCTTATGCAGAGCCCTTCATGGGGGAGCGCTTCTTGACCTGGAAGAGCTCACATTTCTTGTACTTCATGGTCAGCCCATACTGGGGGGTGATGTCCACCTTCTCCCCTGGCACCAGGCTGAACTCCAGCTGCTGCAGCATGATAGCCAAGAAGAGGAAGACCTCCCAGCGGCCGATGGTCTCCCCGATGCAGCGCCTCTTCCCCAAGCCGAAGGCCAGCACTTTGTCGCTCTCCATCCTGTTTATTTCAGTCCCTGCAGCGTTGAGGAACCGCTGGGGGTTGAAGGCTGAAGGATCCTTCCAAAGCTTCCTGCAGCAGAGTGTAGGAGAAGGGTTGACACACCTGAGGAAGCCTATTGGCACCCATTTGTGGCGGGGAGAGCAGTCAAAACAACTCCTCGCAGGGGGAGAAGCATCACAATCATTTCTCATTTCACCAAAACCAACTTTGGCAACATCTTCCCCCTGATCTAAAATGCCAACTATGTGTCAGGCCCCCGTCAGCTCAGCCTGCTGAAACCTCCTTTCCAAACCCAGAGCTTGTTTGCCTGGGCAGGCACCGGAGATGGATTTGATTCAGCGTGCAGTAGCGAAGAGCTCCTGCAGCTCCAGCCAAATCGGAGCGCAGAGAGCAGCCAGCTGCTCTTACAAAAGGAAAGATGGGCACCTGAGAGTTTTCCCACCTTGAATCCTCCCAGCAAAAACTTCCCAGCCTGTCCCAGCTCAGCTGCTGGGAGGTTCCAGGTGGGGTTTTCCATTGTCTCAGCTGAGAACTTCTGCTTAGGTATGGGGAATCCTTTCCAGCCCTGAAGACAGTGCCCCTGCTGCAATGCTCCACAGCATATGCAGGAGCAGAAGGGATATCCCAATGGTTCTGTGCTACTTGGATACAAATATCTTGGCCTTCTGATCCCAAAGCTCTGATCTGGAACCCACCTTCCTTATCAAGTCTAAGTCAACATACTCCCCCCCCCCCCGCCCCGGAGAGTCTCTACTGGAGAGCAGTGCGGGGGTAAGGTGGGGCTTTGGTTTTTTCCTGTCAGCAGTTACAACATGAGCCTGTTGCATTTAACAAGAGTCAAGTCAGGACATTTTTCTCCCTGAAAGAGGGAACCAGGCACTTCCATTGAGCACATCCAGAACCATCAAGCCAGATCACAAGGGCTGCTTGGCAGGAGGATCAGTCAATTCCTGGTTATTCAGCAGCCCAAGCTGCCAGCCCTCACACGTAGGCAGAAAGTCCAGTGCAGGGAGGACATCCCCACATTGCTGCACAGGAACACATTTGGGTGTTCAAAACCAGACCTGCCACTTCAGGACGTGGTTTAGTGGGCATTAATGGTGGTGGCTTGATGGTTGGACTTGATGGCTTTAGAGATCGATTCTAACCTGAATGGTTCTATAGATTGGAGAAGCACTGGAGCTGGGGAGCTGCTGAAGCAGTGACCTCCATGCCCAAGAGAGATAAGGCTGGGCTCACCATCCCAAACACACCATTTTTGGTCCAATCCACCTTTTCCTGGGTATTTGGTGTACTCACTCATCATGATTGACTTGCCACTGGTTGACAAACACGCAGGTGTCCTTGGGGATGTAGTAGCCATTGAGCACTGTCGCTTTCGTCGTGCTGAAAGGCACATGGGCAGAGAGAAGTAGTCAGGAAGGCCAACAGCATCCTGGCCTGGAGCAGCAAGAGTGTGGCCAGCAGGACCAGGGAAGTTATTGTCCCCCTGTATGCAGCACTCCTGAGGCCACACCTGGAGTACTGGGTCCAGTTTCGGGACCCTCACTCCAAGAGCAGCATTGAGGGGCTGCAGAAGGTCCAGAGAAGGGCAACAAAGCTGGGGAAGGGTCTGAAGAACAGGGCTGGTGAGGAGCAGCTGAAGGAACTGGGGTTGGTTAGTTTGAGAAGAGAAGACTGAGAGGAAGCCTCATTTCTCTCTACAGCTCCCTGGAGCTCACCTGGACCAACCCAGGTGAGGGTTGGTCTCTTCTCCCAAAGAAGAAGTTACAGGAGAAGAGGAAATAGCTTCAAGTTATACCAGGAGAGATTTAGGTTGAATGTTAGAAGAAACTTCTTCACAGAAAGGTTTGTCAAGCCCTGAAAATGGCTTCCCAGGGAGGTAGTTAAATCCCCATCCCTGGAGGTGTTTTAAAATGGGGAGATGCGGTGGGGTGCTGAGGGCCATGATTTAGCACCAGCCTTGAAAGAGGCAGAGAATGGTTGGACTTGATCATCCTACAGTGTTTTGCCAACCAAAACCATTTGGTGGCTTTATGATGCAGCCACAGGCACCAGAGCAAGGTGGCAGATGCACCGTCAGTGAGTGTAAAAGCAGTGCAGAGCTTTCCGGGCTGTGCCCTGGAATGTTTCCCCACAGCAGGGATCAGTTTCCAAGCACCTCCTAGAAAACCCCTCCAAAAGAACACCCCACCCCACAAACACTGTGTCAGCTGCTCCAGCCCATACCAGTGTGGGATGGTGAAGGGCAGGAAGGAGGAGTGCCTGAACATCTCCAGGATGAAGGCCTCTGTGTAGGGCAGCCTGCTCCGGTCTGACAGCCTCGGTCTCCTCTCCTGGCCAATGGTCTGGTCTGTAGGGGGTCAAGAAGAGGGAGCTGGTTGGGATCAGCCCTGGCCAGAGGGGTTTTTGGCTCTGGGGAAGGAGGTTTGTGGACTCACCTAGTTCTTCCTGGATCTTCTTCTGGATGTCAGGGTACAAGGCAGCATACATGAGGCTCCAGCACAGGGCAGTTGTTACAGTGTCAAAGCCTGGAGATGAAAAGGCACTTTTTCAGAAGAGGAGAGGTGAGAGGGGATTTACAGACCCTACCACCCTGGGTGTTTGCCTTGGACCTCTTCCCTCATCTGCTCTGATCACTGCTCAGGAGGCCACCCAAGAGCCCAGCAGCAGCAGCTCCAAAGGACCAAGGAGGACAGGATGTCACACCAACAGCTCCAGCTCCCCCATCCAGCCTCCTGGCAGCAAGGCTCTACCCTCAGAAACCTTCTCACCTGCCCCAAAGAGGTCATAGACAAGGCCGATGATCTTCTCATTGGAGATGGGGATGTGGGTGTCCTCCCCAACACTCTTCTCTTGGCAGTGCTCAATCAGTGAGTCTGTGATGTCCCTGATGTGCTCCTGGGGAAGAGGACAGCTCCTGGTCAGGGACATTGTGGGCACCCAGAGCTGGGGAAAATTCCCCCCTAGCCATTCCCAGCTCCTGTGGGCATTAACTATGGATTCAAGAGCTCCAAGGAGCTCCCCTGGGCAGGGGTAGGGGGACAAGGGACTACCCCCCATTGTCAGGTAAGCAGCATCTCACAGCTGTAGGCATCTCAACCCACATCCAAAGCATCCAAGCTCTTACCTTATCAAAGGTGGCGTAATGCTCCTGGACAATTTTTTGCACAAAGAGGCTGAAGCGCCTGTTGACGTCCTTAAACATCTGCATGGAGCGGCTGGGAAGGTACTGGAGGAGGGGGATGAAGTCAGCAGGATGGCCAGAACCAGCCACATCCCCAAAATCGTTGTTGAGGTTCACTACATGGAGCAGCTCTTGGTCATTGTGGTCGTAGCGCTTGCCGAAGCACATGGCGCAGATGACGTTGGCCACGGACACCACCAGGTACTGGGTGAGGTCAAAGCTCCTCTTCTCATCCATCACCTGGAGAAACTTGGTGACCAGGTACTCAGCCTCCTTGGAGATGTGCTCCTCCAAGAGGCAGGTGGAAGAGGAGGTGGGGCTGGAAGTGATGGAGAAGGTCTTGAGGGCGTTCTGGGCCAGCTTCCTGCGGGCTCTCCACACCTCCCCTGAGTCGGGGCTGAAGGCCAGGCTGTGCCCATTTGAAATGTACTTGAAGCTGTGGAGGTCAGGACGCCCCATGAAGTCTTCTCCTTGCTTCACCAGGGCTTGCTTGATGGTGTCCAACCCACTCAGCACCACCACAGGCCGGGTGCCAATCCTGATCCCCACCACGTCCCCATACTTCTGGCTCAGCTTGGTCAGGACCAGGTGCATGTCCTTCCTCAGCTCCAGCACGTTGCCCAGGATGGGGTAGCCTCGGGGGCCTGGGGGGCTCTTCAGACCCTTGGGCACACGCTGCTGAAGGGACTGGACAAGCAGGAAGAGCAAGCAGAAGACAGCAGCCGCGAGGAGGATCTCAGTGGCCGAGACAACTCCTTGGCTTCCCAGCAGTGACATCCCAGCCTTCATCACTGCCAGCACACTGAAACCTTGGCAATAAAGCAAAGAGACATTATGGGGGGGAGGGAGGGATAGGCAGAAGGAGGGTAAGGTCCATGGAGCGCTTCTAGTTTGAGATGGTCTTAGTAGACACCACACAGGACTGCAGGAGCTGGGCTCCACTTCTGCTGCATAGCTGCCTCAGTTTTCACAGAATCACCAAGGTTGGAAGAGACCTCAAGGATCATCAAGTCCAACCTATCACCACAGACCTCATGACTAAACCATGGCACCAAGTGCCACATCCAATCCCCTCTTGAACACCTCCAGGGATGGGGACTCCACCACCTCCCTGGGCAGCACATCCCAATGGCAAACGACTCTCTCAGTGAAGAACTTTCTCCTCACCTCCAGCCTAAACTTCCCCTGGCACAGCTTGAGACTTGTGGAGCTTAAGCTCCACACTTCAGGAAACTGCTCACTCTTCAAAGCAGGTTTTTTGTTCTGTTCTGTGGGGTTTTTTTCTAGCCAGGAGTAACAGGAATAGGTCCTGCATCTTCTTTTCTGTGAGCCAGGAGAGGGGATGTGCTCTCCCAACCACAGGACCTCTTTTCAACTGCAAAGTCTTCCACAGCTCTCAGCTCCTGGAGAGCTGAGTCCTTCCAATTGGAGTCATCTGGTTGCTCACCCCAACCCTCTGCTCACTGCCAAACTCTGCCCAGCGCTGCCACCGACCTTCCAAAAGAGGCTAGCCACAAAAGCTGGCCATGGCTGCAGCTATGTGGGGCCAGCAGGCTGTGGGAGCTGGGGGACCAGAAGTCCCACAGAACCTCCCGAACCAGGAGCACGGAAAGGCAGGCTCTGACATCCCACCTCCCCTCGGGTTTGGCAGCCCCCCACAAGACCCCAACCTCCCACAGGACAAAGAGCCCAAAGATGAAGGGCTGCTGGCACCTCTGCAGCCCAGCTGGGACCTCTTCCCAACCCTTTGAGATAGGGTGGACACCCCAGAGAGATTGGGACTGTGGGGCAAAGGGTTACCCGCAAAAGACCCTCCCGGCCAGAATTCACCTCCCGACAGCTGTGAGAAGGATGCCGTGTGAGATTTGGGGGAGCCAGAGAAGGGGAACACCCAGCTGCAGGGCTCCCACCCCTTGAGAAGGTGGAGGGGAGTCCTGGGGAAGTGTCGCCCGCTCCTCTCCATCCCCCGGGGAGCGGGGGGTAACTCACCTGCGGAGCGGCGCGGCGGGGAGGGGCCCGATCCTGGCAGCAGGTACCCTTGCGCCCTTCGATCCTGCTTTATATGCATCGCCGCCCGCCCTGATTGGCCCGGTAGCCTCCCGTCACGTGACCGCAGCCTAATCAAAGCTGACGTCTGTCCAAACTCCTCGAGAACTCTTCGGACCCCCCCTCCCCGACGGCTTTCCCCCCACCCCAACCCCGGGCGGAGGAGCCCCGGTGCCCTGCGTGTCCCCCCGGTGGGGTAGCTACGAAGGGGCGGATGAAGGAACAGAGAGGGTTTGGGGGGTGGGGGTGGGTGTCCCAACGGGTCGGGTGGGGGGTGCCCGTGCCTCTCGTGGTATTCCAGCCCGGGGGGGGGCATTGCGTGCGAAGCGGGCGGGATGTTTGGGCAACCCGTACCGCCCTGGTCACTCCAGTCACGCTACCGGCAGGATCTTAAAGGCGCCGGTACCGAGCACCGGTTCCCCCGACCTCCCCAAAACCCCACCCAGGGCAGCGCCTCCGTTCCGCTGATTTCCCACCCCCCTTTCCCATCCCACTCCTCGCTGCGGGCACCCGGCTCCATCCCATCTCCCGCTTCCCCGCCGCCGCTGCCTGCAGCCCTGAGATGTTCCCGGTGTCCGGAGCCGCGGGGCGAGCGGGAGCGTGGGAAACCAGCCCCGCTGTTAGGATCCCCCAGCCACGGTGCTCCACTAACGCGCGGGGATGAGCGGTGCCCTCCCCGCGGCTTTGCCCGTCCGCTTCGCCTGTGCTGCCCGGTAAAGCGGAGGGAGAAGACCGGGGAAGGGGTCACCGCATCCCTACCCGTCCTCGACATCCCCCCCAGCCCCCTCCCGCTGCGTGGCCGCCCCTGGGTTCCAGACGGGGAATGGAATTCCTGACTCCCAGCCTGGATCGGGTCCCCGTGCAGGGGGTGCAGGGGTGCAGAGGGGCAGCCCCCGGGGGTGGGTCACGGCCCTCGGTGCCCTGGCCCCTGTTAAAGATTGTCCAGGTTCGCGTGAGAAGCGGCTGTGCCCTCTGTCACCTCCTGTCCCCGAGGGACACAGCGGCCCGCGGGGCGAGGTGGCACCGCCATGGGGCAGGAGGGGGCGGGCGGGCACGTCATGGCGGGGGGATGCTCGGGCGACAAAAGGGGGAGGGGGGGGCGGGCCTCGGGCAGAGTTTGCGGCTCCAGCGCCTCCATCCCCGGTCCCCGCGGTGTGACACAGCAGGACCTGCCCTTCAAGGAGGATAAGGGGGACCGAGCTGCGGCCCACATCTCTGCCCCCCGCTCCACCTGCATCCCTGTCCTCAGCGGCATGAGAGAGGGACCGGTGCGTCCCACCCCGCTTTGGGCTGGGGGGTCCCAGAGGTGACACTGGGGACATCGCGTGCGAAGGGGCTCCGGCCAAACCCGGGAGGGCCGCCTCGGTCACTCGCAGTCACGCTACGGGTGGGTGGGGGGGGAAATGGCTTTTAAAGGACCAGGGCGGTGGCCCCACGTCCACGAGCCTGGCCCGGGGTCAAGGTGGCGCCGGAGCAGCTCAGGACCAGCCACCCTCGGGCTGGCTGGGGTCAGGGCGGGCGTCGGGACGGGACTTCAGCACCCAGTAAACGGAACACTGCCAACACCTGAAAGATACCAGCAGCCCCCGCTGCCACTTGTGTCCCCCTCGACAGGACACAGATGTCCCATCCCTCTCCAGTAAGGACTGGGGAGGAAGGTGGTTCCCTACCGTGCCACCGCCGATGTCCCCTTTGGGGTGCAGGGGTCCCTGAAGGGTGCTGCCATGGTCCCAGGCACAGGGCTGTGCACCCTCAGGGACCACGCTGCCTTTCCCAGTGGCTCAGGAGAGGGGCTGCTTGGGACACAAGGACCACACAGGACACACCAATGTGCTCACAAAGGTGGAGACGTTCTCCACGCACACAGGGACAGTCCTGGTCACAGCTCCTGGGGAAGCCACATCCCTACTGTCACCCCACACTCACACATGTGGGGCTGGCGTTCATGTGTGTCCTTGCACACACACACACCCATTGGCACCACAACCTTGGCCACCAAAACCCTGCCAAGGTGCAGGGACTTGACAGCAGCTCGCCACTGCCTGCTCCCCGGCCAGCTGTGGAGAGCTGAGGGCTGAGCACAGGGCGGTGGCCGGGTGCGAGCCCGGTGCTGGGTGATGCTGGGTGTTGGGGCGTGAGGCTGCCTGGCACGCAAGGCAGGAGCACTTAACACTGTTCTCATCAGGAGGCACCCAGCCCCTGCAGGGCTTGGCAGGGAGCTCCCAGGAGGCTAGTGGGGCAGGGAAGGGGATGGGAGGGGATGAGAGAGGGATAAGTGAGGCTCAGGACCCTCCTCATCTTTTCCACTGCTTTGGGGTACAGAATCATAGAACTGTTTTGGTTGGAAAAGGTCTCTAAGAACATCCAGTCCAACCATCAACCTGAGATCACAATGGCCATTAAACCACCTCCCAAAGTGCCATGATCACACAGTTCTTGGACACCTCCAGGGATGGTGACTCCACCACCTCCCTGGGCAGCCTGTTCCAAACCCTGACCCCTCTTGCAGTAAAGAAATTGTTCCTGACGTTCAACTTACACCTCCCCTGGAGCAACTGGAGGCCAGTTCCTCTCATCCTACCCCTAGGAGAGACTGCTGCAGGCTCCCCACCTGCATGAGGCTGGAAATGCTGCCTCCCCAACCCCAATCCCACACAGCAGAGCTGGGCAGAATCATAGAATCCTAGATCCGTGGGGGTGGGAGAGGCTGGCTGGATGCAGCTCCCACGGCAAGCCCTCCGTTGGCCTGTTGCTGTGGAAGCCCAGCCTGCCTCCACAAAAGCCCTCCTGAGGCTTTCCTCGCTGTGAGGCACTGCCTGGTGAAGCTGAGGCTGGTTGGTCTGTGAGGTGCTCAGCAATTATCAGCAGAGATATTAGCAGCCAGGGTTTTGTAACTGTTCTTGCCAAACATTAATGAACGGCGTCATTGCCATTAATGAGCCTGATTAGCCCCGATGTTGAAAGCCTTTATTAAAGATTAGCTCAGCTTTTACCCGGGCCAAATTCCCACTCCAGTTTTTCAAAGCCTGAAGGAAACTTTGGGGCCAACCCCTCAAAGTTCTGGCTCCTTCCTGCTCCTTCCCAAAAGCCTTGAATTTCATCCAGGCTGCAGCAACGGCTCCGCTCGCTCCTGCATCTTGCCCGGCTGGGTTGGGCAAGCTGTGATGTGTTTGGAAGGATGAACTGCCCCCAGCTTTGCCCCTTTCACCTCTCCTATCTCTTGGACTCACCTCCTCCTGCTCCTCCTCCCCTCTGCCCTGAGCCAGGGGAGGACCTGAGCCAGCTGCCTTCTCACGCAAACCTGGGCAATGGTTAACCTGAGCCTGGCTCCTCCACCACCGGGCCAGAAGGTCCTGCCACCACCAGGCACAGGGCACTCAACGTGCTGGGTGATTCCCTGGGGATGGAGACCCATGGATGCTTTGCTGCAATCACAGCCTCTCACTCCTGGAAGCAGCTGTAGGATGCAGTTCCTAGCACCTCCAGACTGGCCATAGAGGTGAGAGAGAGCTCTCTCTGTATGCTGGGAATGGTTTGGCCAGGCCAGGAATGGTCTTTGAGGGAATTTCTGCACCCAGAGGGCAGTGATGCCCTGAGTGTATCCTCCCTTCTCACAAGAGCAGTGCATAGGGACCCCTTTCTGTTCTCCCTGTCCCTTCTGCCTCCCTGACCCCTTTCTGCCCTGCCATCCTGAGCTCTAGGGTGGGAGGAGAAGTCTCCATTCACCCCCCAGAGCCTGTCGGAGCTAAGGAAAAATCTTCCCTGGCTTCTTGGGCTGGCTCCAGCCAGGCTCAGCCTCCTTTGTTAATGGATAGCTTTTGTGTCATAACACGACCAAATCACCTGGCTGCGCAAAGATGGGCTGCGTATATAAAGCCATGTCCTTCCTGGTGGGAGGAGAAGAAGGTCCAGGTGGGAGAAGAGCAGGCAGCTGCCAGACCCCTTCTGCTGGGAGCTGCTTGCAGCAGACCCAGCCCTGTGTATCACAAGGATCTGAAGGTAGCAGACGACTTGTGTGTGTGAGTGTGCTCCTGAGCATGGGTACAGGACTGGCATGGTCACATTAAGGACACTGAGGTGCTGGTGAGGTCCAGAGAAGGGCAACAAAGCTAGAGAAGGGTCTGGAGAACAGGGCTGGGGAGGAACAGCCGAGGGAACTTGGGGTTGTTCAGTCTGGAGAAGAGAAGGCTGAGGGGAGACCTCATTGTTCTCTACAACTCCCTGAAAGGAGGTTGGAGCCATGAGGGGGTTGGTCTCTTCCTAGTAACAAGTGATAGCATGAGAAGAAATAGCCTCAAGTTGCACCAAGGGAGGTTTAGGCTGGACAATAGGAAAAACTTCTTCACTGCAAGAGGGTCAGGGTTTGCAGCAGGCTGCACAGGGAGATGGTGGAGTTACCATCCCTGGAGGTGTTCAGGTAAACCTGTGGCCATGGTGCGTTGGGGCATGGTATAATGCCCATGGTGGTGGTGGATTGGCAGTTGGACTTGGTGATCTTAGAGATCTTTTCCCTACTTAATGATTCAATGATTCTGTGATTTGGGGTTGAAGGAGAAAATCATGCATGAGGCCCTCCCCTCCCTCCCCTCCCCGCTCAGTGAGCTGTGAGCTCCTGCAGGGCAGCCCTGTGCTGGTGACCTCCCAGCAGATCCAACCTCCTGGGTATAAATCCCCATGGGTTTGGTGGGCATGGGTCCAGCTTCACTGAGGGACTTCTGTTCCTCCCCTCCTCCCTTCCTGCACTTTTCTGTGCCCTGTTGCAAACAGAAGGTATCCCTGGTTGTGGATCTTCTGCAGGGGAAGATCTGCCATGACAGGCTCTGGGGAGCTGAGGTCTCTGTTAAGTGATGGATGTGTTCGGAGTCTTTATAGGTCTCCAGTTTGTGCCCTTGAAAACCCCCAGGTGCTATACAGGCAGCTCCATCAGCCTGAACCATTTAAAGCCACTCAGTGCCCTTTCTCAGCATCAGGAACATCTGGAGGACTCAACCTCCTGCTAACCTCTTTGACACAGTCCTCTTCAACTCCTTTAGAGTTCCCACATGCTGGCAGTGATGAAGGCTGGGATGTCACTGCTGGGAAGCCAAGGAGTTGTCTCGGCCACTGAGGTCCTCCTCGTGGCTGCTGTCTTCTGCTTGCTCTTCCTGCTTGTCCAGTCCCTTCAGCAGCGTGTGCCCAAGGGTCTGAAGAGCCCCCCAGGCCCCCGAGGCTACCCCATCCTGGGCAACGTGCTGGAGCTGAGGAAGGACATGCACCTGGTCCTGACCAAGCTGAGCCAGAAGTATGGGGACGTGGTGGGGATCAGGATTGGCACCCGGCCTGTGGTGGTGCTGAGTGGGTTGGACACCATCAAGCAAGCCCTGGTGAAGCAAGGAGAAGACTTCATGGGGCGTCCTGACCTCTATAGCTTCCGTTACATTGCAGATGGCCAGAGCCTGGCCTTCAGCCCCGACTCAGGGGAGGTGTGGAGAGCCCGCAGGAAGCTGGCCCAGAACGCCCTCAAGACCTTCTCCATCACTTCCAGCCCCACTTCACCTTCCATCTGCCTCTTGGAGGAGCACATCTCCAAGGAGGCTGAGTACCTGGTCACCAAGTTTCTCCAGGTGATGGATGAGAAGAAGAGCTTAGAGCCTTACCAGTACCTGGTGGTGTCCGTGGCCAACGTCATCTGCGCCATGTGCTTCGGCAAGCGCTACGACCACAATGACCAAGAGCTGCTCCGTGTGGTGAATGAAACTGAGCAGTTTGTTGATGTGGCTGCTTCTGGCAATCCTGCTGACTTCATACCCCTCCTCCAGTACCTTCCCAGCCGCTCCATGACCTTATTTAAAGACTTCAACAAGCGATTCCTCAATTTCCTGCTGAAGAGGGTCAAAGAGCACTACCAGACCTATGACAAGGTAAGAGCTTGCAGGACCCTCAGCTGCACCACCAGAGAGGCATCCCCATTCTCTCTCTCTCTCTAGGAGTGAGTTGGTTATTCCTCTTGCAGCCAAGCATTGATGGACACCTGCATCCTTGCAGGTATCATGACATCCAGCATGCCCACCTCTAGTCTGAATCCCCTGTGGTCTCTCCACGTGCAGCCCAGCACTGCAGTCCTCCTTCTCCATGGCCTTGCTTGTCAGGGTCAGTTTGATGGTTGAACATCTGATTCGTGCCACAGGTTCCCTGAAGAACCATCTCCTTCTTCTTTATAGGTTGCAAAAGTAGGAGGGACCATGGGTTCTGAAAGATGATGCTCTCCAGAGCTTGTACCACCCTGGGCTCCCCCAGCATCAGGTTGTTGTTCAGTAACATCCATTCTTCTGCCGGTCCTGCTTCCATGACTTGTCTCCTCTTACCTCTCAGAACAACATCAGGGACATCACTGACTCCCTCATTGAGCAGTGCCTGGAGAAAAAAGTGGACTCTAGTACTGCCACCCAGATTCCTAAGGAGAAGATTGTCAACCTTGTGAATGACCTCTTTGGAGCAGGTATCTTTTCCCACCACTCCTTCAGCCTCAGCCTCATGTCATAGCACTCTCTCTGACCCATCTTTGCCCAGCACCAGGCAGTCAGGTTGCATCTAAGCACTTGGTCTTCTCTTCACTGGTCTTCCTGTACCTTCCAGGGATAGTCCTGGCAGACCAGCCTGGGCCATTAGCTCTGGAAAGAGGCTTCAAGGAAAAGCAAAGGGCATGGCTCACAGCTCAGCCAAGCTTCACAAACTGGTGTGGCTTTTCCTGGTTGAGGGAGATGTCAACTGCCTGATTCATCTTTGAGGTACTTGGTGGAAACTCCCTCAGTTCCAGAGAAGCTGTACAAACCTGACACGAGCCAGGGGTGAATCAGGGGGAAGGAGAACACAAAGCTTTAGCAGAGTTTTCTCCAACAGGATAGAAACCCAAGTCCAGCCCTACTGGGTGTCCAGGATGTCCTCTGCCTTCTCAGCCACCCAGGAGTGCTCAGTGTGATGGTGAGACACATGCCCTGCATGTTCTACAGACCTCCTCAGTGTGCTTTTCCTCTCTGACCAGGATTTGACTCTGTGACAACTGCCCTATCCTGGAGCCTACTGTATCTCGTGACACAACCCCACATCCAGAAGAAGATCCAGGAAGAACTAGGTGAGTCCATAAACCTCCTTCCTCCCATTTCTGGGGCAAAAAACCCTCTGTGGCCAGGGCTGACCCCAACCAGCTCCCTCTTCTTGACCTCCTACAGACCAGACCATTGGCCAGGAGAGGAGACCGAGGCTGTCAGACCGGGGCAGCCTGCCCTACACAGAGGCCTTCATCCTGGAGATGTTCAGGCACTCCTCCTTCCTGCCCTTCACCATCCCACACTGGTATGGTTTGAATTTGTGAAGGAGGTGGAGGGACAAAGTGGACTTGAGGCAGCAATGTGGAGAGAGGCAGGGAGATGATACTCAACTTGTAGAATGATGGCTTCATCATGGGCACAGGGAGCCCACAGCTCCTGTGCAGGGCAATGCAGGAGCTTCCAAAGAGCCATTCTTGCCTCCTCTTTGGATTGCATCCTTCCAGCAGCAGTGTTAGGAGCAGAGTAGCAATCACCTGAGGATACAGAGGAACCTTTTTTGCTTCCCAGACTCTCAAGAGTCTCTTTTCTCTCCAGCACAACCAAGGACACAGTGCTGAATGACTACTACATCCCAAAGGACTGCTGTGTCTTTGTCAATCAGTGGCAAGTCAATCATGATGAGTAAGTACCTTCTGAGGCAGAAAGCCTCCTGCAGTCACATACAGGACCCTTTCTGCACGTTTATCCTCCTGGGCAGAAGAAGAGCCAACCTTTGGAGACAAAAGGGAGTAGGAAAGGTATCTCCTAAATTCAGGGATCTCCTGAGCCAGGGGAGGTTTAGGTTGGACATTAGGAACAGTATCTCCACTGAAGGGGTTGTCAAGCCCCTGGAATAGGCTGCCAAGGGAAGTGCTAGACTCACTCCTGGGGAGATTTAAAAGCTGTGTAGATGTGGTGCTGAGGACTTGGCAGTGTTGGGTTAATGGTTGGACCATGGTGCTGGGCCAGCTCATTCGAACTATGTTCTTACCCTGAAAGGTTGCACTAGATGATCCTTGAGGTCCCTTCCAACCTGGTATTCTATGAATCTATTCTATGACCTCAGTGCCAGTCAAAGTTATGGAGCAGATCATCTTGGGGGCAGTCACTGTGCACCTGAAGGATGGCCAAGGGTCCATCCAACATGGATTTAGGAAGGGCAGGTCCTGCTTCTCCAACCTGATCTCCTTCTATGATCAGGTAACTGCCTGGTGGATGTGGGGCAGGCTGTGGATGTAGTCTCCTTGGACCTCAGCAAGGCCTTTGACACCATCCCCCACAGCAAACTCCTGGCCAAGCTGTCAGCCCCTGGCTTGGACAGCAGCACTCAGAGCTGGGTTAGGAACTGGCTGGAGGCTGAGCCCAGAGAGTGGTGGTGAATGGTGCCACAGCCAGCTGGCAGCCAGGCACCAGTGGTGTCCCCCAGGGATCAGTGCTGGGACCCATCCTGTTCAATATCATTATTGATGATCTGGATGAGGGGACTGAGTCCATCATCAGTAAATTTGCAGCTGACACCAAGCTGGGGGCAGGAGTTGATCTGTTAGAGGGTCGCAGAGCTCTGCAGAAGGACCTTGCCAGGCTGGAGAGATGGGCAGAGTCCAACAGGCTGACATTGAACAAGTCCAAGTGCCAGATGCTGGACTTTGGCCACAACAACCCCAGGCAGTGCTACAGGCTGGGGACAGAGTAGATGGAGAGCAGCCAGGCAGAGAGGGAGCTGGGGGTGCTGGTTGACAGCTGGCTGGACATGAGCCAGCAGTGTGCCCAGGGGGCCAAGAAGGCCAAGGGCATCCTGGCCTGCATCAGGAACAGTGTGGCCAGCAGGAGCAGGGAGGTCATTGTGCCCCTGCACTCAGCACTGGTTAGGCCACACCTTGAGTCCTGTGTCCAGTTCTGGGCCCCTCAGTTTAAGAAGGACATTGAGAGACTTGAAGGTGTCCAGAGAAGGGCAACAAGACTGGGGAGAGGCCTTGAGCACAGCCCTGTGAGGAGAGGCTGAGGGAGCTGGGGTTGCTTAGCCTGGAGAAGAGGAGGCTCAGGGGAGACCTTCTTGCTCTCTACAACTACCTGAAGGGAACTTGTAGCCAGGAGGGTGTTGGTCTCTTCTCCCAGTCAGCCAGGACCAGAACAAGAGGACACAGTCTCAAGCTGTGCCAGGGGAAGTTTAGGCTCAAGGAGAGGAGAAAGTTCTTTACTGAGAGAGTTGTTAGCCATTGGAATGGTCTGCCCAGGGAGGTGGTGGAGTCCCCATCCCTGGAGGTGTTCAAGAGGGGATTGGATGTGGCACTTGGTGCCATAGTTTAGTAGTCATGAGGTTTTGGGTGACAGGTTGGACTTGATGATTTTTGAGGTCTCTGCCAACCTTAGTGATTCTATGGTTCTATGAATCTAAAAGGTGTTGCCCAGCCTGATTGATTTCATGATTCAATGATTCTTACTGACAGCTCCCACCTTCCAGTGTCTGCCCCACATCTGTGGCCAGGAGACACCACCTCAGCAGCTGCTGTTTTCCCTCCTAGGAAACTTTGGAAGGATCCACTGACCTTCAAGCCCGAGCGTTTCCTCAGTGCTGATGGGACCAAAGTGAACAAAGAGGATGGGGAGAAGGTGCTGATTTTTGGCCTGGGGAAAAGGAGATGCATTGGGGAAAACATTGCCAGGTGGGAGGTCTTCCTCTTCCTGTCCACCTTGCTCCAGCAGCTGGAGTTCAGCGTCCGTGAGGGTGAGCAGGTGGACATGACGCCGCTCTATGGACTGAGCCTGAAGCACAGAAGATGTGAACACTTCCAGGTCAAGCAGCGCTTCCCCATGAAGAGCAGGGACTGAGCACTTGCTTTATCTCTTGACCAGGCAAGAGGCAAAGACCTGGATGGCCCTTCTAGCACAGCTGGGGCTGGTGCCACTCTGTGGGACAAGGTAATAAACCGAGGCCGTTGAAACTCCTCTCTTACCTTGACCACTTGGGAGCATTTCTTGCCTTCTTCAGCTTCCCCTGTTGGCTTTTCCATCAGATGATGGATATTGCATCAAATGTTGGATGTTCCCTCACATCTAACCTTAAAACCACTAAGCAGGTCTGTGGGGTGGCTGTGAACTGTCTTCTACTCAAATGGGGAATGCACTAGTAGGGAATGTACTCCAACACAGCTCCTCTGGGTACCACTGGGCTGTACCCTTTGAGAATCACTCTTTGACAGCTGAAGGAACATGTCCAGAGGAGGGCAACAAAGCTGGGGAAGGGTCTGGAGAACAGGGCTGGGGAGGAGCAGCTGAGGGAACTGGGGGTTGGTCAGCCTGGAGAAAAGGAGGCTGAGGGGAGACCTTCTGGCTCTCTGCAACTCCCTGAAAAGAGGTTGAAGTGAGGCAGGGGTTGGTCTCCTCAGGATGAGAGTTGCACCAGTGGAGGTTTATATAGGATATTAGGAGCAATTTCTTCACTGCAGGAGTGGTCAGAGATTGGAACAGGCTGCCCAAGGAGGTGGTGGGGACACCATCCCTGGAGGTGTTCAGAAAATGTGTAGATGTGATGCCTTTCCTCCTCACAGAGATGCTCCATTCCCCTCAGCATCTTTATAGCCCCCTCTGGACTCTCTCCAGTAGTTCCCTGTCTCTCTTGAACTGGGGAGCCCAGAACTGGACACAGTACTCCACATGTGGCCTCACTAGGGCAGAGTAGAGGAGTAGGAGAACCTTCCTCAACCTGCTGGCCACACTCTTCTTCATGCACTCCAGGAGGCCATTTGCCTTCTTGGCCACAAGATCACACTGCTGGCTCATGGGCAACTTGTTGTCCACCAGCACTGCCAGGTCCTTCTCTGCAGAGCTGCTTTCCAGCAGTTCAGCCCCTAGCCTCTCTTGGTGCAGGACCCTACTCTTACCTTTGTTAAGCTTCATGAGGTTTCCCCCTGTCCAACTCTCCAGCCTGCCCAGGTCACTGTTTTTGCACATCTTTGAGAATCTCTCAGCCAAGCTTGCAGCAGGGGTTCTCCAGAAAAAAAATGAGGGGATCCTTTTAATGAACTGGACTGGAGCAAAGCCTCTCAGGAGGGATCAGTGTGCTGGAGAGCTTCAGCCACCTGGAGAACTTCAACCACCTTCAGTCAGTGCTGGGCCTGAAGGTCGAAAGGAAGGATACCTTTACCCTGTGCTGTCAAGGAAGTCAAGCCAGCAGTGTTCTGGACTGCTGCAAAGGTGTTTTCACAATGGGGCAGAGAAGGGGAACAGGACCTTCTCCAACTCAAACTGAAGAGTTTACATTGGCTGCCAAGCAATCCAGGGCAGCAGAGCCAAGTGCCTCCTTCTTTTCAGCTTGCATGCAAAGCCACCTTGGCCAAGAGCACAGGAACAAGTGTAGCCATCCTGTGCAACATGCCCTGGTCTTAAACCTGTTCCCGTGGGTGGCATCTGCTCAGCCATAGCCCCAGCCCTTGACCAATGAGAGCTCCTTTCAGCTCTCAGTGCCCATCACTCGTCATGCATTGCACAAAAGACTTCCAAGAAGAGCCAGAAATGAAAGAGCATTTTGGGGAAGAAGGTAGGGAAGTTGATTGCCCAAGACCTCGGGGAGATTCCAGGTAGAGCTGGGAGCTTGTCCAGACCTGCTAAACAAGCCTGAATGAAAAAGGAGCAACTCTTGATTTCCATGTCTCCAGGTCCTGCCTGGTCACCAGTTTGTGGTGAAACACAGAGATGATAAAATACCCAGACCCTCCTAAACTCATGGAGCAGCTTCAGTGGTGTCACAGTGGCTTTGTCTTCACCTCTTAATGTTATAATCCCAGTATTGCAGGAAGAACAAGGGTGATGACAGGGATGTTCAAATCACGGCTTGAGCTGCAGAGGCCTTGGAGAAAAAGGTGAACAGATGGTTTAAGACAACCCATGAGGCCCATCAGCCAAATACTGAAGGGTAATGAAGCTGGTGAGTGCTCTGGGGAACATGTCTGATGAGGAGTGGGTGGGGAAGCTGGAGAATAGGACAGGACAGGACAGGACAGGACAGGACAGGACAGGACAGAACAGAACAGAACAGAACAGAACAGAACAGAACAGAATAGAATAGAATAGAATAGAATAGAATAGAATAGAATAGAATAGAATAGAATAGAATAGAATAGAATAGAATAGAATAGAATAGAATAGAATAGAATCAGTCAGGGTTGGAAGGGACCACAAGGATCATCTAGTTCCAACCCCCCTGCCATGGGCAGGGACACCCCACACTAGAGCAGCCTGGCCAGAGCCTCAGCCAGCCTGGGCTTAAACACCTCCAGGGACAGGGCCTCAACCACCTCCCTGGACAACCTATTCCAGGGCTTCACCACTCTCATGGGGAAGAACTTCCTCCTCACCTCCAGCCTGAATCTCCCCACCTCCAGCTTCATTCCATTCCCCCTAGTCCTATCACTACCTGAGATCCTGAGCAGTCCCTCCCCAGCCTTCCTGTAGCCCCCTTCAGATACTGGAAGGCCACAATGAGGTCACCTCGGAGCCTTCTCTTCTCCAGACTGAACAGCCCCAACTCCTTCAGTCTGTCCTCACAGGAGAGGTGCTCCAGCCCTCTGATCATCCTTGTGGGAATAGAATAGAATAGAATAGAATAGAATAGAATAGAATAGAATAGAATAGAATAGAATAGAATAGAATAGAATTAACCAGGTTTCAAAAGACCTTCAAGATCATCAAGTCCAACCTATCACCCCACACCACCTAATCAGCTAAACCATGGCACCAAGTGCCTCATCCAGTCCCCTCTTACACATCTCCAGTGATGAGAAGGCTGAGGGGAGGCCTTTTTGCTCTCTACAACTGCCTGAAAGGAGGTGGGAGTGAGGTGGGGATTGAGCTCTTCTCCCAAGTAACCAGTGATAGGAAACGGTTTCATGATGCACCAGGGGAAGTTGAGGTGGGATGGTAGGAACAGTTTCTTTCCTGCAAGAGTGGTCAGGCACTGGAACAGGCTGGCCAGGGAGGTGGTGGAGTCACCATCCCTGGAGGTGTTCAAGAAATGTGGGGCCATGGCACCTGGGGAGATGGTTTGGTGGCCCTGGTGGTGTCAGGTAAACATCTGGGCTCAATGAGGTCTTTTCCAAGCAAAATGATTCTATGATTCTACCCATCTCCACTACCTATGACAAGAGCTACTGCATGTGGGCCAGGGCAACAGTCAGGAGGCACTCCCAAGGCTGTCATTCATCTCCTGCAGGGGAAAGCAGGATTATCCTGGCTGTGGATCAGGGTCTCTCAATGCCCATCTTGATGCTGTGGTGGAGTCCCCATCCCTGGAGCTGTTCAACAAACGTCTGCATATGGCACTTTGGGACATGGTTTAACAGCCCTAGGTGGTCTGAGGTTGATGGTTTGGATTCAGTGATCTTAAAGGCAGTTTTCCAACCAAAGCTAATTCAATGATTCTACTGGGGAGAGTCCAATGGAGAGCTACCAGGATGATTGAGGGACTGGAGCACTGCCCTGTGAGGAGAGGCTGAGAGCCCTGGGGGTGGTTAGTCTGGAGAAGAGAAGACTGAGAGGGGGTTTAATAAATGTTGATAAATATCTGAGGTGTCAAGAGGCAGGGGACAGCCTCTGCTCACTTGCACCCTGTGACAGAACAAGGGGCAATGGATAGAAACTCCAGCACAGGAGGTTCCACCTCAACAGGAGGAGGAACTTCCTCACTGGGAGGCTCACAGAGCACTGGAGCAGGCTGCCCAGAGAGGTTGTGGAGTCTCCTTCTCTGGAGACTTTCCAGCCCCATCTGGCTGTGCTCCTGTGTGACCTGTGCTGGATTCTCTGGTCCTGCTCTGGTGGGGGGGTTGGACTTGCTGACCTCTGGAGGTCCCTTCCAACCCCTAATATCCTGTGAGCCTGTGATTCTATGATTCCAAAGAACACCAGGCCAGGCAGGTCAGCAGTGGCGTGTCAAGTCATCCAGACGGGGTGGAGAGGTTCTCATGGACTTGGCCCAGTGACTCCAGCTGCAGTGAGAGCTGGAGGACCAGAGGCCTGTTTGCTGGAGCTGTTGCGTGACTCCTTGCCCTGGAGGCTGGCTGTGGGTGCTGATAAGAAAGTGCAAGTGCAATAAGCAAGAGCAGATAGGAAGGACCAACAGTGGGAATTGGGTTTTCCCTCTGAAGATGAGGGGTTTATGGCCCTAGGGCAGATAAGCAGATTAATATTAACACTACTTAGGTGAAGCAGCTCTTTGCTGGTGGAAGAGCTCCCCAAGATGCCTTTAGTAAGGGCTGATTGCCTCCCCTGGGGCTGCTGCTGCCAGTCTGCATTGGGTACAGCCTGGAGGCTGGAGGCCTTTGGAGAAAAAGTCACCTCAGTGTCAGATGGAGAAGGGGAAGGTGATTAACCCTCCCTGTGCAGCCCTCCCCTTCATGGTGTGGGAGGCAAATCCCCCCCCTTTATAAAGCCCCATCTTCACTTGGCATCTCTGCCAGCCCATGCCAAGGGAGACATCCCTGTGGCTGCAGGAGACATCCATGTAGCTGCAGAGACATCCCTGTGGCTGCAGGAGACATCTATGTGGCTGCAGGAGATATACATGTGGCTGCAGGAGACATCCATGTGGCTGCAGGAGACCACCCCAGACATCTTGCACAGGCAGCAGCACCCCCTGGGACCTCAGTCTGCACATATGTCCTTATCTCCTTGGACATCCTGGCCCATCCAACAGCTCAGTGACCCCAGGTGAGGCCTCAGCTTTCTTTCTGGAGCTCTTGCAGTCAAACTGTCCCTTCAATCCCAGCCACCCCACTCCCAAGCCCAGGAACTCTGCCTGTTCCTGGACAAAACAGTTGGAAGATGAAAGCTGAGCAGGTTCCTTCCCCAGATGTTTTCCCTGCTGGATACCTTGGCAGCCCCCAGGCAGGTGGAAGAGCAGCAAGTATGGGCTGAGCACCAAATAAGGTACTCCAGCTCTGCAGTGTTCTTTGCTCTGGAGTGGAGCTGCACCCTGGATCCCCTGACCAGTGACCCTCTGCAAGGAAGGACCAGGGGCACCCTGTTCCTTTTGGAGGCACAGGATTTAAGGGTTGGAAGGGACCTCCAGAGGTCAGCAAGTCCAACCCCCCCACCAGAGCAGGACCAGAGAATCCAGCACAGGTCACGCAGGAACACAGCCAGATGGGGCTGGAAAGTCTCCAGAGAAGGAGACTCCACAACCTCTCTGGGCAGCCTGCTCCAGTGCTCTGTGAGCCTCCCAGTGAGGAAGTTCCTCCTCATGGTGAGGTGGAACCTCCTGTGCTGGAGTTTCTATCCATTGCCCCTTGTCCTGTCACAGGGTGCAAGTGAGCAGAGGCTGTCCCCTGCCTCTTGACACCTCAGATATTTATCAACATTTATTAAACCCCCTCTCAGTCTTCTCTTCTCCAGATCTCCAGGATCTCAGCTCTTCTCCACCTCATCTTCCCCATTTCCTTCTGACAAACCAATCCACCAGTTAATGGTGATGAAAGCCCTGGTTGCTCCTAGTAGGCAAGGCCTCCAGCTCCCTTACCTTTGCTTTCCTTGATGACCTTCCTTAACTAAGCTCTCCAATTACTCCCCACGTGTCCTGCAAGTGCCCTTACTGGAAGCAGAGCAGTGATAAGCCAGGGGACCTTTCATCACTCCCTGGCCATCAGCTTTTACTGTTGGCTTTCAAATGAGTCAGCAGACCAGCAGGGCTCCAGCTCCTCTTCCAGCTCCTTCATTCCCACAGGGAATGATCCAGGCAGCCACACACTTTCTCTGTTGAGCAAAGATACCTGCCTGGTGTTGGCACTCAGGGTGGTGGCAGCTCCTCACCGTGAAAGCCTGTCCCCAGCCCCAAAACAGGCTGGTGGAACCACCTGTGGCTCTGAGAATCATAGAGTCACAGAATTGTCAGGGTTGGAAGGGAGCTCAAGGCTCAGCCAGTTCCAACCCCCTGCCATGGGCAGGGACACCTCACACCACAGCAGGTTGCTCACAGCCACAGCCAGCCTGGCTGCAAACACCTCCAGGCAGGAGGCTTCCACCACCTCCCTGGGCAGCCTGTGCCAGGCTCTCACCACCCTCATGGGGAAGAACTTCTTCCTCACATCCAATCTGAATCTCCCCATTTCTAGTTTTATTCCATTCCCCCCAGTCCTATCACTCCCTGACACCCTCAAAAGTCCCTCCTCAGCTTCCTTCTATCACCTCTGGGATAGAAGGAAGAGGGGAATTTATCCAACACTTAATGACCCCCTCTCCCCCATTAAAAGCAGCTCCTCTGTTTCTAATGTCTTTCCTTTGGCTGTTTGTCCTCCTGTGAGATCTGTTACCAGGGATCATCTCCCCATGGGGATTAACTCCTGGGTATTTCCCTTGTGCTGCTTGTCTCCAACATTGGTGACAGTCCCTAGACATCAAGAATATCATCCCTTGATGCCCTGGAGCTTAAAATGACACTCCAAATTGCAACTTAAGCTCTGAGTCTTTTCTGCCAGTGGTTTTGGGGACAGCTCCCTCTGAGCTGGTGGCAGTGGATCCTCTAAATGTGATGGGCTTTGCCCTAGTGTCTTGCTTGGCTTGCTGCACTGGAAGGCCTTGAGAGCTCCTTCCCATGAAGAAGTAACACCCCCCCCCCCCCCCCCCCCCCAAAAAGGTCTTACTCTTTACAGTTCCACTCTTGGGTCAGAGTCATGTTCTCCCATGCCTTGAACCCTAGGAGCAGCCATTTCACAGTGGGAATAATGGCTGGTGTCTGCTTTTTCAGTGTGTGGGGGGAAACATCTGCTCAGCCTCCAAGACTGAGCAGCTTCTGGAGCACTGGAGCTGGTGGGACCTTCCCCTGGTCTTCAAGGTGTTCAAGAAACCTGTGGCCATGGCACTTCAGGACATAGTTTAATGGCTATGGTGGTGTTGGGTGGGTGGATGGCTGGACTGGATGATCTTGGAGGTCTTTTCCAGTTGAAACAATTCTGTGGTTTCCTTCTGTGGTGAGTTGGAGAAGACACCGGTCCTCTACTCAGCCCAGGCTGGAGCTGTGGATGGAGGAGAGCTGGACACATTAAACCTAGCATGTGGCTCTGCCCCTGTGCTGTGAAGGCTCCAAAATGAGTCTGAAGCCTTTGGCCTCCTCCCACCCCTCACCTCCCTCTTCCCTCTGGAGAGCAGGTGGTGGTTGGGCTGATCGATTGCCCTGCGTCACTGGGAGGTTCAAGGTGCCTGCTGATCACAGAGCAGGAAAGCAGGGAGGATGGAGTTTGGCCCTGGGTAGAGAAGGGAGCGACAGAGATGCCGAGATAACTGCTCCCTGCACACTTCCAGGCTCCCAGGAACAGCTTCAAACCTGGCTGTCCGCCCACCCTGGCATGGGTATGGGAATGATTTTCCAGGGGTGAGGGAAGGAAAAGAGGGGAGAGATGGAGAGCAGCCATGGAGACACAATCCCGTGGAGACAGAGACCACCAGGTCCTGCAGGAACCAAAAGCCTCTGGGATTTTGGATGCTCCTCAAACCCAGCCTCAGCAGCAGGATGCAGGAGGGACAGCTGGGGTGTGTTCAGAGCTGAGAGTCAACTCTGTGTTCCCAAGGCTGGTGCTGGGTCTGCTGGTGGCAGCGCAGCAGTGGCTATTGTAGAGCAAAGGTAGATCTGGAGGGAGGGAGCACAGAGAGGAACAGACTCATCTCCCCTCATAGACATCTCCTAATTAATTGGCTCCATCATAAGGGCTCCCAGTTGACCACTCGGCTCTCATACCTCTAAAATCAGCTCCCATGACCCCATCAGGGTGGTGCTGCCCCTCACACCCGGTCCCAGCAGGGGATACAGGCAGAGCAGGGGGGCTCAGCTAATTCATTGGCTCCATCATACGGGGTCCCAGTTGACCACTCAGCTCTCATACCTCTAAAATCAGCTCCCATGACCCCATCAGGGTGGTGCTGCCCCTCACACCCGGTCCCAGCAGGGGATACAGGCAAAGCAGGCGGCTCAGCCCGATCCACCCCACCAAGAGGCAGCATCTTCAACCTGCTCCTCTTCTGCTTTAATGAAAACCATCCTGGAAGAGAGGGGTCCCCAGGGAAGCCTTTGAGATGAGGCTGCTCCTGGTATGCAGAGGGGTTTGGGGGCTGGCACTGGAGGAAGAAGCCTCCCCAAGAAGCGGCACTCAGCGGGGAGCAGGGTGTTGATCCGCTTTGGCGCTTCCGAAGCAGTTTTGTCTGCTGCCGCTGGAGCCTGGGACAGGAACGCCCTCCCGTGGCACCTGCCACACCACCGCCGCCAGTGCCTTCTGCTGCTGGGCATCCGTGAGCCGGGGGTGTCATCCCTGCTCCGAGGGGGGATCTATAGGGTGACGACCCCACCTGCAGAGCGTCCCACTTCCCTCAGCACCCCTGGAGCTCCGGGACCCACAGAACCAACCAAACCTGGCTCCCTTCAAGGGATTCTTTTTCAGCTCAACGTCGAATTCCCCAGGGTCAAACCATCTGGAGCTTCAATGCCAACTTTCCTCTGCTCTTTCCAGCCACTGCCTGAAGATTCCCCACTCTCCAGGACACCCAAGGCACCAATTCTCCCCTTCTTCCTGCCCGCCACTTCTCATCCAGCCCTAGAGGTACCAAAACTGCTGCCCCCAAGCCCTTGGATGAACCAGATGTGCTGCCCAACAGGGACCAAACCAGCAGGAGATGCAGAGAAGATGGCCAGGGCAGATGGTTGTCCATGCCATGCTTCCTTCAGTAAAGGACTATCTCCTGCTCGGGGTTTTGTTCCCAGCTCCTCCTCTGTTGCACCTCTTTCCCAACCCCCCAACACCCCCACCCCCCACCTTTTTTCTTTATTCTCCCCTTTCCTGCCAATTCCCATTGCTGAAGGGTCCCCTCTTCTAGTGCAAGGCAAGGAGATGGCTGCCCACATCGCATCCCAGCTGGACAAATCCATCCTTTCCAGCTGTCCATAAACCAAGGCCATTCCCAGGAGAAGTCCCAGCTCACATTGGAATCCTCTCCAGGTCTCCTGCATGGCCCAGTGCTGGCCACCATCACCTGCATCACCTTTCCAGCTGACAGTGGGGATGCTGCTGGTCCCCTAGACAGGGATAGCCTTTTGGAGGGGAGAAAAAAACCCCAAGCACCCCAAAAGCAGCTCTGAGCATTTATGGCTGGGGTATTTCCTTCTTCCTGGGTCTGATGGACTGGGAAAGCCTGGGATCTGTCATGATTCCCCACCAGGCCGGGGGCACACCTTCTATTTTCATCCAAAAGCTGAGACCCACCAGCTCTGTGCTGCTCCCCAGCCCTGGGAAGGGAGAACTCCCAGGTGCAGAAGTACTGGGAAGGAGGGAAGGAGTTTTCTGGACTTAGAATTGCCTGGTTGAAAAAGCCCTGAAGATTGTTGAGTCCAAGCATAACCTAACATTTCCCTGTACACAACTGCTAGACCATGACCCCTGAGCCCAGACTTTTAAACAGCTTCAGGGATGGTGACTCCTTCCTTCCATCCATCCATCCATCCATCCATCCATCCATCCATCCATCCATCCATCCCTCCCTCCCTCCCTCCCTCCCTCCCTCCCTCCATCCAAGGTGGTGACTTTCAGTTACCACCACACAAAAAATCCCCTTGAAGTTCCCACATTCTGATGGTAACACCTGGAGAGCAAACCCCAAGCCTCATCCCCCCTCTCTCTGGTCCCCATGGCTGTGCTGGGGAGCATGCCTGGGTGCAGTGACATGCTTGTGAGCCTGGGGTGGGTGCACTGATGCATGGGTGGGTGGGTTTGTATCTGTGGGTACATTTCTGGTGCAAACAGAGGCATGAGATGGTTTCATTTCCTCCCAGGACCTCTCTGCTTAGGGCCACTCCCCACCTCCCCCATGCTGAAGGAACACACCAAGGCCCACCCAGGCCTTAGGGCATCCATGCCCAGCACTAGGTCTCAGGTTCTTTCTCATGTGCTTGGGAATCTCCTCACCTGGCCACTGGGATCACCCTGGCTCTGTCCCCTGACTTCCACCATCCCCTACTGCCCCTTTGTCCCCTTCACAAACATCTCCATTGCCTCTTTTCATTTTTCTCATCCAAAGGACAACATCCTTTGGATGTTGTCCATTCCAGGACCTGAAGGGGACTGGGGAGGGACTTCTCAGGACATCAGGTAGAGAGGACTAGGAGAAATGGAATGAAGCTGGAGGTGGGGAGATTCAGGCTGGAGGTGAGGAGGAGGTTCTTCCCCATGAGAGTGGTGAAGCCCTGGAATGGGTTGTCCAGGGAGGTGGTTGGGGCCCTGTCCCTGGAGGTGTTTAAGGCCAGGCTGGCTGAGGCTCTGGCCAGGCTGCTCTAGTGTGGGGTGTCCCTGCCCATGGCAGGGGGGTTGGAACTAGCTGATCCTTGTGGTCCCTTCCAACCCTGACTGATTCTGTGATTCCTCCTCTCCCAGCCATGCAGGGCCAGGACTGAGGGTTTGGTTTTTGAGCCTTCAGAGGGGTGGAGGTGGCTGGGAAGTGTTCCTGCCTCCCCCTTCCCCTCCAGTCCTCAGAGGTACCATGCACAATGCAGGGCAGCCAGCCACAACGTCTTCCCACGCAGTGACGTTCCCCAGAGCCTCCCTGGGCTGGTGGAGCTGCTGGCATCGTCCCCACTAGCTGGGCTGGCTTTTGGTCCCCCGTGTCACAGCGAGGGGATGCCAAAGCACAGGGAGAAGTGAGGGGTAGCCAAAAAACAAGCTGAGGGAGTGCAGTGCCTGTGCTTCCTGGTGCATGGTGGTGACAGTGCAGGGGCAGGAAGTGACAACCATCTCCGTGGTGGAGAGGCAGCATCGCTTCGGTGCTCCAGCAGCCCGCAGCCAGCCTGGCCTCTTGGTGGCAAGGAGCATCTCTGGGCCCTGCTGGCCTCGCTGCCTCGGCGGCAGCCTGTCTACAGCTACCTGGAGGGAGGTTATCGTGAGGTGGGTGCTGGTCTCATATCCCAAAGTGACAGGACAAGTGGGGAGGGCCTCAAACTGCACCAGGGGAGGCTTAGGCTGCACATCAGGAAGGACTTTTTGTTGCTGAAAGAGTTGTCAGGCTGCCCAGGGAGGTGGTGGAGGCATCATCCCTGGAGGTGTTCAAAAGGTGTGTTGCTTTGGGAATATGGCTTAGTGGTGGACTTGGAAGAGTTAGATAATGGTTGGTTCGATGATCTTGAATGTCTTTTCCAACCTAAATGATTCTATGACTCTGTGAGCCTGTGCCTGCCCTCGGGGGTGGATGGGGAGTCAATACCTGGCCATCCCAAGAGGGCAGCAGGTGGTTAAGGAGAGGCACTGGGAAGCCCAAATGCTCTTTCCTCTCTCCCATCCCTCCTCACCCCCTTCACTCACCAGAGCACACCCAACACCCAGGGCACGTTCACTGGCAGCAATGAGGTGCTGCTGCCCCCCCCAACATCCTCCCAAAGACACCGAGGGGCCACAGCCAGCCAGGGAGCTGGATGAAGGAGGAGTGCCTGGCCCAGGGCCACCCTGCTGCCCTGTCATCCTGCAGCAGCCAGGCCCCACCACCCTTACTTTGTCATTGTCATCAGCATCACAGAATCACCAAGGTTGGAAGAGACCTCAAAGATCATCAAGTCCAACCTGTCACCACAAAGCTCATGACTAAACCATGGCACCAAGTGCCATGTCCAATCCCCTCTTGAACACCTCCAGGGATGGGGACTCCACCACCTCCCTGGGCAGCACATTCCAATGGCTAACAACTCTCTCAGTGAAGAACTTTCTCCTCACCTCATCATTATCATCATTGTAATCACTGTTGTTGATATTAGAATCAAAGAATGATTTGGGCTGGAAGGGACTTTAAAGGTCATTGAGTCCAACCATTGTCTAGCTCTGCCAAGGCTGGTGCTAAACCATGTCCCTCAGCACCACATCTCTGCCTCTTAGATTGGATTCTGTGTTCTCTGATATTCATTGTACTGAATTCATTACATTCTATCATATTGTACTGTGCTATAACACGAAGGCCAGCAGCACCCTGGCCTGCATCAGCAATGATATGGCCAGCAGGATGAAGGCAGTGATTGTCCCCTTGTACTCAACACTGGTGAGGCCACACCTGCAGTCCTGAGGTCAGTTTTGGACCCTTCAGTCCAGGAAGGATATTGAGATGCTGGAACAGGTCCAGAGAAGGACAATGAAGCTGAGGAAGGGTCTGGAGAACAGGGTTGGGGAGGAGCAGCTGAGGGAACTTTGTTCAGTCTGGAGAAAAGGAGTCTGAGAGGAGACTTCATTGCTCTCTACAACCCCCTGAAAGGAGGCTGGAGCCAGGGGACAGTTGGTCTCTTCTTCCTAGGATAAAAGTGCCAGGACAAGAGGGACCAGCCTCAAGTTGCACCAGGGAAGGTTTAGCTTGGACATTAGAATAAACTTCCTCACTAAAAGGGTTCTCAACTACTGAACAGGCTGCTCAGGGGGGTGGTCAGATCCCCATCCCTGGAGGGACTTGAGATGGTGAGGAACATGGTTTAGTGGTGACCTGGCAGTGTTGAGTTACCGGTCGGACTGGGTGATCTTGGAGGTCTTCTCCATTGCTAGTAATTCTGTGGTTGTATACAAAATGCCATGGTATGATATGATTATGATATATGATATGATATGTTCTAGCACGGTTATTATCGTTGGATTGTTAATTGTTTACTTTAAAAGATGTTAATGAATGTACTGTTATTACGTTTATTAATAACTAGGCTTATTTCATCACTACTTGAAGGTTGTTTCAGTACTCTTTCGTTCCCGCGTCGGCACCCACCGAGCACGCAGGAACCGAGGGGACGGTGCCGGGCTGGGCGCGGGTAGCACGGCCGCGGTGCCGCTGCGAGTCCGGATCCTGGCCCGTCTGCCGGCGTCGAGCGGCGGGTCCTAGCTCCGCAGCCGGTGGTCATTCCCCGGCAGGTGGCAGCCCAGCGCCGCTCCCCGCCGCTCAGTTCCGTTCCGCTCCGTTCCGTTCCGAGCCGTGCCGGCGCAGGCGCGCTGCTCGGGGCGCTCCGGTTCCGGGCCCCGCTTCCTCCCAGCAGGCCCCGCCGCCCCGGGCGGACCCCGCGCCCCTCGCCCGGCCCCAGCTGGGCGGCGGACGCTGTGTTCCCCGCCTCGCACCCCCCGACATCCACCCCCGGACCCCTCAACCACCCCCTCCCACTCCCGAACACCCGCTCCCCGCCGCACCGCGCTCGGCCCCGCCGGGCGGGCGGGCGGCGGCGGCGGCTGCTGCTGCTCCGGCGGCTCCGGCTTCCTCCGCCCCTTCCGTCCCCCATCTTCCCCCCCCCCCCCCTTTCCCCCCCCCCCGCCGGCCCAGCCGAGCCCGGAGGCCCCCGGTAGCACCGCATGGAGCAGCCGGCGGCGGGCTAAGCCCCTGCCCGGAGGGAGGTGAGTACCGGCTGCCCGGGCCCGCCGCACCGGACACCGGGGAAAGGGCGGGAGGGGACACACAGCGGGGACTGCTTGGGTGTCTCCCAGCCTGTCCCCGCCCCTCCCCGCATCCCCCCGGTGTTTGGCGGGGAGCGCAGACAATGGGGCCTGCGGGGCGGGCCGGGGATGCGGGGTGGGGGGATGCAGAGGTGAGGGGCTGGGGTGGGTACAGGGTACAGCCACCTCCGTGCTACTTGACCTAGGGGGTGACCCCAGCATATCCCCCCCAGGGACAGCCCCTCCACCCCGGCCGGGGTTTGGGATGCGGGGAGGGCTGCATCCTGCCCGTTCTGCAAAGAACCACAAACACCAGCAGCATCCTTTGCTCCTGGTGATGGAGGTGGGGTGGGGGAAGGAGCTGGTTGTCGCCTTGTCGTCTCCCCCCCCCCCGCCGCCCCAGCCCCATCCCGACTCAAAACCTGCCTTCACTGTCCCCATCCCATCTAGAAAGGCCGAGCTGCTGGCGGGGCTTTGGAGAGAGCCGTTGGGGCAGGAGGAGCGAGCTGGGCATTGCGAAAAGAAAAGAAGGGGGCTGGCAGCAAAGGATGGGAAAGGGTGGGGGGGTGTCTGGGGGGTGTTAATTATTTTTGATTGTGGTCACTAAGGCGGTGTCAGGTTATTTATAGCCCTGGCTTGTTGCTCGGAGGTTTATGGAGAGCGAAAGGGGCTGTGCCATCCTGCGGAAACAACAACAAAAAAAGCACCCGAAAAAAAAAAAGAGGGGAAAAAAAAAGGCCAACCCGAGGTGGGAGGGTTGGGGAAAGGGAGGAAGGGGATGGCAGCCTTCCTCCAGGCATGGGGGGGCTACCTCACCCCTCCCACCAACCCTAGGCAGGGCCTCATCCTGGCAAGGAGTGGCCAGAGAGGTCCATGGAAGCACAGCAGAGGGATGCAGGAGGTTGTGGGAGCATCCTTGTCCTCCTGTCCCTCCCCGAGCACCCTGGGGATGGAGCAGAGCCTCACCACAGGGATGCTGTCCCTGTGATCCCAGGGGGGTTGGAGCTAGATGATCTTTAAGGTCCCTTCCAACCCAAACTACTCTGTAATTCTGTGATCCCAGGGAGTTTTGGGGCGCACTTCACCTTTCAACTGCTGCTTCCCCCTATGGCCTTTTGGTTTAGGAGGAAACCTTTCAGCTGCATCCCAGCATGTCCCAAGCCTGCGCCAGGGCAGCTTCACCAGTGCCTCCTCCCTCCCCCACCTTCCCCCATCCCCAGGGACACCCTGACACCCTCCATGACCTGAAAAGGGGTTGCTGGGACGATTTGTGGACTAACAAAAGGGGAGGGGAGAAATCACCCTGCTGAGGTTTCCTGTAGGAAGGAGACCACTTCATGACGGGCACAGCATCTCCACGAGCCTCCCGTTGTCGCCCCCCCCCGCCACCCCCCCAGGTGCTTTCCACAGGCTGAGCAGCAACATCTTTCTTTTCAAAAGAAGATAAAGGAAGAGGAAGACACACCACACACATACACACACCTCTACCCTCCTTACTTCACCCTGGGGAGGGCAGCCAGGCGAGGCTGGGCTGGGGGAGAGGCAGCGAAAGCCTGGGTGCGAGGGCAGGCAGCAGCTGAAGGCGGAACAGTTGTCTTTCGATTAGAGTAATCGTAGGTGTTGCTTGTAATAACAGCAGATAAGATCTGCTGGAGACACTCAGGATGTTGTCTGCTGCGAGCTGCCTGGCTGGGTGGGTTTGGGTTTTTTGGGGTTTTTTTTTTCTTTGTATGAAGTTGAAAGGAACTCAGGTGGTTGAGCCTTGGGAGATGAGGATGCGTGAGGGTGGATGCAGGGGGCATGAAGCTTTCCTGCTCCCTCCCAGCTCTCTTTGATTTAAAGTGGAGTCATCCCTACCTGGTGCTGAGCAGCTGCTCTCCACTTTTCCCCCTTAGTTTGGGAAGGAAAATGAAGCAGCTTTTCCCCATCTTAGCCCCTGGTGCTGGCACTGTTTGGGTGGTTTTCTCTCTGGGGGTCACACGGAGCCTGCCTGCAGCATGGGCACAGCACAGTTGTGGCTGGTGATTAGAACCACAGAATGGTCTGGGTTGGAAGGGACCTCCAAAGCTCATCCAGTCCGACCCCCTCTGCAGCCAGCAGGGACATCCTCTGCTAGATCAGGTGCCCAGAGCCCTGTCCAGCCTCACCTCGAATATCTCCAGGGATGGGGCCTCAACCACCTCCCTGGGCAACCTGTTCCAGTGCTCCACCTCTCATATTGAAAGGAAAGGTTTCCCCAACTCGTTTCCCCGGTACCCTTTGGATTATCAGGGCGGTAAAGCTGTTCACCTTCCCTGGCTCTTGGCTCCACAGCCATCCTTCCCAGAGGGAAATCCAGGAGCAGGGGCCAGCAGGGAGGCAGTGTGGCTGATCACAAACCTTGATGGCCCTTCTGGTGGTGCAGCAGGTAGAAGGTGGGGAAGAAAAGGGAGGTGAGTTTTTGGGGGGGGATCCCTGACACATCCCAGCTGCTTCCCTGAGCCCCAGTCTGGGGTTGGGGAGCTTCCAGTGGGAGCAGGGCTTCAGATAGCCACAGCTGGCCCTGTGCTCTGCTGTGTTGGTTGGGTTGCTCCCCTGGGTGCTTTCTTAACTCTTATTCATCGTTTTCAAGCTGACTTCTGCCTCTCCACATCCTCCCTAGGGAAGCCCCTCTGCTTTGGGAGGCAAGGGGAGGTTTGCTGGAGCTCACCAGTGGGAATGCTGCCTTTAGGCTCTGGATCCACACTGGCCTCACCTCCTCCTTCACCCAACCCAGCATCCCGCCGGGATGAGCGGGGCTGGCGGAAGCGCAGGCGGGGAGGAGGGAGGCCGTGGCCGGGCAGGAGGCCGGGGCCAGGCTGGGTGACGGCAGAGGGTGACGGCAGAGGGTGACGTGCTCGGCAGGAACCGCTGCCTGTCACATGAGGCCACCGCAGGCAGCGCTGCCTTCGGGGGGACAGTTGGCAGCGGCCCCGGAGCTGGGTGCTGTGGCGGGCGGGTGGCTTCCTCCCCCTCAGCTTTGAGGCAGAAAATAGGTAACGACTGGGACAGCCCGGAAGCCAAGCTGCTGCTGGAAAGTCATCCTCGGGAGGAAGGAGCCTTGCACTCACATCTGGAGGGGGTGGCATCGGTGTCCAGTGGCATTAACCGCATTCCCCTGGAGAATTGATAGGCAGGTGGGTTTTGGGCTATAGTTAGGAGCATGGCACCATCGACCTGAAAGGAGGTTGGAGTGAGGTGGATGTTGGTCTCTTCTTCCTAGTACCAGGTGGTGGAACATGAGGAAATCACAGAATCACCAAGGTTGGAAGAGACCTCAAAGATCATGGAGTCCAACCTGTCACCACAGACCTCATGACTAAACCATGGCACCAAGTGCCACATCCAATCCCCTCTTGAACACCTCCAGGGATGGGGACTCCACCACCTCCCTGGGCAGCACATCCCAATAGCTAACAACTCTCTCAGTGAAGAACTTTCTCCTCACCTCCAGCCTAAACTTCCCCGCGTGCAGCTTGAGACTGTGTCCTCTTGTTCTGGGGCTGGTTGCCTGGCAGAAGAGACCAACCCCCTCTTGGCTACAGCCACCCTTCAGGGAGTTGTAGACAGCAATAAGCCTCAAGTTGCACCAGGGCAGCTTCAGGTTGGATATTAGGAACACATTTCTTTGCTGCAGGAGTGGTCAGGCATTGGAACAGGCTGCCCAGGGAGGTGGTGGAGTCACCATCCCTGGAGGTGTTCAGAACCCCCCTGGGGACGTGGTTTAGTGGCGTGGTGGTGGCAGCTCAATGGTTGGACTCAAGAGGTCAGGAGAGGGCCTGGTTTTCTGTGATCAGATGCTACAGATGCCCACAGTCTGGGAAGGTAAAAATGCCAGCAGGACTGCTGTGTTCCTCTTGGCAGGGTTTGCTGGGACAGTTTCCTCTTTCAGAGAGTCAGAGATGACTCTTTGCTCGGCTCGAGAGGCCATAAATTTTGTCTCCTCTCCGTGCTCATGAAATATAAATTGCTGGTGGCATGCAGGAGCTGAAAGCCCAAACTGCCTCCCTTTGGGGCTGGGAAGATCCTGCTCTCACGCAAGGTGCAAGCTTGAGTTTCCCAGCCTCCAGCCAGGCTGCAGTGCTGGGGTGGAACCTTGGGCATCCCCTTCCAGCTGATATTCCCTGCCATCCCCATCCAGCTCCAGTGGGGAAAGCTTGCTCAGGATTTTCTAGACAGAGGCTGGAAATAAATCCCAGGGTTTCATCCCCGAGGCTGGAAATGAATCCTAGAGTTTCATCCCTGAGGCTGGGATGAAACCTCCATCCCTCTGCCTTTTTCTTGGACTGAGAGCAGCCCTGCAGAGAAGGACTTGGGGGGTGCTGGTTGATGAGGTGCTTCACATGGGCTGGCAACGTGGCTAGCAGCCCAAAAAGCCAATTGTGTCCTGGGCTGCATCAAAAGATGCATGGCTGTCAGGTCAAGGGAGGTGATTCTGCCACTTTGCCCTGCTGAGACCCCACCTGGAGTGCTGCATGCATTTCTGCAGCCCCCAGCACAAGAAGGATATGGATCTGCTGGAGCAGGTCCAGAGGAGGCTGATCAGAGGGCTGGAGCACCTCTGCTATGAGGACAGAGTTGGGGCTGTTCAGCGTGGAGAAGGCTCCAGGGAGACCTTAGAGCAGCCTTCCAGTACCTGAAGGGGGCTACAGGAGAGTTGAGGAGGGGCTTTTTATAAGGGCTTGTGGTGAGAAGGAATGGCTTAAAACTAGAGCTGGGTAGATTTGGACTGGATATTAGGAAGAAATTCTTTCCAGTGAGGGTGGTGAGACCCTGGAACAGGTTGCCCAGAGAAGTTGTGGATGCCCCTTCCCTGGAGGTGTTTAAGACCAGGCTGGATGAGGCCTTGAGTAACCTGGGCTAGTGGGAGGTGTTGTTGCCCATGGCAGGGGGATGGAGCTAGGTGGTCTTTATGGTCCCTTCCAACCCAACCCATTCTAGGATTCTCTCCTTTGGTTTATTTCCCACCTGGATGTTGGGAAGCGCTGACTCAGCGCTTTGGGGATGAGCTCCAGCTTGGCATCCCCACGGGGAATGGGGCTGAAAAGCCCTCCAGAGAGGTGCAGAGGAGCCTCTCTTAAAACCAGCTCCTTCCAGACTCCAGCCAGATCCCTGCATGGGCTGCTGGAGGGGTGTCATTTGTTCCCTGCTTTTCCTGGGCTGCATTTTGGGCTGGTGGTATCCAGACTCTTGGCTGGAATTTTTTTGCCCCACACCAGGTGTGAACTCAGAATGCAACCAAAAATCAGCTGGAAAATCAAGAGGCTCTGAGCTGGGGGCATTGCAGGGGGCTGTATTCCCAGCTGATGCTCTCTGGTCTGGCATCATAGAACCACAGAATGGTTTTGTTTGGAAGGGAACTTAAAGGCCATCCAGTTCCAACCCCCCTGCTGTGGGCAGGGACACCTCCCACTAGCCCAGGCTGCTCAAGGCCCCATCCAACCTGGCCTTCAACACCTCCAGGGGGGAGGCATCCAGCAGTGCCCTCCCTTGTGTCCTGGCCATTTTTGTGGCAGTGTCCCCAGCCTCATGGGTGCCAGCAAGTTGGGTTTGGGTACCATCCTGAGAGGCTTTTCCTCATCTGCTGCCCCAGTTGGTTGGAAACCACCCCAGCACCCAGGGCCCAGATGATGGTGATGAGCCTCACTGCAAACCCCAGCACCCAGCTTCCTCTCCCCAAACTCTGTCCTTAGGGTGAGCCTCTCAGCCTCAATTTCCCCTCTCTGATTCCAAAGAGAAAGTGGCTTCTGGGGGTGGGAAGGTGAGGAAGCTGGTGCCAGCGTGATGCCTTCTCCAGAGGGCTCTGGGCATGGCTGTGGTGGGAATGGGGCCGCGCTCACAGCCGCTCTCTTCCTCCCCATGGCTCTGCCCCTTATCTTCTTCCTCCTCCTGGCTTTCCCCCTGGTTTCAGTTCCTCCTTCCCAAAATACTCCGAGCTGCTGGCAGCAGCAGGGCTGGGAGTGGTGGCCACTTGTGACCCCTGAGACATGGGATGGATGAAGAAGTACCCAGGGTGGGTTTTTGGGGGCGCTCTGCCTGCATCCTGCTCCGTGCCCCCAGCCCGCTGTGACCCCAGCGCCCCGGCCCGAAAAAGCCTGGTTTGATGCCAGGCTTGGTGACTTCATCTCTTCCCAGGGGTCAAAGCAGTGAGAATAAAGCTGGGTTTGTTCCCCTCCCACGCGCTGGGGCAGGATGTGACCCAGCCTGGGGCCTCAGGGTGCTGCAAGGGGGGTGGGGGAGCACAGCACCCCCAGTCAGGGCCACCCCCCTGGGATTTAGCAGCCAGCAGGAGCTCCTGCCTCCCGGAGCACCGACGGGCTTTATCCTGCAGGGAACAGGGTTTGATTTCTGCGGGATGCTGGGCCCAGGAAGCTCCCAGGGCTGGATGTTTCCCCACGTGGGTCACCAGGCACCGTGGGAGAGCGAGGCTGAGGCGCTGTCCCACCATGTCCCAGCGCTGCTGGGGAGGGGACTGGGATGCTGGCAGAGCTGTGGACTGCTCCTCGCTGCTTGCATCTCCTCACTGCCCTGTGCTTGAGCTGTCCCCGTGGTGCTGCAGGGACAGGAGCCACCTGGCTGGCAGCCTCCAAGGAGGGAGCTTCTCACCCATCCTGCCCCTGGCTGCAGCAGGGACTGCCCCACCGGTTTGGGGAGGACATTTTGGAAGCAGCACCTGGGACAGGACCTGTTCCCTACGTGGTGGTAGAAGAGATGCTGGCACGGCCTGGGGAGCGTCCTTTGGCAGGGGGAGGGCTGCTCCCTGCAGGTTGTCCTCATGCAGCCCCCCTGTGCCATGCCCTGCTGGCAGCCTTCCCCTCCCTTCCCTCTGCAGGTCTCATGGTACCAAGTGACGTGTCCCCACTGTGAGATTCGCTGCCCCCAACCTGAGAAGATGTCAGGGATGCAGGTAAGCGCTGGGTGAGGAGGAGAGGCAGGGATGGGGCAGGCTCCCCAGCTGTTCAGCCATGTCCCCAGGGCTTAGGAGGGAGGTGGGGACACTTGTGCCCCTGCAGAAGCCCAGGCTGGGTATTTTTTGCCCCAGCTGGAAAAAGCTGTCCCAAATCCCCTAAACCCTTTCTGGATGGGGTGAACCCCAGTTTGTTTCGCACCAGAGGGGCAGGACCCCTGCCTGGCTGTGGTGAGAGGGTCCCCACGGGTTGAGATGGGGCTGTGGGGTGGGAGATGTGGCCAGGCAGGGTTTGACAAGGTGCCCCTCTCCCTGGGCAGGCCGTGTGGCCGTCCGGTACAGAATGTATCGCCAAGTACAACTTCCACGGTACCGCCGAGCAGGACCTGCCCTTCAGCAAAGGAGATGTCCTCACCATCGTGGCTGTCACCAAGGTAGGGCCACTGCTTCCCCAGGGACCTCCCTCTGCTGGGATTTTCCATGGGAACTTCCCCTGCATAGAATCAAAGAACTGTCAGGGTTGGAAGGGACCTCCAGGATCATCCAGCTCCAAGCCCCCTGCCATGGGCAGGGACACCTCACACTACAGCAGGTTGCTCACAGCCACAGCCAGCCTGGCTGCAAACACCTCCAGGGATGAGGCTTCCACCTTCCTGGGCAACCTGTGCCAGTCTGTCACCACCCTCCTGAAGAAGAACTTCTTCCTAACATCCAATCTGAATCTCCCCACTTCTAGTTCTGCTCCATCCCCCCCAGTCCTATCCCTCCCTGACACCCTCAAAAGTCCCTCCCCAGATTTTTTGCAGTGCCCTGCAGATCCTGGAAGGTCACAAGAAGGTCTCCTTGGAGCCTTCTCTTCTCCAGACTGAACAGCTTCAGCTCCCTCAGTCTGTCCTCACAGCAGAGCAGCTCCAGCCCCCTGCTCATCCTCGTGGCCCTTCTCTGGACACGCTTCAGCATGTCCAGATCCTTCCTGTACTGGGAGCTCCAGAGCTGGATGCAGCATCCCCGTGCTGGGCTGCTCCTGCTGGAAGTCCCTCAGAGCCAGCAGGGCAGGAATGGGGCCAGGCAGGCTGGTAATTAATTCACAGCCTCGTTAGTTAAGGTTGCACCAAAATGAAAGGCTCTTGAGAGCCTCCTGGGAGAGGGGAGAGGCTCACAATCGGGCAGCAAGGATGTGCTCAGCACCAAGGGAGGAAAAGAGGTGGATAGGGAAGCCCCAGGATGCTCAGCAGCCTGGGACAGGCCCATGGGGCCACCAGCATCGGTGTTTGGTGGCTGCAGCGCTGACCCTGTTCCCTTGCCCATCCTATCCTGCCTGCAGCCAGGGTGCTGGGCTGCCTGGGGACACACAGGCAGCTGCCTGGGGAAGGAGGCACCCCTGGGCTCCATTGGTGGGATGCTGTCAGCTCCAGGGGTAGCACAGGCTCAGTGAAACGTCTCTGCTGTCCCCACAGGACCCCAACTGGTACAAGGCAAAGAACAAGGTGGGCCGGGAGGGCATCATCCCTGCCAACTACGTGCAGAAGCGGGAAGGGGTGAAAGCCGGCATCAAGCTCAGCCTCATGCCGTGAGTATCCCAGGGGAACCTGGTGGCAGCTGGCTGGGCCTGGAGCACCCCCACTGTGTTAGAGCAAAGATCCAGCTGACCCCAGGTCCCAGCAGAAGCCACATCCCTGGCAGGGCTCGGTGAGGGTGAAAGGCAGAGGGGGCAGGGGCCGGAGCAGTGGAGACTGGGGACTCAGTGCTGCTGGGGAGAGCACTGAGCACCTTTGGAGCTGCCTGCAGAGCTGGGAAGATGCTGGATGGTTGGACTGCATTCCAAAATGGGTGTCATACCCAGAGCTGTGGCTGTGAAGGCTGCTGGGAAAAGGAAGAGGGGCTGGAACATGGTCTGAACAGGAGGGACAGGGGACAGGCAGATGGAGGGAAGCATGGATGGAGGGATGGAAGCATGGATGGAGGGATGGAAGCATGGATGTTTGGTTGGTTTTGATGACCCTGCTGCATCCCAAAGCTACCAGTGATCCCTAGGGTCTCTCTGGAGACCCAGACTTGGGTCTGGAGGAACCAGGCTTGCCATGAGGAAGAAATCCTCCATGGGTGTGCAGAGAAGCTGAGACCTGAGTTGGGGGCCAAGAGGAGGGGAAGCAGGACACGGTGAAAGAAGCTGTGTCATGGGGTGTGGATGGGCAGCAGGGAGGTGCACGGGCAAGCTGGCCCAATGCAGGCAGAGATGAAGGCTGCCCAGCCAGCACGTCCCCAGCCCCTGAGCTGTGCTCCGTGGCCCTTTGCAGGTGGTTCCATGGGAAGATCACACGGGAGCAGGCGGAGCGGCTGCTGTACCCCCCCGAGACAGGGCTGTTCCTGGTGCGGGAGAGCACCAACTACCCCGGGGACTACACCCTCTGTGTCAGCTGTGAGGGCAAGGTGGAGCACTACCGCATCATCTACTCCTCCAGCAAGCTCAGCATCGACGAGGAGGTCTACTTTGAGAACCTCATGCAGCTGGTGGAGGTGAGCTCTTGCTTGCTGCCAACCCGCCTGTCCCCCTTGGCAGCCTGGGAGCTTTGAGCCTGGGCTGTGCGACATGGAGGTCAGAGCTTGTGGAGCTCAGGAGGTGCTGGGGGCCTTCTCTGCCAACCCATTGGTTGGGTTTGGGCTGCTGGGGATGGAGCCCTGGGGTAAGGTGGTGAGGAAGGGGTAGGATAAAGGAGATGGCTGGATGGACAGGGCAGAATGTGAAGGAGAGAGGGACCCACAGGAGGGACAGAGACCCCTGAGCCCCCGTCCCGCCCATCCGTGGTCTCGTGCTGCCACCTGGTGGGGTCCCAGAGCCTGGCATCGTCTTGCTAGGGACCCCCAAGCCCAGGGTGTCACCTCCCACCACCTCTGCTCCCTGCCTCTCCCCCAGCATTACACCACGGACGCGGACGGGCTCTGCACCCGCCTCATCAAACCGAAGGTGATGGAGGGCACAGTGGCAGCACAGGATGAATTCTCCCGCAGTGAGTGGCCCTGTCCCTCCCCCTCCTCCTGGGCACTGCCCCCCAGCACCCTCTTATGGAGATCTCCCTTCTCCCATGCACAGGTGGCTGGGCCCTCAACATGAAGGACCTCAAGCTGCTGCAGATCATAGGCAAAGGAGAATTTGGAGGTGAGCCTCATGTCCCCAGACCTCACAGTGACCCTGGAGGGGAGGAAGCTCTGCAGCCCCTCCAGGGGTAACAGTGGGAGGCTGGGATGCTTCCCAGTGCCTCCCATGCCCGTCTCTGCTGGCCCACAGATGTGATGCTGGGGGATTACCGGGGGAACAAAGTCGCCGTGAAGTGCATTAAAAACGATGCCACAGCGCAAGCCTTCCTGGCCGAGGCCTCCGTCATGACGTGAGTGTTCCCTGGGGCAGGGGGGGACACAGGCACCTCTGTCCTTGGGAGCAGAGCTGGGTGGTCCCTGATGCCCTACGAGGACCAGAGGACCACCACCCCACCCCCCACCCCCCAGCTTCTCCCCAAACCCCTGCCCTGAGCCTCCCTGCACCGCGCAGGCAGCTCCGGCACAGCAACCTGGTGCAGCTCCTGGGGGTGATCGTGGAGGAGAAGAGTGGCCTTTACATTGTCACCGAGTACATGGCCAAGGTGAGACCCCCCAGCCTGGGCACCTGCCATCCTGCTCTACCCTCTTTGTCCCCTCCAGCACCCCCCACCAATATCCCAGGACTTCACCCTGGCAGACCCAGGTGGGTCATCCAAACTCAGGTGAAGTCACCCTGGGACCACCAAGCTGTTTGGGGGTGGACAGGGAAGCCACCCTGGGGCCACCAAGCCATTTGGGGGTGGACAGGGAAGCCACTCTGGGGCCACCAAGCTGTCTGAGGGTGGATAGGGAAGTCACTCTGAGGCCACCATGCTGTTTGGGGGTGGATAGGGAAGTCACTCTGAGGCCACCATGCTGTTTGGGGGTGGACAGGGAAGCCACCCTGGGGCCACCAAGCTGTTTGGGGGTGGACAGGGAAGTCACCCTGGGGCCACCAAGCTGTTTGGGGGTGGACAGGGAAGTCACCCTGGGGCCACCAAGCTGTTTGGGGGTGGACAGGGAAGTCACCCTGGGGCCACCAAGCTGTTTGGGGGTGGACAGGGAAGTCACCCTGGGGCCACCAAGCTGTTTGGGGGTGGATAGGGAAGTCACCCTGAGGCCATCAAGCCCTTTGGGGGTGGACAGGGAATCCACTCTGGGGCCACCAAGCTGTTTGGGGGTGGACAGGGAAGCCACTCTGGGGCCACCAAGCTGTTTGGGGGTGGACAGGGAAGTCACCCTGAGGCCACCAAGCTGTTTAGGGGTGGACATGGTGGGGCACTGTGGGAGGAGGAGGTGGGTGGGCTGCTGGCCCTGGTGGCACCAACTCTTTCTATCCTTGCAGGGCAGCCTAGTAGATTACCTGCGGTCGCGCGGGCGGTCGGTGCTGGGTGCAGACTGCCTGCTGAAGTTCTCCCTGTAAGTACAGCAGCGAGGCACCGAGCCTGGGGGCTGTGGCCCAGCGTGTCCTGCACCCACCAGCCTTTTTGGGGCCGCCTGGCTGACCCCTTTCTCCCTTCCACCCCCACCAGAGATGTCTGTGAAGCCATGGAGTACCTGGAAGCCAACAACTTCGTCCACCGGGACCTGGCGGCGAGGAACGTGCTGGTCTCGGAGGACAACATCGCCAAGGTCAGCGACTTCGGGCTGACCAAGGAGGCCTCCTCCACGCAGGACACAGGGAAGCTGCCCGTGAAGTGGACGGCACCAGAAGCACTTAGAGAAAAGGTGGGGGAGTGGAGTTGGCTGCCCTGGGCTTTGGGGGCCTGGTAGAGGCTTGGAGGAAAAGGGCACGCCCTGGGATGCCTGCCCTGAGTTTTCTGTGGAGAGGTAGGTGGTGGTGGAGCTCCAGTTCCTGCTGATTCCCCTTCCCCTCCAAAAGCAGCTGCCCTGAGGATGGGGGAGACCTCATTGCTCTGAAAGAAGGTTGTAGTAAGGTGGGGGCTGGCCTCTCCCCACGAGGAGCATGTGATAAGATGGAAGGAAATGGCCTCAGGTTGCAGCAGGGGATGTTTAGGGTGGACATTAGGAACAATGCCTGCATGAAAGGGGTCGCTGGGATAAGCTGCCTGGGGCAGTGGTGGAGTCACCATCCCTGGAGGTGTTCAAAAGACTTTGGGGTGAGGAGCTGAGGGACGTGGTGTTACAGATGTTCAGTTATGGTTGGATCATCATCATCTTGAGGGCCTTTCCAAGCAGGCCATTGTATGATCACTTGCTCCTTGTGTCCAGTTCTGGGCCCCTCAGTTTAGGAAGGTCATTGAGAGACTTGAAGGTGTCCAGAGAAGGGCAACAAGGCTGGGGAGAGGCCTTGAGCACAGCCCTGTGAGGAGAGGCTGAGGGAGCTGGGGTTGCTTAGCCTGGAGAAGAGGAGGTTCAGGGGAGACCTCATTGCCCTCTACAACTCCGTGAAGGGAGGTTGTAGCCAGGTGGGGGTTGGTCTCTTCTCTCAAGCAACCAGCACTAGAACAAGAGGACACAGTCTTAAGCTGTGCCAGGGGACGTTTAGGCTGGAGGTGAGGAGAAAGTTCTTCACTGAGAGTTGTTAGCCATTGGGATGTGCTGCCCAGGGAGGTGGTGGAGTCCCCATCCCTGGAGGTGTTCAAGAGGGGATTGGATGTGGCACTTGGTGCCATGGTCTAGTCATGAGGTCTGTGGTGACAGGTTGGACTTGGTGATCTTTGAGGTCTCTTCCAATCTTGGTGATTCTGTGATCTGCTGCCCCCTGCATCCCTGCCTGAGCCCACTCACAGGGCTTCTCTCCCCTCTCTCTAGAAATTCTCCACCAAGTCGGATGTGTGGAGCTTCGGGATCCTCCTCTGGGAAATCTACTCCTTCGGGCGAGTGCCTTATCCGAGAATCGTGAGTGAGAGCCACTGCCCCTCGTCCCTCAGGGCTGGGGGGAGGTGTGTGTGTTGGGGCGGGGGTGAACCCACGCCTTTTCATCCTGAAACTCCTCCCCTGCCCCTTCCCCCAGCCCCTGAAGGACGTGGTACCCCGCGTGGAGAAGGGCTATAAGATGGATGCTCCCGATGGCTGCCCGGCCGTCGTCTACGAGGTGATGAAGAAGTGCTGGACCCTGGACCCCGGCCACCGGCCGTCCTTCCACCAGCTCCGTGAACAGCTAGTGCATATCAAAGAGAAGGAGCTCTACCTGTGAGGGGGGGGCTCACCCACCCACCCACCCACCCCAGCAGCCAGAGGGGACCCACACTGGGGAGGGGACGGGGGTGTGAGCAGCATCCCCTCCCCTTACCCAGCCCTAGCGCCGGACGCAACCAGGAGGGAGCCCTGGGTGGTGGGGGGAGCGTTCCTCCCCTCACAGTTCTCCTGGTTGCTTCCAAACATCCAAATCAAGTTGTTTTTCTCGTTTTCAGTTCCCAGGTTTTAAGGGTTTGGGTTTGTTGTTTGTTTTTTTTCTCCTTTGGTCTCCCAGGCTCCTTTATTATTATTGGTTTTTGTCTCCCAGGCTCCTTTGGGTTTGGTTTGGGGTTTTTTTTTGGTCAGTCTCCCAAGCTCCTTTTTTTTTTCCCTCTTTGTTTGTTTGTTTGTTTTACTTTGGGGGTGATTTCTTTTTTGGTGGGGGGGGGGGGTTTGTTTGGTTTTATTTTGGGGGTGCTTTCTTGGTTTGCTTTTGTTTTGGGGCTGGTTTGGTTTTATTCTGGGCTGGTTTCTTTGCTTTTTATTTTGGGGAGGTTTGGTTTTGGGGAGGTTTGGTTTTATTTTGGGGTAGTTTGGTTTTATTTTGGAGTGGTTTGGTTTTGCTTTTATTTTGGGGAGGTTTGGTTTTGCTTTTATTTTGGGGTGCTTTGGTTTTATTTTGGGGTGGTTTGGTTTTATTTTGGGCTGGTTTCTTTGCTTTTATTCTGGGGTGGTTTGGTTTTATTCTGGGGTGATTGCTTTTATTTTGGGGTGGTTTCTTTGCTTTTATTTTGGGGTGCTTTGGTTTTGCTTTTATTTTGGGGTGCTTTGGTTTTATTTTGGGGTGGTTTGGTTTTATTTTGGGCTGGTTTGGTTTTATTTTGGGGTGGTTTCTTTGCTTTTATTTTGGGGGTGGTTTGGTTTTATTCTGGGCTGGTTTCTTTGCTTTTTATTTTGGGGAGGTTTGGTTTTGGGGAGGTTTGGTTTTATTTTGGGGTAGTTTAGTTTTATTTTGGAGTGGTTTGGTTTTATTTTGGGGTGATTTCTTTGCTTTTATTTTGGGGTGCTTTGGTTTTGCTTTTATTTTGGGGTGCTTTGGTTTTATTTGGGGAGGTTTGCTTTTATTTTGGGGTGGTTTCTTTGCTTTTATTCTGGGGTGCTTTGGTTTTGCTTTTATTTTGAGGTCCTTTGGTTTTATTTTGGGGTGCTTTGGTTTTATTTTGGGCTGGTTTCTTTGCTTTTATTTTGGGGAGGTTTGGTTTTGCTTTTATTTTGGGGAGGTTTGGTTTTGGGGTGGTTTGGTTTTGCTTTTATTTTGGGGTGGTTTGGTTTTGGGGTGGTTTGGTTTTGCTTTTATTTTGGGGTTGTTTGGTTTTATTCTGGGGTGATTTCTTTGCTTTTATTCTGGGGTGGTTTCTTTGTTTTGTTTTATTTTGGGCTGGTTTCTTTGCTTTTATTTTGGGGTGCTTTGCTTTTATTTTGGGGAGGTTTGGTTTTTGCTTTTATTTTGGGGAGGTTTGGTTTTATTTTGGGCTGGTTTCTTTGGTTTTATTTTGGGGTGGTTTGCTTTTATTTTTGGGGGGTGGTTTCTTTGGTTTTATTTTGGGGTGGTTACTTCCTTTGGTTTTGTTTTGGGGTGGTTTCTTTCTTTGCTTTTATTTTGGGGTGGTTTCTTTGGTTTTATTTTGGGGTGGTTCCTTTGCTTTTATTTTGGGGAGGTTTCATTGTGTGCTTTTATTTTAGGGAGGTTTCTTCCTTTGCTTTTATTTTGGGGTGGTTTCTTTCTTTGCTTTTATTTTTGGGGAGGTTTCTTCCTCTGTTTTTATTCTGGGGAGGTTTCTTTGCTGTTATTTTGGGGAGGTTTCTTCCTCTGGTTTTATTCTGGGGAGGTTTCTTTGCTTTTATTTTGGGGAGGTTTCTTCCTTTGGTTTTGTTCTGGGGTGGTTTCTTTGTTTTCTCAATTTTGGGTGGGTTTGTGTTTTGTTTGTTTGTTTGTCAGTTATTTTCTTTTCCAGTTGTTCCTTCTTTGTGTTCTTGTTTCCAGCAGGGCCCCAGCCAAGCTCTGGGTGTTTTACTATAAGTACGAATCTTATTTTTTAATGTAATTAAATGAAGAAGAAAAAGAAAAACACCAAAAAAAAACCAGAAAAAAAGAAAAATTAAGGGGAGGAGAAAAAATACAAAAAAAAAGGAAGGGAGGAGGTTAATAAAAGAAACTAAATAATAAATAAGCCAATGAAATGGACCCAGGAACAGGAAACCCCAGCGACAGAAGTGATGGTTCCAGGGGAGACGCTGGACTCTCAGCCTCGGCCCCACCAGATGCTTTTTATTTTGTTATGGGTTTTTTTGTTGGTTTGTTTTTTAGGTTGTTGGTTTGTTTGGTTTTTTTTTTCCCTTTTTGTTGTTGTTCTCTTTCTGGGTTGTTTTGCTTTAAAACTCGTTGCAATGTTTGCATGCTGTCTCCAGAGGCCTTTTTTTCCAGTCCTGTCCAGTGCTTTATTCTCATGTAATGCTACCGACTGTGAGATTAAAACTGTAATAAAAACGACCAAGCCACCACCCTTGGGTGCAGATGTGGCTCACCCATCCCTACCCCCGCACCCTTCCCCCTTCACCAACCCTCTGCCTGCAGAGCTGCTCCCAGGGGAGTGCCAAAGCCCAGAATTCCAGCAGGGTGGGGGTTGGAGAACCTCCAGGCCAACCTCCCCTGCTAAAGCAGAGGTACCGACAGCAGCTTGCTGTGTCCAGGCAGGTTTGGAATCTCTCCAGGGAAGGAGACTCCACAACCTCCCTGGGCAGCCTGCTCCAGGCCTCCAGCACCTCACACCAAAGAATTTTCTCCTCCTCTTCTGATGGAACCTCCTGGGTTCCAGTTTGTGCCCACTGCCCCCTGTCCTGTCACTGGGCACCACTGCAAGTCTGGCCCCACCCTTTTGCCCCCCACTCTTTAGCTCTTGTGAGCATTGATCAGGTCCTGTCTGGTGCTGCTCTTCTCCAGGCTCAACAGCCCCAGGGCTCTCAGCCTTTCCTTCTCACAGAGATGCTTCAGGCTCCTCAGCATCTCTGTAGCCTCCACTGGACACTCTCCAGAAGTTCCCTCTCTGGAACTGGGGAACCCAGAACTAAGCCACATTGCTCCAGCTGTGGCCAGGCTAGGGCAGAGCAGAGGGGAAGGAGAACCTCCCTCAAACTGCTGACTACACTCTTCATGCACCCCAGGAGACCATTAGCCACCTTTGCCATGAGTGTGCGTTGCTGGCTCATGGGGAATTTGTCCACCAGCACCCCCAGGTCTTTCACAAAGCTGCTTTCCAGCAGGTCAACCCTTCACCTCTCCTGGTGCAGGAGGTTGTTCCTCCCTGGGTGCAGGACCCTGCACTTGCCCTTGTTGAACTTCGTGAGGTTCCCCTCCACCCTGCTCTGGAGCCTGTCTGGGTCACGCTGGATGGCAGCACAGCCTGATGGGGTGTCAGCCACTCCTTGCAGTTTGGTACCATCAGCAAAGTGGCTGAGGGTCCACTCTGTCCCTTCAACCATGGGGCTGATGTGGGACAAGACTTGACCCACAGTCCTGACCTCTGGGGAGCACCACAGGCTTCCAACTACGCTCTGCAACTCCAGGTGGGGGGATGAAGCACTTTAGGGGTCCTGGGTTTCCCTGTCAGCATATGAGGTAAGGACAGCCCCTCCCCTCCCCCCCATGTCTGCTCAGGGTCCCCACAGAGCCAGGGTGAGCAGCCTGGGCATGGCTTGGCGCTACCCCACTCATGAGAACTATCAAGGCTGTAACAGTGGTGAACCTGCCAAGTGATGGCCAAGCTCCCCTTTAAACCAGGCTTCATCTTCCACCCTTGGCACTGCTTGGACTAGGTAGCAGAAGATCTGATGATGCATTTTGGGACTGATCCATGGACTTTGTGGACCTTATTCCTCACCCTGCTTGCCTCGGCCAAGGAGCCGTGCAGCAGGACCATGTCTGTGTCCTGGGCTCCCCCACCCTAAAGGAAGTATCCTCCCAGAGTCTCAGCTGTCTGGAAGGGTGCTGGGTGGAGGTGGTGTCTGGCAGGCAGGGCTCAGCAGGTTTAAAATAGTTCCCTTCATCCGTGGGGAATTATTCAGTGCTAAGCGATGCGCAGGGCTCCGGCTTCGCCGGCTGCCTGGGGTGCGAGCTGCAGTCGGGAGCCCTCTGTCTGCTTTGGGACCGAGGCTCCTCCTGGGAGGAGATGGAAAAAACAGGGAGGGAGTGCTGGAAGTGCAGGCACAGCTCAGGTCTGGGTGGGATGGGTGGCAAGGAGGATGGAGAGACACAGCCCTTTGGTGCAGAGGGGAGGTGGCAGCAGCCCCTGGTCGCCTCGCACCGAGAGCTCAGGGTGTATGGGGGACAGGGCAGGGGTGTGATGGAGCCTGACCCACTGTAGGGCTGCATTTCCCCTGGGATACATCCCTCTTCTCTTTTCCACATCCCCCCCTTCCCATTCCTACCAGCACTCCAGCCATATAAGCAGCTTTACTTTTGGGGCTTATGAAGATTAAAGTCATTTAGAGGCAAAGCCAGCAAGAAACGTGGCTTTGGAGATGGAGAGAGGGACCCAGCACCTTCACACGATGGTAGACAGCAGCACGCAGGGAGGAGGTTTGGTCCGGTCCAGCAGAGCATCCCCTCCAGTCCCCTTGGCCAAAACAGATGGAGCCCTCTGCTTTGCCTTGCAGTAGCATTGTGCTGTCCATCTCTGGGTCTGTGCCCAGGCCTCACGGGCAGCAAGGCAGCGTCTGGGGGATGTTTGGTATCACACCAACATCCTCAGCATCCTCCAGGATGCAGTTGGCGGCTGCTGAGAGAGGACTGCAGGAAGAAATCCCTTTCTTCACTGGGAGGAGGGGAGCTTAACCCTGCCGAGCCCTTCCTGCCCCCACTGCCTCAGTTTCCCCCACAGAGGGGCTGCTTGCTCCTGATTCTTGTTTCTGGGCCCACCCCCACTTTGGGCTACTGCCCAGTGATGCAGAGCCAAGGACAGCCTGTATTCCACCAGGATATTTCTCCCCAGGGATTTGGGGGCTGCTTCCAAACCCTCAGCACTTGGTGCACCAGCATGGGCAGAGGGAACAAGCTGCTGGCTCCTGCGTGACGCCCAGGGGCTACTGTGGCGTTCAGGGGCTGGCTCACAACGTGTCCCTCTCCTCCTCCTCCTTCTCCCATCGGCGACAAGGAGATAGGCACTGGGCCCAGTTGTGTCAGCTCCCATCCTGCCTCCAGTTCGTGGTGTGAATCATCATGGGGAGCAGCAGGCAGGGAGCGATTCCTGCTGCTGGAGTGTTCACAGATCCTGCCCAGCCCTGTGCCTTGGATACACGGTGTGCAAGGGGGACCAGGGAACAGGGCTGTAAAAGCTCCCCAGAAATTCTGCCTCCAATTCTGGCAGTGCCTCTGCACCACTGAGCAGGAGCCCAGTTCAGACAGGAGCTCAGCAGCCCCCTTGTAGTGACAGGACAAGAGGGGATGGAGTTAAGCTGGAAGAGGGCAGATTTGGCTCAGATGTTAGGAGGGTGATGGGACACTGGAACAGGTTGCCCAGGAAGGTTGTGGATGCCCCCTCCCTGGAGGTGTTCAAAGTCAGGTTGAGCGACCTGGGATAGTGGGAGATGTCCCTGCCCATGGAACTGGATGCTCTTTAAGGTCCCTTCAAACCCAAACCATTCCATGATTCTGTGATCCCTGGGTAGTGCAGGGGCCAGCTGGGCTGGAGAGTGCTTTGGAAGCAGTGCTGACCTGGTGTGCAGGTGGTAAAAGGGCAATCTCTAAAGTCACAAGTGCTTTGCCGTTCCTTAGCCACCACCTCGACGTTGAGGATCTTCCCTTTGGCTTTGGCTCTTCCTGAGCACCCTCTCCACAGCCCTGCCTTCCTCCCTGCATCCCCAGCGACGTGGAGACCCTTCCCCTTCTTAAACAAACAACAAACCCGGGCTCTCATCAAAGGAAGCCAGAGCTCCCATCTGCTCCCAGCGCAATTCCAGCTGCAGCAACCCGCTGGCCGCTTCCCGTTTCCCAGGCTTGCAAAGCATCCATCCCAAAAGGAGGGGGTGTAATGTGCCCGGAAGGGCTCCCCCCACCCCCTCCCCAAGCTGCCCGCTGTTTAATTCCCTCAGTGCTGCTTGGAGCAAATTACCAGCTCTAATTAGGGCCCAGCAAGGCTCCTTCTGCTCCATCCTCGCTGCGCGGGCTCCCGAAGCCCCAGCAGACCTCACCAGCATCTGTGCTCTGCCTGCACCTCCTCCCCCCTCCACCAGTGACTTTATCACCAGGACTATTTTTAGCGCGATGTACAAAGCCATTCCCGTCACCCTTCGGTGCCGTTCACCTCTCCAGCTCCACTCTCTGGCTTTTTTTTTTGCCCCCCCCCCCTTCCTTCGGAGCACTCCAGGAAATGAAGGCAAGGCTGGAAAGATCCCCCGTGGGACAAACCCGTGCGTGTGGCCGTGTGAGTGCGGCGGGGGCCGGCGTGTGCCTTTGCTCCGGGCTTGCTCTCCAGCACCGGCAGCGGAGCAGCACATGGGCTCCCCATGTGCCTGTTTACATGCTCTGTGTGTCTGCCCAGCTGTATTTGTGTCACTGCTCGGGTGCAGGCTCTGCCCTGGGAGCCCCCTCGCAACCCCAACCCTGTCCCTCGCCTTCCTCACCCCTCCAACGGCATCCCTCTGCCCAGCATGTGTGGGAATAATCACCCTAGTCTGTGCCTTGACCTGCTCCCCTGCCTTGTTACCCTCCTCTTCTGCTAATGCACCCCCAGCACTCCCAAATCCCCCCATCCCCTTGGAAAGAGGCTGCACACAGCTCCAGCAGGACCAGCTCCAGCTCAACCCAGCCCCTCCAAAAAACCCTAATTCCAGCCCCCTGCTCAGCCAGCCACTATGATGGGGACAAGCAGCTTCAGAGAGAACTGAGGGGGCACCTCAGAAGCATCCCCAGTCATGGCTTCCCTTCACTAGGGTCTCCCAAGGGATGCTCTCCACATCACCCTAGGGTGAGGAGGAGGACAACCAGCCAGATGTGCTGGGCTTGTCAGGATACCTGGCTGTCACATCTCCCCCTGCCCAGAAATAAATGGGGAGGGCTTGACCCCTTCCATGGGCTGGCATTACACCTGCCTGGGCATGGAGGGCACTGGGGGTATTCGGCTTGCAGGAGTCTGAAGAGAGTAATTTGTTGTGCCCATGGTGTGGGGGTTGTAGGTCCATGTGTGCACACCCAGAACTGGGTAGGGCATTCCTCAGCAAGTTAATGCTAGCAACAGCAACCCATGCAGCTGGTACCTACTGGGAAAGAGAAGGGTTGGGCACGGCCCTGTGAAGGACCTGGCAACCCCTCCCTTCCAGCCCCACTTTGCCCTGCCACAAGCAGAGGCAACAACATCCCTGCTGAGGGCTGTTCTGCAGGCACAGGGACACACCAGAGCTTGGGGTCCAATGGAGCAGCAGTTGCTTATTAAACTAAACTAAACTAAACTAAATTAAATTAAATTAAATTAAACTAAATTAAAGACTCATTACATGGCTTGGCATGTGCCACATAGCCTGTGTGATGCATCACTTGGTGTAGAGCCTATGTGATATATGACCTATGTAATATATAAAGCCCATGTGATAGATAGAGCCTGTGTGATACATAACCTATGTGCCATACAACCTATGTGACATATAACCTATGTGCCATACAACCTATGCAGTGCCCCTGTACACTGCACTGGTTAGGCCACACCTTGAGTCCTGTGTCCAGTTCTGGGCCCCTCAGTTTAGGAAGGAGGTTGACTTGCTGGAAGGTGTCCAGAGAAGGGCAACAAAGTTGGTGAGGGGCTTGGAATACAAGCCCTATGGGGAGAGATTGAGGGAGCTGGGGTTGCTTAGCCTGGAGAAGAGGAGGCTCAGAGGAGACCTTCTTGCTGTCTACATCTCCCTGAAGGGAGGTTGTAGCCAGGTGGGGGTTGGTCTCTTCTCCCAGGCAAGCAGCACCAGAACAAGAGGACACAGTCTCAGGCTGCACCAGGGGAGGTTTAGGCTGAATGTTGGGAAGAAGTTCTACACAGAGAGAGTGATTGCCCATTGGAATGTGCTGCCCAGGGAGGTGGTGGAGTCACCATCACTGGAGGTGTTTAGGAGGAGGCTGGATGGGGTGCTTGATGCCATGGTTTACTTCATCAGGTGGTGTTGGATGATAGGTTGGATGTGATGATCTTGAAGGTCTCTTCCAACCTGGTCTATTCTATTCTATTCTATTCTATTCTATTCTATTCTATTCTATTCTATTCTATTCTATTCTATTCCATTCCATTCCATTCCATTCCATTCCATTCCATCCTATCCCATCCCATCCCATCCCATTCCATTCCATTCCATTCCATTCCATTCCATTCCATTCCATTCCATTCCATGTGCCATATAACCTATGTGCTGCATAATCTACGTGATGTATAACTTATGTGCCTCATAACCTGTGTGATATACAACCTATGTGCCACATAACCTATGTGATATATAACCTGTGTGTCATATAACCTGTGCCATACACAGCCTATGGGATGTATCACTCTGAGTGTCATTAAGGCTCCATATCAAACAGGCACAGCACCAACAAGCCCTCCTTGAGGATTTCTTTGTCCTCAGGCGACGATGAGAGATGTTGGGACCTCAGAGGCCAGCTCCTATAGGAGCAGGAAGGCTTGCCAGTGAAGTGGCCTCCCTGGGTCACCAAAAGGCAGCTTTGATGTCATTGCCATGCAAAGCTGGATGCTGCACTGCACTTCATCTTCCTCAGCCAAGAGCAGCTCCAGACAGGGTTAGCTTTAACGACGCCCAAGAAAGTGACGCAGAAGAAAGTGATTTCATTGGCTGTCTGACAGCACACTTACCCTGAACTTTCTTTATTCTCTCTGTTCATGACACTTTTACCTCAAGGAGTGCTGGGCAGAAGAGAAGCCACTGCCCTCTGAAGGCACGTTGTGCTCAGTACCTCAGGATAAGGGGAAATGGCCTCAAGTTGCACCAGGGGAAGTTTAGGCTGAACATGAGGAACAGTTTCTTCCCTGAAAGGGTTGTCAGGCCCTGGGAACAGGCTGCCCAGGGCGACAGCGGAGCCACCATCCCTGAAGGGGTTTCAAAGCTGTGTAGATATGAGGCTGAGGAACATGGTTTATTGCTGACCTGACAGCCAACATTCAGACTTGATGATCTGAAAGGTCCCTTCCACCCTAACTGCTTCTATGATTCTATATTTGAACTTGACCTTTTGGCAGATGAATCTTGTGGTGGTGCAGAACAGTGCTGGGACCCTCCAACCAGGCTCTTCCCCCTCAAGGTCCCTCTGCATTTCCCCTTCCAGGTCCCAGTGCTTCATCATTTTCTTTACTTCTTGAGAGCCACCACAGTTACCTTCCTCCAGCCAAGAGGAAGCTGTGAGGATACACAACAGACTTTCATCAGCTGCTCTAGGAGGTGAAAAAAAAGGTGTTTCAGCATCAACTCTGAGGTTTAATCAGTGGCTGCTCTCCTGCTTTTCTTGCAGGTGGAGACCTCAAAGAAAGGAGACAGGTGTCCCTCACCATCCCCAGGGCAGGAGCCTCACCACAGCTGGCTGCAGCTGGCTGCCCAGGGGGTGCTCAGACCAAGGGACAGATGTCACCCTGCCTTATCCGTGTGCCTGGAGCAGTGGCAGCGATGGGCACAGCCTGGTACCCCTGTCCCCATCCTGTGGGAGCATTCTCAGGAGCAGGTGGGAAGAGCAAAGATGACCTTGCTCCTCTGTGCCGGGGGTCAGAGCTGAGTGTGGAGGTCCCTGTGTTTGCAGTGCCTCTCCCCATCACAAGAAGTGACAATCAGCTGCCAAGTGCAGGCAGAGAGGCTGCTGCTCTCTTCAGAAATGCCTTCTCCTGTCCTCCCCCGTTGTAGCTCCAGCACACACACAGATGTCTTTCCAGGATTAACTCACCTCCTCAGGCTCTTCAGAGGTTTAAACCTCCGTGTCCCCCTGGATTTCAGGCTGACAGGGATCAGGTCGCTGCCCTTTGATGGCCTTCAAGCTGTCACACTTTGCAACTCAAGGTCACAGCCCCTTCCCTCTCCCTGTGCAACCTACGGGAATAACTCCAGGAAACCCTGGCCACTTCTGTGTGTCCCTCCCGGAAGGGTTCCCTGGAGCATGAGATGAATCGCTGGTGGACGGGTGAGCTTCCAGCTGTGGCTTTGGAGGCAGTTCTCTCATCACCTGGAAAGAAGAGCTGAAGAGATTCCTCTCACTGTAGCAGAAGGAACCTATTCAAATCAGGTGTCAATGCTGAAAGAGGATCTGCTTAACTTCCACTGAGGCTGCCTGCTACTGGAGGACGTTTCATCTCCCTCCTGTCTAATCCACGGAGATGTGTGATATAGCATAAGCTAATATAATAGGTCATGCAAGGATTTCCATCTCATTACTGCAGGTTAGAGTCCTGGGAGGGAGGATGAGTCATTCTTACTTGAATATATTCCAGGGATAAGGAGCAGTTCTGCTGCCCAAAGTAAAGCAAATGGGGAATCAACCACCTTGAAGCATCGTGGTGGGCTCTGGCAGCAGCATGCTGCATCCTCTGATTGTCTGCTTCCAGATGGGACACCACTCTCTGTGGGAAGAGCCTGAGGTCCCGAAGAGATGGGGAGGGTGGAGGGGGGTTGAAGGAGCTGCCAGCAGCTGCCAGATCTGCCCTGAGGGCCTTTGGCTTTTGCCCTATCCCTACAAAAACAATTGCCCAAGCACCTAGGGCTGCAAGAGGCTGCAAAGGTCACCTTCATGGTCCTCCTCTGTGGGGCATTGCTGTCTCCTGGTGAGTGAGCAGCCCTGCCATGAGTGACCATTCCTGCCACGAGTGACTGGGTGCCAGTGGCTGCTGGTCACCACGTGCTTGTTTTCACCACGGCTGCTTTGGCCAAGCATTTCTGCTCACCAGGAGCTGTTCTCTCTCGCTTCTCAGACAGGAAGGCTACATGGTAGCTGACCCATCTAACCCAGCTGGAAAAAATCGGTCCTGACTTCGAGTCTCTTACTGTTAGTGAACGCTCAGCCAGAAATCCAGACTGAGCAAAGCTCCCAGGACCAGGCGCGTCAAAAGTCAGCTCTGAACCCACCCGAGGCTCCAACCTGCCCAGCATCCAAGGGCAGAGCTGCTCTGTCAGGGATGGTTTTCCTTCTCCCTGCCCCTCTTTTCATCCAGCCCTTGTCTGACTGACAGCCAGAACCTGAACACACTGTTGGCAGCAGGACGGCTGCAGAGCGCCTGGGGCTCTCAGCCTGTTTCTAAGCAGGCTGTGGAAACTCCCTCTGGGTTAGAATTCATTTTCCATGGGCTGGCCATGGGAAAACGCTTAAGGGGGCTGCAGGTCGGTGTGAAAAGAAAAAGCCACTGCTTCTAACAGTTGGTATGGCTCCTGAGCAGCCAGCTCAGGGCAGGCAACAGCCTCAGGGATATCTGAGCAGTAGGGAGATGCTGCGGGTGAGGCTGGAGTTGTGCTGCCTGTGCCTGGCATGAGTCTCTCTCTCAGCCCTGTGGCTGTGTGGAAGAGCAATCTGGATGTTCAGATGAACTCAAGGGAGCTGTTGGCATCATCCAAGGGCCTTTCATCCTCCAAGGCTTAGCTGGAGCCCCAGGGAGCCTTCACTGGGACAGATCCTCCTTCATAGAGTGAAAGCTGGAAAAGACCTCCAAGACCATTGAATCCAACCATGACCCCAGCACTACCAAGTCCACTGCTAAGCCACGTCCCTCAGGACCACATCACACATCTTAAACCCCTCCAGGGAAGTGATGCAAACACCTTCCTGGGAAGCCTGTTCCAGGGCTTGACAACCCTTTTGAGAAAGAAATTGCTCTTAATGTCCAACCTAAACCTCCTCTGGTGCTACTTGAGGCCATTTCCTCTTGTCCTGTCACTTGTTCCTAGGAAGAAGAGATCAACACACACACACACGCACACCAAGAGAGACAGAAGGTCTCCCCTAGGCTTCCTCCTCTCTGGGCTGAACACCCCCAGTTCCCTCAGCTGCTCCTCACCAGCTCTGTTCCCTAGACCCTTCCCCAGCTTTGCAGCTCTTCTCTGGGCATGTTCCAGCACCTCAACGTCCTTCTGGGAGCGAGTGTGTTCAAACAGAAGTGAGTGACTTCCAAAAGCAGGCTCTGATCCCTGGCAGCAGGGGCTCACTGCCTAACTGCTGACTAGGTTATCATCCCAATAAATAAAAACAGCCCCAAAATCCCAAAGGATTCCATTTTTTGTGTTCTTATAACGACAACTTTTTTGTCTGATGCTACCTTGGGTGAGGTGGAGGGGTTGGGGGGGGGTGGGGGAGGGGGAGTGGAGAAGGCAGGCTGATTCCTCCACCCTCTTTTCACTTTCTGCTGTCTCTTCCCAGCTGTTCCATCATTTTAATCTGCAGAGCTTGTCTCTATATTTCAGCAATGAAATTATTTCCCTCAATCCTGGGATTGGGGGTTGCAGCCACGCTGGGTTTTCACCGAGCAGAGAAGGCGGGGGGGGTGGAAAGGAGAATTGTCTGTGAAAGCCAGGGTGGCCATCTGGAAGGGAGGTGCATCCCTGATGCCATTAATTGCTCCCTCCCCAAGGCCCTCTCTCTCGTGGCTGCAGTCAGAGGAAATGGCAGGAGCGGGGGCAGGATGGGAGCCAGGAGAGTGGGGATTATGCAATGGACTCAGTGTCTGCTCCCTCCTCAGCCTCCTGATTTAGGTGAGGGATGAAGGCGTGGGTCACTGGGCCGGCTCTGGCACATCAGTGAGGGCTGAGAGCAGCTTAGCTATTAATTAATATCATTAATGTCACTAGGAAAGAGAGGAGCGAGCCCTGAGATCGACGAGCAAACAACAGTTGTGAGTCGTGTGGGGTCCATATGGCTAAATCCCGGCTTTCCCTCCTGCCATGCCCACGGGAGGGCGTGGAAAAAAGAGGGTGCTGGGGGTTGTCTCCAGCACAGCCTCGCCATGGGATAAACCAGATTGAGGTCACAAGATTCAGAGATTGCACTGAGTTGGAAAGGACCCTCAGAGGTCATCTTGTCCGACACCCTGGGTCATCACTATCTGTCCCCCAGCTAGTAGAAGGCATGGTGTGGTGGTGTCCATGCTCACAGCAGCCCCCAGTATGGCCCCATCCATCCACCCACTCACCCACCCACCCTCCAACCCATCCATCCATCCATCCATCCATCCATCCATCCATCCATCCATCCACCTACCCTCCCACCCACCCACCTATACATCCACCCACCCACCTATACATCCATCCACCCACCCAACCAACCAACCAACTATCCATCCATCCATCCATCCATCCATCCATCCATCCATCCACCTACCCTCCCACCCACCTATACATCCATCCACCCACCCACCCAACCAACCAACTATCCATCCATCCATCCATCCATCCATCCATCCATCCATCCATCCATCCATCCATCCATCCATTCCTGGTGCCCTGGGGCTGGAAGTGTGGGGTTTTGCCTGCAGCCACTGTCTGCGGGGCCAGGGGACTCCGGGCGTCCTCCGGGCGAGAGGGCTCCGCGGGGGCTCGGGAGGGTCCTTTCAACCGGAGAGCGGGAGCCGAGGGACCCTCTGTGCCCCCGGGTGTGGCTCGGGGCGGCGGCTCCGCCTCTCTGCCGGGCGGGGGGTGGTGGGGCCGGGCGGGAGGCGGTGCCGGTTCCCGCCGCTCACACACCGGAGCTGTCCGTGCCCCGGTGCTGCAGAGCCCCCGCCGCTCCGCTCCTCTCTGCTCCTCTCTGCTCCGCTCCCGCCATGGGCAACGAGGCGGCGCGGCCCCGCTGAGCCCCCGGCAGCCCAGCCAGCCTGGTCCCCGGGAACTCCGGTCAGCAGCATCCCGGCTCCTCGGTAACGTGGTATTTGGGCATCCCGCGAACTCACCGCCACCCCATCTCGGCTTCCCGGGAGCTTCGTACTCAGGCATTCCAGGAACTCACCTCCACAGCATCCCGGCTCTGGGAACTCGTCTCCGCTGTCCTCCTCTCCGCTGGAATTCGCCTCCTCTGCACCCCAGTTTCCCAGAAGCTCAGTAGCCCGGCATCCCGGGAATTCACCTCTCAGCATCTTGACTCCCGGGGATCTCGGCTCCTCAATAACCTGGTGCTCCGGCTCTCCAGGAACTCACACCAGCAGCATCCCAGATTCCCGGTAACTCCCTGCTCCTAGCACCCCGGCACTGACTATACCTCTGCTCCCCGGCACTTCACCTCGCTCTTAGACCGATTTCCGCGGCTCCCCAGTAACTCAGCAGCCCTGTTTCCCTGCTCCTTGGTACCCCTGAGCACCTTTCCCCATTAACTCCAGTTCTCCTAGAATCCTAACTCTCCTTTAAGCCCGGTTCTCCTAGAACCCGTTCCCCATAAACCTCAGTTCTTTCAGAAGCCCATTCCCCATTAATTCCCCTGCTCCTAGAATCCTAACTCTCCTTTAACCTCGGTTCTCCCAGCATCTCATTTCCCCCAGTTCTCTCAGAATCTCAGTCCCCATTCCCTCAGTTCTCCCAGCTCCTCATTAATGCCAGGTTCTCCCATCTCCCCATTAACCTCAGGTTCTCCCAGCTCCCCACTAAACCCAGGTTCTCCCAACTCCCCATTCCCCCAGTTCTCCCAGCTCCTCATTAACCCCAGGTTCTCCCAGCTCCCCATTCCCCCTGGTTCTCCCAGCTCCCCATTAGCCCCAGGTTCTCCCAGCTCCCCATTCTCCCAGTTCTCCCAGCTCCCCATTCCCCCTGGTTCTCCCAGCTCCCCATTCTCCCAGTTCTCCCAGCACCCCATTAACCCCAGGTTCTCCCAGCTCCCCATTCTCCCAGTTCTCCCAGCTCCCCATTCCCCCAGTTCTCCCAGCTCCCCATTCCCCCTGGTTCTCCCAGCTCCCCATTAACCCCAGGTTCTCCCAGCTCCCCATTAACCCCTGGTTCTCCCAGCTCCCCATTCCCCCTGGTTCTCCCAGCTCCCCATTAACCCCAGGTTCTCCCATCTCCCCATTCCCCCTGGTTCTCCCATCTCCCCATTCCCCCTGGTTCTCCCAGCTCCCCATTAACCCTGATTCTCCCAGCACCCCAGCTCGGCAGCAGCTCCGCACCCCAGCTACCACAGCACCCGGGCTTCCCGGCCCCTCAGGACCACGACCATGGCGTTCATGGTGAAGAGCATGGTGGGGGGACAGCTGAAGAACCTGACAGGTGGCCTGGGTGGCGAGGAGAAGAGCGAGGGTGAGAAGTCTCCGGCCGAGGCGCAGGGCATGACCCGCGAGGAGTATGAAGAGTATCAGCGGCAGCTGGTGGAGGAGAAGTGAGTGTGACTGGCCCTGGGTACTGGGACAGGCTGGATCCCGGGATCCCCCACCCCATTCATGGAATGCTGGAGGAGAACAAGCACTGGGAACCATGAGGGAGTTTAATGAACCCCCTAATCCCTTAATCCGCTTCCTCTCCAGGGAGATGGGATTGTTTTCTCCTCTCAGGCTGCCCTGGTGGGAGGAAAATGTGGGGAAAGAGAGATGGGGTTGGGAGGAGGGCTGGGAGAGATGCTCAAAGCCCAGGACGGGGGTGGGTAGCAGCTGCTGGTAACTGCCCCATGTGGTTCGCAGGATGGAGAGAGATGCTCAGTTTGCCCAGCGCAAGGCGGAGAGGGCCACGGTCAGGTCCCACTTCAGAGACAAGTACAGACTCCCCAAGGTACAGCCACGCTGGGCTTGCTGGGGGGCACACAGGGCTGCCCTCATGGGGGGCTTGGTGGATGGGGCCGGGGGGGGGGGGAGGACAATTAACACCCCTGCTTTGCAGGGAAGGGACCTGCACCGGAACCTCTGGGCTGGGTGAGGTTTCGAGCTACAAAGTGCAAATCGGTTCCCCTGAAAACATCCTCCAACCCAAATCCTGGCCCTTTCTCATGCCCCCCTGAGCGCCACAAGCCACCAGCCCCAAACAATGGGACCCCCAGCACACCCTCTCTGCCTCGCTTGATCGCACTGCTCCTCTCCTTTGCCTCCTGAATACAGCTGGAGGAGGGAAAGCCACCCTCACCCCAGACTCCCAGCCCTGTGGCTGGGAGCGGAGCCGGAGCTCTCATCTTGGATTAGCCAGCTCCCCTTCCCTGGATTATTTGGCAAACACTTCCCACCTCGCCTCCAATTTCGGAATTTCCTCCTGATGAGTGATTCACGAGAAACAATTTAATCAAGGGGCAATTCAGTCATTTCTTGGAGTCACCACAAGCTCTTCCCCCCCCCAAGCCCACCCCCTCATTCAGCAGCTCTCTGGGCGCTGAATGCTCTAAATTGGAGCAGGGCTAATATTAGTTGGGAGAGGTCAGCTAGAGCCATGCCACATTCTTCATGCTGCCTGATGGTGCTCAGCCAGCCTGGATGCACCCCCCCACTGCTCCCCACCTCCTCTTTTTCTTGCCAGGGAATAAACAGCTGGAGGAGCCTATTTTATTTTATCTTATTTTATTTTGGTTTATATTTTATTTCATTTTATTTTATTTTATTTTATTTTATTTTATTTTATTTTATTTTATTTTATTTTATTTTATTTCAATTTATTTTGGTTTGGTTTGGTTTATTTTAATTTTATTTAATTTTTAGTATTTTATTTTAATGTTTTACTTTATTTTATTTCATTTCATTTCATTTCATTTCATTTTTTCATTTTAATTAATTTTATTTTGTTTTTATTTTATTTTATTTTATTTTGTTTAGATTTTATTTAATTTCATTTTGTTTCTTTTTTTATTATTTTATTTTTTACTTCCTTTTATTTTATTTTATTTTGGTTTAATTTAATTTTATTTTATTTTATTTTATTTTATTTTATTTTATTTTATTTTATTTTATTTTATTTTATTTCAATTTATTTTGTTTTGTTTTGTTTCATTTTATTTCATTTTTATTATTTTATTTTAATTTTTACTTTATTTTATTTTATTTTATTTTATTTTATTTTATTTTATCTTATTTTATTTTATTTTATTTCAATTTATTTTGTTTTGTTTTGTTTTATTTTAATTTTATTTCATTTTGTTTCGTTTTTATTATTTTATTTTAATTTTTTACTTCATTTTATTTTATTTTATTTCTTTTTATTTCATTTTATTTCACTTTATTTCATCTATTTTCAAAAATGATTTGATTTAATTTCATTTTATCTCATTTTAATTTCATTTTATTTTATCTGTTTTTTCAAATGGTTTTATTTGATTTCATTTTATCTCATTTTATTTTCCTTTCCCCTGCCAAAAGCATGAAAAAGGCAGAAAAGAGCTGGAGAATTTTATATATATATATATATATTTTCTCCAGGGGAAAAGGGGATTTGTTCAGATCCAGCCCCCTCAATCCTTCTGCTGCTTTCTCATGCTTGAGCTGTCCCTTCTCATCTCTCGACAAGTTTCTTCTGCTCATTACTGATCCTTCTTGGCAGCCTTGCCTGTGGCTCCCTAGCTCGGAGCTGACCCCCAGCTCTGGTGGGCGCTGTCGTTAGGCAGATGTGGAGCTTCATTTGGTACCTAACCTCCCCAGCCACTCCAACGTGAGCTGAAAGCCCGTTTGTACCCATGTTGGCACACTCAGGTTTTCATCGCAGCTCTTGAGGGTCTGTTGGCATGCGCCCAGGCTCCGCTGAGCCGTGTGCCCTCTGGCCCAGCACCCTACCCACAGCATGAGCTTGGCTCTGAGCCTCAGGGACTAAACCTCACAGGCCTTAACAAGAGAAGACAGCCATAAGGCCATACAGTGTGAAGATTGAACGTCTTTAGTGTCTCCAGAACCCCCCGCTCTCCCACCTGCAGCATCCCCCCCTCCCACACACTTCATCTTCTCCTGGCCCCTTTCAGAACGAAACAGACGACAACCAGATCCAGCTGGTGGGAGGTGATGTGGAGCTGCCCAAGGAGCTGGCCAAGATGATCGAGCAGGACAACGAGGAGGAAGAAGAGAAGAACTCAGTGATCGGCCAGCTCAGCAACATCCAGAACCTGGACCTTGATTCCTTGAAAGACAAAGCTTCAGCCACGCTAGAGGACCTGAAGCAATCGGCCGAGAAATGCGCCGTGATGTGAGCCGGCAGAACCCCCCCTGCCGTCAGCGTGACGGGGGGAGAGCAGGGAGGGGATGCAGCCAAGGGGCTGGCGGTGGCTGTTGCCTGCAGCGGGGACCCCACTGATGTTGTCACCCTTGCCTCGTCTGAGTCGGGTCCTCCTTCTGAGCCGCGTGAAGCCTCAAGTCCCTGACCCAGATGTCCCTGATGTGTGGTTTTTGTTTTGTTCTCCGGGGTAAGGTTAGAGCAGAGAGCCGGCAGGAGCTCCACCGCCCCCCCCGCTTTCCCTCCCCACCATACCACAACGTCTCCTCCTGTGCCCGGGGCAGTGGGTGTCTTTAGCAAGAGCTGGAGGGGAGTGGGTTGCAGGGAAGGGAAGCCCTGGGTAACCTTGGAGTGCTCTTGAACCGTGTCAGCATGAGAAGACAACAGCCATACACAGTGTCTCTGCCTCCTGAGAGCGACAGGGAGGCTCCAGTTTGCTTTGCAAGGACGAGGCACGGCACGAAATGCGCCCCCTCCTGCCCCCCCGCATCCCATACCCATCACATGAGAAATAACATCCCGTCCCTGCAAGGAACACCAACTACTTCGCCCTTCAGGTCCCCTCTCCAAGGAGCCAGCCAGGAAGGACCTGCTACATGATCCCATTTAGCCCAGCGGGAAGGGGGGTGCTGAGGACCAGAGGGATGAAGTCTGAGAGGAGAAAAAGTCCTCCTGGGTGCTGATCTGACCTCCCCCAGCCCTTCCCCAGAGCAGTGGTGGCACCACTCGCCCTCTCCCACGGTGGGATCCACCTGCATCCTTGTTCCTTCTGGGAGAAGAATAAAGTGATAAGGGGGGGGAAAAAAAGGGAAAAAAAAAAAAACCTCTCTTCCTCATCTTCCTCCTCCTCCTCCTCCTTGTCTGTTGTGCTGTGGTTGTGTGCTGTGCCCAGCTGAGTGTCTCCTCTCCACCTCCTATGCTGTCCCCGTGCCACGGTACTGTTATAACCGGTGGAATAAATACCAGGAGATGTCTATGCATTCCTTTCTCTCCTCGAGCAGTCCTTGCCTGGACAAGGTGCTGGGGTGCAGGCAGGTCAAGCACATCCCCTTCACGGTGGGGGGACAGTGTGGGAGCGGCGATGGGAGCTCACAGGACAAACCTCCTGCAGCATCACCCCGAAGAACGTGGCAGGGCCAGCTGTGGTCAGGTGTTCTGCCGTGCTTGGGAGCGAAGGGACACGACGAGCTGCTCTTTGTCACCAGCTGGGTTTAAAAGCGAACAACCCCCCCCCAGACTTCACAGATTTTGGGGCTATTTTAGTCCAAAGCTTTCAGCTCCCTCATCAGCTCCTCGCCTCAGTCTCATGGGCACTGCAGGGCGTCCACAGCCCTGCTCTGAGCAAGGACAAGTCTCTGTGGGGACAAGACCATGCTAAGGACAGATGGGACTTCAAGATGGAGCTGCTCCAGCCTGTCGGCATCCTGGTGGGCTCCCGTGGTGAGGCTTCCTGGGAAAACTTGGCACGGGCTGGGAATGTACTGCTTCAGATCCCAGTGGAGCAGAGCAAGTGTGAGATTGGCTTTTGCAGGGGAGCCAGGAAAAGGCAGGGTGCAAGGAAGCTGCTGCTTTTTTCAGTTATTAGTATTATCATCATCATTGTTATTATCATTATTACTACTTCTACTACTACTACTACAGTGAGGATGCTGGATGAGGCCACACTCAGCCTGCCACAGCAAGGGGATTGCTTTCACGGGTAGTGATACCATGCTGGGGCCAGGTAGTCCTGAGAAACTACAGCAGGATGCTCTACCCACGGTGACACCAATCGTTGCAACCCTCCAGCCCCAGGGTCCAAGCTGTTCTCTGGCCCCATAGACCCTCACCAGCAGTTCTGGGGACATCTGCCCCAGGCAGGGCCCTAACCCAACCCCACATGGTGCTAGAGGCTGGTGAGGAAGGCAAAGGAAGATTGGCAGAAGCAGCTTTAGCTCTGGAAGGAGATCATACCTGATGAGGATCAGCCCAAGCTCATCTAATCCCCCACCAGGAAAGGGATAGCAGAGAGCAGGCACTGACCAAGCTGAGCCCTCCAGTCTGGGCTGGCTTTTAAATCCCCAGCTGATGGCAAGGCGTGATCAATAAAACACCCTGCAGGCCAGCAGGATCCCAGCCAGAGTAGGGGGAAGGAGACGGGATATGGGGCTGAAGCATGCAGCCCTTTGGGTCATCCTCACCTTTAACCAGTGTAACCCCACCAGCAGGCAGCCTCGACCCTCTCTCTCTGCTTCCTCCTCACCCCTGCTCCCCCAGCCATGGACCTTCAGCCTCCTCCCCGGCCCACGTGCCCCCATGAGAAGGCCGCGTGAAGCGTGGTGGGTTTATTTTAGGAGGCTCCATGACCCCCAGGCATGTGAAAAGCAAGCAGCACGTGCTCCCCCTGCCCGGCCCCACGATGTAGTGAACCTCAGCAAAGCCTTCCTTCCCAGCAAAGCTTTCCTGGAAAAGCATTCCCAGCACAGCCTTCCTGGAAAAGCAGCCAGAGCCCCGAGGAAGCTCCCAGCCCGGGGTCCTGCTCCCGTCGCTGGCCCAGATCCCCACACTGCGATGAGAGGTTGGGATGGGGGGAGTAAGGGGTAGGCAGACTGTTTGCCAGTATCCCTGAGCAACCCTGCAGCCAAGTATTCCTGCATCCAAATATCCATGCATCTGAGTATCCCTGCATCCAAGTATCCATGCACCTGAGCACCCCTGCAGCCAAACATCCCTGCACCTGAGCATCCCTGCAACCAAGCATCCCTGCAGCCAACAATCCCTGCAGCTAAGCATCTCTGCATGAGCATCCCTGCATCAGAGCATCTCTGCAGGAGCATCCCTGCATCAGAGCATCCCTGCACCTAAGCATCCCTGCAGCCAAGCATCCCTGCATCAAAGCATCCCTGCACCTAAGCATCCCTGCATCAGAGCATCTCTGCATGAGCATCCCTGCATCAGAGCATCCCTGCAGCTAAGTGTCCCTGCAGGCAAGCATCCCAGCTGCCTGCATGCCACACAACTGCTCCAGGCATCAACACAGGGCCTAAACCACTTTAAACTAAAGGAGCTGAGTGAATTAAACCAAAACGTTGTTGTGTCCTTCCCCCCACCCCTTTACACTGATCTCATTCCCTAGGGCACCTGCAGGGCCAGGTTTGGGGGAAGACTGTCCAAGCAAGACCTGGCTAGGTGTTGGAGCTTAGAAATAAATGCCATGTGGGTGGACAGAGCTCCTGCCCTCCTGCAGCAGCCATGAAGCAACCCCTCAGTAGCCAGGTGCAGGATCAGGCCCCCTTTTCACTAGTGAGTGTGGGATGATGCCAGTGGTTTCCCCAAAGGATGAAGCCCTGAATGAGTAATTGCTAAAGCACAGAGACACCAAAGCAGGGGAAATCTCTGCTGACTCCACTCAGTGCTTTGGTTTTCTTTTTGAAGGCAATTAAACCTTCCTGGGAGCTGCTGAGGGAAGGGATGGCCCCATCCCTCCCGCCCCCCAGCATCACTGGTCCAGAGAGCGGCTTTAATCCAGATTAAAGAGCTCGGGGGAGAGCCCAGGATTGGCTCCACACACTGACCCAGCTTCCCCCAGCCCCCTCCTGATGTAAAGCCCATTGAGTGGTTGAACTCACGTCACCGAGTAACCCACAGGCTGACACAAGAAGGGTGACAAATGCATCTGCTAGCCCTGTGCCCCTCTCCAGGTGACAGTCCCCACCCAAAAGCCACCCCCTGAGCGATGCTGGACAGTGTGAGGAGGCAGGATCCTGGGGAGATTCTAACTGGACTCCAGAAGACAATTTTCCCCCATGAGAACAGCTGGGCTTTGGAATTGTCTCCCAAGGGAAGGGAGGGTTCCCCTACACTGGACAGCTTGAGAGGGCGCTGGGCCAGCTCATTTATGGGGTGCATTAAGAAGAGTGTGGCCAGCAGGTCAAAGCAGGTTCTCCTCTCCCTCTTACTCTGCCCTGGTGAGGCCACATCTGGAACATTTTGTCCAGTTCTGGGCTCCCCAGTTCAAGAAGGAAAGGGAGATGCCAGAGAGTGTCCAACAGAGGCTATGAGGATGACAAAGAGACTGGAGCACCTGTCTGAGGAGGAAAGGCTGAGAGACCTGGAGCTGTTCAGCCTGGAGAAGAGCAGCCTGAGAGAGGATCTGATTAATGTTTATAAATATCTGGAGGGTGGGGGACAAGCAGAAGGGGTCAGGCTCTTTTAAGTAGCGTCCTGTGACAGGAAAAGGGGCAATGGATACAAACTGGAACACAGAAACTCCACCTGAACATGAGGAGAAACTTCTTTACTCTAAGAGTGATGGAGCAGGCTGCCCAGAGAGGCTGTGGAATCTCCTTCTCTGGAGACTGTCAAGAGCCATCTGGATGTCTTCCTGTGTGACCTACCCTAGGTGATGCTGCTTTGGCAGGGGGGTTGGACTTAACAATCTTCAGAGGTCCCTTCCAAGCACTACTATTCTATGATTTCAACTCTACCATTACCTAGAAAGGTTGGACCAGATGATCTTTGGGGTCCTTTCCATCCTGGCATTCTGTGACACACGTCCCCACAAGGCTCTGCCGTGACACCAGCGGGTAAGGATGGCCAGATCACGGCGGCCAAAGCCACACCGAGTGACCGAGGCCACCCCCGCGCTGCTCTCTGCGCCTCCTTCCCTTTTCAGCCCTCGCGGTGGCATTCGGGCTGCGAGCCCTGACGCAGAAGGCGACCTCACATCCGACACAAAGCGGGGGCACCCCGAGCTCCGTCACCCCCCACCCCGGGGACGAAGCCAGAGCATCTCCCAGCTTCAAAAGGCTGCGGCTCCGGCAGAGCGTGAAGGCAAGATGCGATTATCCGCGCCGGCTGCCGCGGCCGGGCGGCTCAGCCAGCCCCGCCGGCTCCGCGCTAGCCACGGGCCGGGGGAGGGCAGCGGCTCTCAAAGCTCTTTAAAGCCTCCGGATATAATCTCTGCTCAGAATAATAACAAAAGACAGAAAAATCTGCCCCAACAGCCCTCCGATGGCTCTGTCACCGAGCAGCTGGCAATGGGCTGAAGGCTGGAGATGCCCAAGGTGGGGGAGTGGGGGAAAGAAATTGCGTGGGGTGAAGGCAGCCTGAGGAGGGAGGAGTGTTGCTGGAATCACAGCTCAGACTGACCCTGGAGCCCCCCAGAAATCACTCCATCATGTCACAGAATCACTGAATGGCCGGTGTTGGAGAAGACCTTTAAAGTCATTGGTTGGATTAAAGAGTCCAAGCAGCAGCTTCCCCCCTGCCTCCCCGCCTGGCCCTTCCTCACCTGCCACAAAAATCCAGTGGAGAAACTGGGCTTTTACATAATCTTTTGTGTTGTTCTGCTTGATGTTTTACACAGAGAGAGAGAGAGAGGGGAAAAAAAGCAGATCTGAAGGGAAAACAAGGTCAAAGCTTGCTTTGGCTGCCTTGTGTCCCCAGGGCATACTGGGATACAGGGCATTCCCAGCCCCCACCGGCAGGAGGAGAGCTCCCCTCTTAGACAGGACAGAGATGAGAGGTCTCCAGTGCTCCTTGATGGCTCCAGGCACCCCCGGCTGGCTGTTGGTGCCGAGAGCTTGGCTGGAGACCCTTCCTGGGTCTTAAACCACCAAGCCAAGACTGGAGTGATTGCAGAAACCCAAGTGTTTATTAAAGACAATAAATTACATTCCCTTGCTATCCAGTAGAGATTGAGACAAGCCCCATGCTTTGCAGGACAGGTGGCCCTCCCCAGCCTGGCTTAGAGAGTGCTGTAGGGCTGGGGTGCCCCTGGGAACCCAGCTGGCATGTCCAGGGTGTCAGAGCCCTGAGGAGCAGAGCAGGCAGGGCGCTGGGGCTCTGCCTGCGGGGAGGTATTGCCCTTTGCAGCCTTGTGACTGTCCCTGAAGGTGATTGATTCCTGCCTCTCTCTTTCCCTCGATGACCCATGGAGGAGGACACACAACCCACTCATCCCCGCTGAGCACTGGGAACACCTCATGACACAAATGAGGACTGCAGTCACCACCCACCAGGCTCCGGAGCAGGCAGGGTTAGGAAGCAAAAGCCTCACCCCTGATGGTCCAGCAGTCCAGCAGCAAGAGGGAGGAGTACAGCTGGGCTGGGCCAGTGCAGATGGGTGCTGGAGGCTTGCCCAGCAGTGATGGGTGCCCAGAGGTAGTTGCTGGGTGAGAAAGGCACAGCGAGGGAAGGCGCAAGCGGCGTCCCCAACCCCCTGCCTGCTGCCGTCACCAACAGCCTGCAGCTGCTGCGGGTCTGTGCAAAGGCTCCCCCAGAGTCTGGGAGGTGGCAGAAATGTCCAGTTGAAAAGGCAAGAGACGTAGGAGGCTGGCAGGGCGCACGTTCTGCCGAAGCCTGGTGCCAGGATAAAAATACCCAGGCTGGCACAGCCAGCGCAGGGAATTAGAGTGGAATAACCTGGCCGGCGCCGGCAGCGAGGGCTGCAGACGGCCGGGAAAGGAGTCGATGCCAGCCCCCAGGGAGAGAGGCAGATGGCCCTGTGGACCCACCCGTGGGACCCTCCAGAGTGGGAGCCCAAGGGCAATGCCCCCCTAAAGCAGTTAATCCAATAAGGTGCGGATGAGAGCCTTGTCCTTCCTCCAGCCTGCCCCTGGCATCTGTGTGGCGGCGAGCAGCATCCCGACGGCCAGCTGCTGGGCATCACTGCAAGGTACAGGCTGTGCCAGAGGGCACACAGCACTGTTACTTGGTTGCACACACCACTGCCACCCCACCTGGGTATGCTCCCAAGCATGGATGACCCCATGCTGGAAGCAGAGGAAGGCATGTGGGGTCAGGATTACCCATGGGCAGGGCTATTCCCCACCGCAGGAGCACAGCCCTGAGGCCCTTTGATGGGGACAAAGCAGGACAGAGATGGGGACTCACTGCTCCGGACGGGCTCTGCCAGTGCCTCCTTGCCCATGGACTGTGCTTCCCGCATCTGCCAGGGAAGAGGATCGTTTTCCAGCCTGAAAACCCCACCTGGCACGCTCCAGAGCCCCCTCCGAGAAGCCATACCTTGATCTGGTCTTTCAGGTACTCGGCTCGGGCCATCAAGGTCTGGATCTGGAGGAGAGAGCAGAAAGCCTCCTCAAAGCCATAGAATCATAGAGTTGTTAGGGTTGGAAGGGACCTCAAGGATCAGTCAGTTCCAACCCCCCTGCCATGGCCAGGGACACCTCACACTACAGCAAGTTGCTCACAGCCACATCCAGCCTGGCCTTCAAAACCTCCAGGGATGAGGCTTCCACCACCTCCCTGAGCAACCTGTGCCAGTCTCTCACCACCCTCATGGGGAAGAACTTCTTCCTAACATCCAATCTGAATCTCCCCACTTCTAGTTTTGTTCCATTCCCCCCAGTCCTATCACTCCCTGACACCCTCAGAAGTCCCTCCCCAGCCTTCTTGGGGGCCGCTCCCTTCAGATCCTGGAAGGCCACAGTAAGGTTTCCTTGGAGTCTTCTCTTCTCCAAACTGAATAGCCCCAGTTCTCTCAGTCTGTGCACACAGGAGAGGAGCTCCAGCCCTCTGATCATCCTTGTGGCCCTTCTCTGGGCATGTTCCAGCCATGCCAAGGGGGACATGCTGCTGCCCCAGGGCTGGCACTCACCTCAGCATGGAGCAGCTCCCGTCGCCTCCCCACAGGCTCCGCTGCGGAGGGAAGAGGGGATCAGCACCGTGGGCAGGATCTGCCCCTGCTGTGCAGCACTCACCACAATCCCAACCCACCAGCTAGGAGTAGTAGCAGCTCCCCCAGGCTCTGCTGGTAGAGCTCCAGGGTGTCAGCATCGTCTTTGCCCTCCTCTTCCTGCAAGAGAGCACAAGGGCTGGGCTGCAGCAGGGGGAGGCACTCTGGCTCTCTCCCCAGCAGGGTTTGCTCTTTCCCCTTCCTCTCAGTGGGAGAGAGGACCCCAAATCCATGGCTCACCTTAGCAATGGCAGCAGAAGCCATTTCCAGTGCAGCACACAGTCGAGGCTTGTCCTTGGCCATCTCTGCAAGGGGACATTGGACTGAGGAGCACCTTGCACAGGAGGGCCCTTCAGCCCAAAACCCTACCAGGTTCCCTTCCTGTTCCACCAACACCAGAGGGGGTGTCCCCAAATCCCAGTACCTTTCAGGAGCTCTCTGGCTGGGTTCCCTTGCTGCAGGAGGTTCTTGCTGCTGGAGGTGACCAATGCCTTCAGCTCCTCTGCTCGGGAGATGTATTGCCCCACCTGCACACCGCATGGGGTGGCTGAGGGGACCCTCGCCATGTGGGACAGAGGATGGGGGTGCATCTTGCCAAGCTAAGCCAGGGGGATGCTGTTGCCCACCTCCCCAGGGATCTGGGGCTCACCTTGGCCCAGATGGCTTCTTTGCGGCGAGCGTCACTTTCATCTGCAAGGGGAGAGCAACACGACACTGCTGGGGGTGGGCTGCAAATTGGCCTCCCCTGGGGGGCTGCCCAATCCCCTGCATAGTAAGGGTCCCCACAGCCTCCTGGGGTGCACTTACAGTGCAGAGCTGGCACAAAATGCTCCAGGGCTTTGCAGTAGAGGGAGAGGGCAGCTGAAGCATCCCCCTCCTGATCTTTCTTCACTGCCTCCACCACCAGGTCAGTCTGGGGGAGATGAAGGGGAGCTCAGGGGCTCAGGGCTGGGCCCCACACTGTCTCCAGGGTGCAGCACCCCAGCACCCCACTCACCGCCTTGCGGAGGCTCTCGGGGCCAGGGACGTGCTCCATATCCACGAAGGGGTGGGCAAAGAAGCCCTCGAAGGAGATGCGCTTCACAGGGTCCCTCTCCAGGAGCTGTCCCAGCAGATCTCGGCACTCCGGGGACAGCCGGGGCCGGCTGGGCAGCTGGGGAAGGATGGGGATGAGCCCACCGGCCCCACTGCAGTCCCAGCATGGGGGCAGGCTTCGAGAAGCCACCCACCTCGCCCCATCCCACCCCATCCCACCTTACCTCCACAGCCCGGTCACTGTGGATCTTCTCCTCCAGCTCGGCGAAGGAGCGGGAGGCAAAGGGAGGCTTCCCAAACAGCGCTTCTGCAGGGAGGGAAAAGGAGAAGTGGGGGGAGATGGAGAGAGGAAGACCACCCCCTGGCCAAGCCCTGGGGTGGGGGTTAAAAGCCAAAGCCCACCGTAAAGGATGACTCCCACCGACCAGAGGTCCACCCGGGCATCGTACTGCTGGCGGCAGACCATCTCGGGAGCCATGTAGAGCAGGGAGCCCCGCAGGACGTGCTTCTCATCCCACGGAGACATGTACTGGGCAAACCCAAAATCTGAGGGGGCAGAAGGCGAGCACAGCTCCTGGGATGGGCTGGGGGAGAAGGAATGGCCACCCTCAGCCCCGCCACGGAGACCTGCCCTGACCTGCCAGCTTCAGCTGGGGGTTCTCCGGGGCGCTCAGGAGGATGTTCTGCGGCTTGAGGTCCAGGTGGGAGATGTTGCGGTCGTGAAGGAACTGGAGGGCGCAGGCTGGGCAGGGCAAAAGCAGAAGAGGAAACGGCTTCAAGTTGTGCCAGGGGAGGTTCAGGTTGGGTGTTAGGAAAAGTTTCTTCACTGAAAGAGTTCTCAGGCATTGGAACAGGCAGCCCAGGGAGGTGGTGGAGTCACCATCCCTGGAGGCGTTTAAAGGACGCACGGATGGGGTGCTGAGGGACACAGTGTGGTGGCAGTGGCTTAGCAGTGGCAGTGAGATTGTGAGCTCTAGGTGGACTTGATGATCTCAAAGGCTCCTTCCAACCTTCACCAGCTCTATGATTTTATGTGGCAAGGGGCGAGAGGGCAGGGTGGCCTTACCAAGCTGCTGCAGGAAGATGCGTGCCACCTTCTCGGGGAGGATCCTGCGCATGCGGATGAAGCGGGACAGGTCCCCCCCAGCACAGAACTCCATGATCAGGTAGATGTGCTCACTGTCCCACTGCGAGGGGAAGAGGACCCACTCATGCCCAGCCCATTGCATATGCCACCCACTAGCGTCTGCCTGGACCGGTTTGCCCAGCTGCTGGCACACAGCCCCACGCGTACACCCTTGGCGAGCCAGGACAGCCCCCAGGACTCAAACCAGGCTGGTGCTGGCTCAGTGCCCCCCCAGGGCCCCCAGTCCCACCTGGAAGTCCTTGAGCTCCACGATGTGTGGGTGGCGAATGGCCTTCAGGATCTCAATCTCTGTCAGCAGGTTCTCCACCGACGCTCGGTTGAGGCTCCTCTTGCTGACACACTTGATGGCCACCACCTCACGGGTGTCCCTCTGCCACGGGGAGCCAAGCCTAGAGCACCCCCATACCCCATGGGGAGCCAACCCTGCAGCCCCCCCAGTATCCCACAGGAAGCCAACCCTAGAGTCACCCAGTACCCCATGAGAAGCTAAATCTAGAGCACCCCCCATCCCCCCCCACCCAACCAGCCACCTTGGGGGTCCCTTTCCCAGCCTGCTGGGAGGATACCAGGGAGTGAGGAGGCCCTGGAAAAGGGGGTGTCAGGTAGCAGGCTGGGGGCAGCAGGTCCCATACAGGGGCTATAGGGATAGGCTGTGAAAAGGGTAGGGGGGGGGGGGTCCCACGGGAGGAGGGCACAGACAGTGCAGGAGCTCTGCACTGAGAAGGGCTCAGACTGGAGGGGTCCCATGGGAGAAGAGCACAAGTTAGAGAGAAGGGGTGTCCCACGGGAAGAGGGCACGGATCAGAGCGAGAGTGTGAGTGTGTGTGCGTGGAGTGTCCCACGGAAGGAGGGTAGGGATTACACGGGGCGGGAGGGCGAAGTCCCACGGGAGGAGGACACGGACAGTGCAGGCGCTCCACGGGAGAAGGGCACGGATTAGGGGGGTCCCATGGGGGGAGGGCACAGGGTAGAGAGAAGGCGTGTCCCACGGGAGGACAGCACGGATCAGAGTGTGTGCGTGGAGAGTGTCCCACGGGAGGAGGGCACGGACTGGGGGGGAGGGGGTCCCACGGGAGAAGGACCCCACGGCCCTACCTTCCTGTAGGCTTTATAGACGGTGGCGTAGGTACCGGAGCCGAGACGCTCGGTGAGGATGAACCCATCGAGGCGCGGCGGGGCCCAGCCGGCCCCCGCCATGCCCGGTCCCGCTGTCGGTCCCGGTCCCGCTGTCGGTCCCGGTCCCGCTGTCGGTCCCGGTCCCGCTGTCGGTCCCGGTCCCGCTGTCGGTCCCGGTCCCGCTGTCGGTCCCGGTCCCGGCCGCGCTTCCGCCTTCCCAGCGCTCCCCGGCCCCGGCCCCGCCCCGGCCCCGCCCCCGCCGGCAGCAGGGGGAGGGGAGCGGGGGCCGTGCTTGGGCTCATTTACATCTTATCGTTAATTAGGTTGTTGGGGTTGGGTTTTTTCCCACATCGAAAGGTCAGGGAGTAGCTGCCGCCGGAGGGCAGCGCAGCCCTTTCTGGCTGAGAGTTTGGGAAGGCGCCAGGCAGCCCACCCGCGGCCCCCACCATTGGCAGCTGGGGCACAAAATGCAGCCCTCCTCCCGTGGGACCCCACCCCCGTAATCCGTGTTATCTCCTGGGAGCCCTCCCCATAATCTGCGCCCTCCTACCGTAGAAACCTCCCCCCCCCGCCATTCTGTGCCCTCCTCCCGTGGGACCCCACATCCCCATAATCTCTGCCCCCCTCCCGTGGGACCCCACGCCCCCTTAATCTGCGCCCTCCTCCCGTGCCTCACTTCCCTTCCCCGTTTACACAGCCCCCCCATAAAAAAGACCATCCTCATAGCCCCTCTCTGGGACCTGCTGCCCCCAATCCATGACCTCCCTCCCCCCCTTTCTAGGGGTTCTTCACCCCCTGCAATCCTCCCCCAGCCTAGGATGGGAGAGCTGCAAAGTCAGGGCACCAAGTGAAAGCCCCTCCAGTGCCCCCAGCCACATACACTTAGCTGGGGGCTGTCCCCCTGCCGCCCTGCACCTCAACTCTTATGCAAAGGGAGATCCCAGCTGGGCCACAGATTTCCAAGCTAAAGAGAAATCAAACTGGCTGAAAGACGCCAGAGGAGGAAGAGAGGAAGGAATTGCTCTCAAGGTTAGCTGGAGAAGGACAGAGCAGCACCACGTGGTGGTCCAGCTGATGTCTTCAATGCCATTGCTTGGGAAGAGCAGAGCTGGAAGAGCCAAAACCCCATTCCCCACCCCCCCACCCCCGCCCCTTCTCCTGGTTTAAGGCTATGTGCAGACTCAGCCCCTCGCTGCAGGGAATGGGCACAGGAGCCCCGAGGGCGTTCATCTGCAGGATCCTCACGGAAACAAAGGTGGGATTTGCCACGGGGGCGGGGAGAGACACGACCAGAAAGTAAGCTTTCCCTCCTCCCAAGCCCCTCTTGCTCCCAGCTTTTCCCTTTGTGCCCCATTACCCTGCCTCTGAGGAAGCCCAGCAGGTAAAGAGGCCAGAACTCAGCGTTGTTTAAGTGTAATAAACCAAACAGTACATTTGTCTCCTCTTAAAATTAACGACCACAAACTACATGCAAGTTACAAAACCCTCCCCAAAACAGCAGATAATCCAAATTCTTCATAGCAAAGGCCAGCAGAAGAAAAGAGAATAACATCCCCCCCCAAAAAAAATACAACCCACCCCTGCTTCCCTTCAGGCAGGGGAAGAGGAGGAGGAAGAGAGACAAACACTCAAGCATGTCCTGGATAGAGAAATATATTTGCTTCAGAGGATGTCTCCCCTATCTCCCCCACACCCTACAAGAAGACAGGGGAAAACTAAAAGGTCATCATCAGAACCGTGGGGGTGGGGGGAGGGGGCTGGCTGAAGCTAAAACCGCATCCTTCTTCTCCCCTGGAGCGGGCAGCACAGAGCTAGCCATGGGAAAGCCCACCCCCTTGTCCCCCACCCCCCCCAAGCCCCCTACCCCCCCACAAAACAAAAGTGCATCTTTAGAAAACAAACCCAAACTGAATAAAAGGAAAATTGGGCTGAGGATGGAGGAGAGGAGGGGAGGAGGCAGAACACAGCCCCCACCCCCACCCCCCGGCAGGGTCCTAGTTGCCCCGGAACGCGTTCTGTGCGGCGGCCGAGGCGGCCCCGGCGGCGGCGGTCTGGAAGCTCCTGTTGGTGAGGATGCCTTGGGAGAACTCTTCCTGGGCCCTTTGGAAACTGGCCCCCGTGCGGCGGTACAAGGAATGCACCTGGGGAAGCAGAAGGGACGAGAAAAATCAGGGTGCAGCCCTGGGCTGGCTCCCCAGTTCCCGCTGCCTCCTCCCTGTGCCTAACCAGCTCTTGGTAGCCTGAGCCAGCTCCACCTCCCTGTGCCTAACCAGCTCTTGGTAGCCTGAGCCAGCTCCACCTCCCTGTGCCTAACCAGCTCTTGGTAGCTACAGCCAGCTCCACCTCCCTGTGCCTAACCAGCTCTTGGTAGCTACAGCCAGCTCCACCTCCCTGTGCCTAACCAGCTCTCTGGGTAGCTACAGCCAGCTCCACCTCCCTGTGCCTAACCAGTTCTTGGTAGCTACAACCAGCTCCACCTCCCTGTGCCTAACCAACTCTTGGTAGCTACAGCCAGCTCCACCTCCCTGTGCCTAACCAACTCTTGGTAGCTACAGCCAGCTCCATCTCATGTTATGCTGAGGGACATGGTTTAGTGATGACCTGGCAGGGCTAATGGTTGCACTCTTGGATCTTGGAGGCCTTTTCCAACCCAAACCAATCTGTGGTTCTACCACATCAGTACCCTTGGTGCCACTTCCATCAGCACCTTCACAAACCCCAGCCATGTAGTGTGAAGACAGGGCTGGAACACCTCACATGGCAGGGATCAGCTGGCAGCTCTGCAGCCTAGGCATTTAAGTGTGGGAAGGAGGAGGAAGAGGAAGGGAGGGATGAAGTGAGAGCTGCAGAAAGGAGGAAAGTGGCAGCTGTTGAAGGGAAGGGGCAGGGGGGACACTGGCAGTTCACAGTGGGCAAAAAACTGCAAACCTGCCTCACTCAAAACACAGAAATGGGTTGGAAGTGACCTCTGAAGACTGAGACTAACATCCCCTTGCCAAGGCAGGTTCACCTAAAGAAGTTCACAAAGGAACATGTCCAGGTGGTCTTTGAATGTCTCCAGAGATGGAGACTCCACCACCCCTCTGGACAGCTTGCTCCAGTGCTCCACTACCCTTAAATCAAAGCAGTTTCTCCTCCACAGGATGCTGTGGACTTCAGGAGACCCTCCTGTGCTGGAAAATGGGGATACCAGACAGTGGGTATCACACCAAAACTCCTCTGCATGCACTATGCATGCACTCCTCCCCCTCTGCTCAGCTCTGCTGAGACCCCACCTGGAGTACTGCCTCCAGTTCTGGAGCCCCTGTTCCAAGAGGGATCTGGAGGTGTTGGAAGGTGTCCAGAGCAGGGCCACGAGGATGATCAGAGGGCTGGAGCACCTCTCCTATGAGGACAGACTGAAGGAGTTGGGGCTGTTCAGTCTGCAGAAGAGAAGGCTCCCAGGTGACCTCATTGTGGCCTTCCAGTATCTGAAGGGGGCTACAGGAAGGCTGGGGAGGGACTGCTCAGGATCTCAGGGAGTGATAGGACTAGGGGGAATGGAATGAAGCTGGAGGTGGGGAGATTCAGGCTGGAGGTGAGGAGGAAGTTCTTCCCCATGAGAGTGGTGAAGCCCTGGAATGGGTTGTCCAGGGAGGTGGTTGAGGCCCCATCCCTGGAGGTGTTTAAGCCCAGGCTGGATGAGGCTCTGGTCAGGCTGATCTAGTGTGGGGTGTCCCTGCCCATGGCAGGGGGGTTGGAACTGGATGATCCTTGTGGTCCCTTCCAACCCTGACTGATGCTGTGATACTCTGATGGTGTGGAGACTTAACCCTTGCATTTACAGACAGGTCCTGAAAGGGCCTGCAAAACAAGCAGCACTTATCTCCTTCCAAGAGACAATTTAGGGGGGAAAGGAAGAGGAAGCAACAGAGATAGGACCAGCCCAGCCTGTCCTTGCCTTCCCCAAAGCAACAATTCTGCTGTTCATTGCAGAAATGCAACCCTGGTGTGCTCCATCAGGAGGAGGATGGGGAGCTTTGTGTCTGCCTAGGAGGCAGCTGGATCCCACAAGGCTTTGAGAAGTCCCACAGCACTGGGGTAGTAGGGACTGTACAGCCCTGGCTACATGAACAGAGCAATGCTCTTCTCTGCTCAAGCAGTTCTGGACAGACTGAAGCTAAAAGGAGGTGCAAACATCTCCATGTTTGCTGAGGGTGGCCTTTGGGACCTCAGTTGGATGATAGGTTGGACACAATGATCTTGAAGGTCTCTTCCAACCTGGTCTGGTCTGGTCTGGTCTATTCTATTCTATTCTATTCTATTCTATTCTATACTAATTCACAACAACCAAGGCAGCAAGATGTCCTCCTTCATTCTGATGGACCTCTGCCTCTTATTCCTTCTTCAAAGGCCACTTTCCCACCTGCAGGTCCCCTTCAAGCCACTTGTCTTGGAGCCAGGAAGCACAAGCAAACTACCTTCACTGAAAGTGCCCCAGTTCATAAAACCACAGAATGGTTTGGGTTGGGAAGGACCTCCAAAGGTCATCCAGTCCAAATCAGCAGGGGCAGCCCTAATGAGATCAGGTTGTCTACAGTCCTGTCCAGCCTCACCTGGAGTATCTCCGGGAGTGGGACCCCAACCACCTCCCCTGGGCAACCTGTTCCAGTGCTTCACCACCCTCCTGGTGCAGAACTTGTTCCTGACAATCTCAATCTGCTCTGCTCTAGTTTGAAGTCATTGCCCCTGGGCCTGTCCCTGCAGGCCTTTGCAGACATTCTCCCTCCAGCCTTCTAGTCAGCCCCCTTCCATCTTCACAAAGCTGCTCCCCAGCTGCCTGACAGGAGATGGGCAAGCCCAAAAAGGCCTGGGAGCAGCCTGACCTGGGGGAGGGGGGGAAGGGAGGTTGAGCAGAGGGCTGTGAGGCACTCACCTGCTTGAGGAGGAAGAGGGAGAGGACGGCACAGAGCGTGAAGAAGCCTGCCACCACCATCATGATGATGGCCACCGGCAGGTTGTCCCCCACCACGGACAGCGCCGCGATCCACCCGCTGCAAGAGAGGGGAGAGCAGGCTGAGCGTCACCAGCGGGGCAGCACTCACAGCAGCACTGAAGGCACCAGCTTGGAAAAGGCCTCCAAGATCATCAAGTCCAACCTGTCACCCAACACCATCTGATCAACTCAACCCTGGCACCGCGTGCCTCAGCCAGGCTCTTCTTAAACACATGCACAGCTACAGGCTGGGGTCAGAGTGGCTGAGAGCTGTCAGACAGAGAGGGACCTGGGGGTGCTGATTGACAGCTGCCTGAACATGAGCCAGCAGTGTGCCCAGGGGGCCAAGAAGGCCAAGGGCATCCTGGCCTGCATCAGAACAGTGTGGCCAGCAGGAGCAGGGAAGTCATTGTGCCCCTGGACTCTGCACTGGTTAGGCCACACCTTGAGTCCTGTGTCCAGTTCTGGGCCTCTCAGTTTAGGAAGGACATTGAGAGACTTGAAGGTGTCCAGAGAAGGGCAACAAGGCTGGGGAGAGGCCTTGAGCACAGCCCTGTGAGGAGAGGCTGAGGGAGCTGGGGTTGTTTAGCCTGGAGAAGAGGAGGCTCAGGGGAGACCTCATTGCTCTCTACAACTACCTGCAGGGAGGTTGTAGCCAGGAAGGGGTTGGTCTCTTCTCCCAGGCAACCAGCACCAGAACAAGAGGACACAGTCTCAAGCTGTGCCAGGGGAAGTTTAGGCTCAAGGTGAGGAGAAAGTTCTTCACTGAGAGAGTTGTTAGCCATTGGGATGTGCTGCCCAGGGAGGTGGTGGAGTCCCCATCCCTGGAGGTGTTCAAGAGGGGATTGGATGTGGCACTTGGTGCCATGGTCTAGTCATGAGGTCTGTGGTGACAGGTTGGACTCAATGATCTTTGAGGTTTCTTCCAATCTTGGTGATTCTGTGAGACTGTGTGATACTTCCAGTGATAGGGACTCCACCACCTCCCTGGGCAGCACATCCCAAGGGCCAATCTCTCTGTGTGAAGAATTTCTTCCTTACCTCCAGCCTCAACTTCCCCTGGTGCAGTTTGAGACTGTGTCCTCTTGTTCTGGGGCTGCTTGCCTGCCTGGGAAAAGAGACCAACCCCCACCTGGCTACAACCTCCCTTCAGGGAGTTGTAGAGAGCAATAAGGTCTCCCCTGAGCCTCCTCTTCTCCAGGCTAAGCAACCCCAGCTCCCTCAGCCTCTCCTCACAGGGCTGTGCTCCAGACCCCTCCCCAGCTTTGTTGCCCTTCTCTGGACACCTTCCAGCAACTCAACATCTTTCCTAAGCTGAGGGGCCCAGAACTGGACACAGGACTCAAGGTGTGGCCTAACCAGTGCAGTGTACAGGGGCAGAATGACCTCCCAGCTCCTGCTGGCCACACTCTTCCTGATACAGGCCAGGATGCCATTGGTCTTCTTGGCTGCCTGGGCACACTGCTGGCTCATGTTCAGCTGCAGTCAACCAGTACCCACAGGTCCCTTTCTGCCTGGCTGGTCTCCAGCCACTGTGTCCCCAGCCTGTGGCACTGCCTGGGGCTGTTGTGGCAAATGTGTAGAAACTGGCACTTGGATGTGTAAGCAGAAGGAGCAGAGGGAGAAGCACCAGCCCCTGGAGCTGCGTAGGAGCCTTGGCAGGAAGCTTACAAGGACATGTGAATCCCAATGCTAATAATGGCTGTGGAGAGAGGGAGCCAGAGCTTATCCAGGTGCTTCTGTTGGGGCTGGAGTGTCCCTCATTGTTTTGAGAAGCAATGCACTTCTCCACAACAGAATTGAGCTCACCCTGGCCCCTGCACCACCCCCTTCTTCAGCAGCAAAATCAGCAGAAGTGGGACCAGCAGGAGCAGGGAAGTGATTGCCTCCTCTACGCAGCACTGCTGAGGCTGCAACTTGAACCCTGGCTTCAGTTTTGGGGCCCTCACTCCAAGAAGGACATTGAGAGGGCTGGACCAGGTCCATAGAAGGGCAGCCAAGCTGGGGAAGGGTCTGGAGAACAGGGCTGGGAAGGAGCAGTTGAGGGAACTGGGGGTGTTCAGCCTGCAGCATAGGAGCCTGAAGGGAGACCTCATTGCTCTCTACAACTCCATGAAAGGAGGTTGGAGCCAGGTGGGGGATTGGTTACTTCTCAGGTGACAGAACAAGAGGAAATGGCCTCAGGCTGCACCAGGGGAGGTTTAGGTTGAATATCAAGAAGAATTTGTTCCCTGAAAGGGTTCTCAAGCCCTGGAACAGGCTGCCCAGGGCGGTGGTGGAGACACTGGAGGGGTTGAAATCCATGCAGATGTGATGCTGAGGGACATGGCTCAGTGGTGACCTGGCACTGCTGGGTTAAGAGTTGCACTCTTGGATCTTGGAGGCCTTTTCCAACCCAAACCAATCTGTGGTTCTACCACATCAGTACCCTTGGTGCCACTTCCATCAGCACCTTCACAAACCCCAGCCAAGTAGTGTGAAGACAGGGCTGGAACACCTCACATGGCAGGAATCAGCTGGCAGCTCTGCAGCCTAGGCATTTAAGTGTTGGAAGGGGAAAGGAAGAGGAAGGGAGGGATGAAGTGAGAGCTGCAGAAAGGAGGAAAGTGGCAGCTGTTGAAGGGAAGGGGCAGGGGGGACACTGGCAGTTCACAGTGGGCCTCACTCAAAATCACAATCACAGAATGGTAGGGGTTGGAAAGGGCCTCTGGAGATCAGAGTCCATTCCCACTGCCAGGGCAAGTCCACCTAGATGAGGTCACACAGGAACATGTCCAGGTGGCTTCTGAATGTCTCCAGAGATGAAGGCTCCACCACAGCCTCCCAGTATCGCTAAGGCTGGAAGAGACCTCAAGGATCATCGAGTCCAACCTGTCACCACAGACCTCATGACTAGACCATGGCACCAAGTGTCACATCCAATCCCCTCTTGAACACCTCCAGGGGTGGGGACCACCACCTCCCTGGGCAGCACATCCCAATGGCTAATGACTCTCTCAGTGAAGAACTTTCTCCTCACCTCCAGTCTAAACCTCCCCTGGCACAGCTTGAGACTGTGTCCCCTTGTTCTAGTGCTGGTTGCCTGGGAGAAGAGACCAACCCCCTCCTGGCTACAACCTCCCTGCAGGGAGTTGTAGAGAGCAAGAAGGTCTCTCCTGAGCCTCCTCTTCTCCAGGCTAAACAACCCCAGCTCCCTCAGCCTCTCCTCACAGGGCTGTGCTCAAGGCCTCTCCCCAGCCTTGTTGCCCTTCTCTGGACACCTTCAAGTCTCTCAATGTCCTTCCTGAACTGAGGGGCCCAGAACTGGACACAGGACTCAAGGTGTGGCCTAACCAATGCAGAGTACAGGGGCACAATGACCTCCCTGCTCCTGCTGGCCACACTGTTCTTGATGCAGGCCAGGATGCCCTTGGCCTTCTTGGCCACCTGGGCACACTGCTGGCTCATGTTCAGGCAGCTGTCAATCAGCACCCCCAGGTCCCTCTCTGTTTGGCAGCTTTCAGCCACTCTGACCCCAGCCTGTAGCTCTGCCTGGGGTTGCTGTGGCCAAAGTGCAGCCCCTGGCACTTGGACTTGCTGAATGCCATCCCACTCTGGGCAGCCTGTTCCAGTGCTTCACCACCCTCACAATAGAATTCCTCCTCATGTTTAGATGGAGCTTCTTATGGTGCAGTTTGTGCCCACTGCCCCTTGGCACCACTGAAAAAAGCCTGGTCCCATCCTCCTGACACCCACCCCTGAGGGTGAGGGACTTTTTTGGGTGTCTGGGAGTGATAGGACTGGGGGGAATGAATCCAAGCTAGAGGAGAGGAGAGTTAAATTAGGCATGAGGAAGAAGTTGTTCCCCAGGAGGGTGGTGAGACACTGGCACAGGTTGCCCAGGGTGGTGGTGGAAGCCTCATCCCTGGTGACTTTGAAGGCCAGGCTGGATGGGACTCTGAGCAACCATCTAGTGGAAACTGTCCCTGCCCATGGCAGAGGGTGGTTGGAACTGGATGATCCTCGAGGTCCCTTCCAACCCTGACAGTTCTGTGAAGTGTTGATCAGCACTGATGAGTTCCCCACTCACTGCGCCAGACTAAAAAGAGCCAACTCTCTCTGTCTTTCCTCATGACAGAGAGAGATGGCTCCAGTCCGCTGGAGCTTCAACACCCTCCTGGGTGCTGGAGAAAGGAATCTTTCCAAGTGCTGAAGCAAGCCAGCCAGCTCTGTGCCACCAGGAGAGAGGGAGTGGAGGAAGCCGAGGCGCCCTCCGCTCGCAGCGCCAGCTGGGAGGACGCGGAAGGCACACCACGAGCCCCAGCCAAAAATAAACACAGGGCCTGGCTGCAGGAAACACAGCAGCAAGCTGCAGGCAGGCTCTCTGAAGTCAGCCTCCACACACAGAGTGCCCCCCTCCCTCCCTCCCAGTTCCCCATGACTCAGGCAGCACAGGGACAGCTTTGCCCAGGAGTCACTCTGCAGGCTGCCCGCAAAAATAGACAGAGGTTTCACCCTGCTCCTCACCCTGCCCCAGGCTGGTCCCCAGGAGGAGAGCCACTGCCAGTTAACCTTTGCAGTGCTCACAGCAGCTTGGGGGATCTGATCCACAGCCACAGCCCCCGTTTCCACCACAGGGGACAAGTTGGAGCTGCTCCAGAAGCCCAGACTCACCCTTCTGGAACGAGTCCAGAGAAGGGCAAGGAAGTTGGTGAGGGGTTTGGGACACAGCCCTGTGAGGAGAGGCTGAGGGAGCTGGGGTTGCTTAGCCTGGAGAAGAGGAGGCTCAGGGGAGACCTCATTGCTCTCTACAACTACCTGAAGGGAGGTTGTAGACAGGCAGAGGTTGGTCTCTTCTCCCAGGCAGCCAGCACCAGAACAAGAGGACACAGTCTCAGGCTGCGCCAGGGGAGGTTTAGGTTGGATGTTAGGAAGAAGTTCTACACAGAGAGAGTGATTGCCCATTGGAATGGGCTGCCCAGGGAGGTGGTGGAGTCACCAACACTGGAGGTGTTCAGGAGGAGACTTGATGGGGTGCTTGGTGCCATGGATTAGTTGATTAGGTGGTGTTGGATGATAGGTTGGACACAATGATCTTGAAGGTCTCTTCCAACCTGGTTTACTCTATTCCATTCTATTCTCTGACCCCAGCCTGTAGCTCTGCCTGGGGTTGCTGTGGCCAAAGTGCAGCCCCTGGCACTTGGACTTGTTGAATGCCATCCTGTTGGCCTCTGCCCATCTGTCCAGCCTGTCAAGGTCCCTCTGCAGAGCCTCTCTACCCTCCAGCAGATCAACTCCTGCCCCCAGCTTGGTGTCAGCTGCAAATTTACTGATGATGGACTCAATGCCCTCATCCAGATCATCAATGAAGATGTTAAAGAGGATGGGGCCCAGCACTGACCCTTGGGGCACACCACTGGTGCCTGGCTGCCAGCTGGCTGTGGCACCATTCACCACCACTCTCTGGGCTCAGCCTCCAGCCAGTTCCTAACCCAGCTCAGAGTGCTGCTGTCCAAGCCAGGGGCTGACAGCTTGGCCAGGAGTTTGCTGTGGGGGACGGTGTCAAAGGCCTTGCTGAGGTCCAGGTAGACCACATCCAGCAAACTTTTCACTGAATGACTGGTTAAGCTCCAGAACAGGCTGCCCAGGGAGCTGGTGGAGTCACCACCCCTGCAGGTGCTCCACAGATGTGTGGATGTGGTGCTGAGGGCCATGGTTCAGTGGTGAGCTCAGCAGTGCTGGGTTAACAGCTGGACTTGATGCTGGAGGTCCTTTCCAACCTCGGTGATTCTATCACAGAATTGGGTTGGTTGGAAAAGACCTGTAAGATCATGGAGTCCAACCAGTCTCTAACTCTGCCAAGGCTCAACCGTGGCCCTCAGCACCACACCTCTGTAAACACCTCCAGGGATGGGGATTCAACTACCTCCCTGAGCAGCCTGTGCCAGGGTTTGAGAACCCTTTCAGAGAAGACTTTTCTTCTAATGTCCAACCTAAACCTCCCCTGGCACTACCTCAGTTGGTCCCTCTTGCCCTGTCACAGTTTTCCTAGGAAGAAGAGACCGACTACCCCCTGGCTCCAGTCTCCTTTCAGGGAGTTGTAGAGAGCAATGAGGTCTCCTCTCAGCCTCCTTTTCTCCAGCCTGAACACCCCCAGTTCCCTCAGTCACTTCTCCCCAGCCCTGCTCTCCAGACCCTTCCCCCCAGCTTTGCTGCCCTTCTCTGTACCCACCCCAGCACCTCAACGTCCTTCTTGGAGTGAGGGACCCAAAAACTGAAGCCAGTACTTGAGTTGTAGCCTCACCAGTGCTGAGAAGGGGGGAACCTGCCATGTCTTAAGTGAGGGGCAGGGCAGCAGGGGAAGTGTGGAAGACTCCTCATGCTCCTCCCTGCACTGGCCCGCAGCAGCAGCACAGAAGGTTGTGGGGGAGGGAGGCGGGGCAGCGGGAGGCGGGGCAGCGGGAGGCGGGGCAGCGGGAGGCGGGGCAGCGGGAGGCGGGGCAGCGGGAGGCGGGGCGAGGGAAGGGCGGAGGAGGCGGGGCGAGGGAAGGGCGGAGGAGGCGGGGCGAGGGAAGGGCGGAGGAGGCGGGGCGAGGGAAGGGCGGAGGAGGCGGGGCGAGGGAAGGGCGGAGGAGGCGGGGCGAGGGAAGGGCGGAGGAGGCGGGGCGAGGGAAGGGCGGAGGAGGCGGGGCGAGGGAAGGGCGGAGGAGGCGGGGCGAGGGAAGGGCGGAGGAGGCGGGGCGAGGGAAGGGCGGAGGAGGCGGGGCGAGGGAAGGGCGGAGGAGGCGGGGCGAGGGAAGGGCGGAGGAGGCGGGGCGAGGGAAGGGCGGAGGAGGCGGGGCGAGGGAAGGGCGGAGGAGGCGGGGCGAGGGAAGGGCGGAGGAGGCGGGGCGAGGGAAGGGCGGAGGAGGCGGGGCGAGGGAAGGGCGGAGGAGGCGGGGCGAGGGAAGGGCGGAGGAGGCGGGGCGAGGGAAGGGCGGAGGAGGCGGGGCGAGGGAAGGGCGGAGGAGGCGGGGCGAGGGAAGGGCGGAGGAGGCGGGGCGAGGGAAGGGCGGAGGAGGCGGGGCGAGGGAAGGGCGGAGGAGGCGGGGCGAGGGAAGGGCGGAGGAGGCGGGGCGAGGGAAGGGCGGAGGAGGCGGGGCGAGGGAAGGGCGGAGGAGGCGGGGCGAGGGAAGGGCGGAGGAGGCGGGGCGAGGGAAGGGCGGAGGAGGCGGGGCGAGGGAAGGGCGGAGGAGGCGGGGCGAGGGAAGGGCGGAGGAGGCGGGGCGAGGGAAGGGCGGAGGAGGCGGGGCGAGGGAAGGGCGGAGGAGGCGGGGCGAGGGAAGGGCGGAGGAGGCGGGGCGAGGGAAGGGCGGAGGAGGCGGGGCGAGGGAAGGGCGGAGGAGGCGGGGCGAGGGAAGGGCGGAGGAGGCGGGGCGAGGGAAGGGCGGAGGAGGCGGGGCGAGGGAAGGGCGGAGGAGGCGGGGCGAGGGAAGGGCGGAGGAGGCGGGGCGAGGGAAGGGCGGAGGAGGCGGGGCGAGGGAAGGGCGGAGGAGGCGGGGCGAGGGAAGGGCGGAGGAGGCGGGGCGAGGGAAGGGCGGAGGAGGCGGGGCGAGGGAAGGGCGGAGGAGGCGGGGCGAGGGAAGGGCGGAGGAGGCGGGGCGAGGGAAGGGCGGAGGAGGCGGGGCGAGGGAAGGGCGGAGGAGGCGGGGCGAGGGAAGGGCGGAGGAGGCGGGGCGAGGGAAGGGCGGAGGAGGCGGGGCGAGGGAAGGGCGGAGGAGGCGGGGCGAGGGAAGGGCGGAGGAGGCGGGGCGAGGGAAGGGCGGAGGAGGCGGGGCGAGGGAAGGGCGGAGGAGGCGGGGCGAGGGAAGGGCGGAGGAGGCGGGGCGAGGGAAGGGCGGAGGAGGCGGGGCGAGGGAAGGGCGGAGGAGGCGGGGCGAGGGAAGGGCGGAGGAGGCGGGGCGAGGGAAGGGCAGAGGAGGCGGGGCGAGGGAAGGGCAGAGGAGGCGGGGCGAGGGAAGGGCAGAGGAGGCGGGGCGAGGGAAGGGCAGAGGAGGCGGGGCGAGGGAAGGGCAGAGGAGGCGGGGCGAGGGAAGGGCAGAGGAGGCGGGGCGAGGGAAGGGCAGAGGAGGCGGGGCGAGGGAAGGGCAGAGGAGGCGGGGCGAGGGAAGGGCGGAGGAGGCGGGGCGAGGGAAGGGCGCAGCCCAGCTGGGACCTGCCAACACTGCCTATCAAGTCAGGGAAGCCAGGTGAGGAGGCAGAGTCAGCTGTCAGACACAGAGCTGAAAGCTGTGGCGAGGAAGAGCAGGCAGGCAGGGCTGTGAGGTGGCAGCAATCACTCCCAGCTTACCTGTCTCCCCAGCCAGGAATGCCAACAGCCTGGATGACGTAGATCGCTATTTGGCAGAAGAAGATGAAAAAGAAGACGAAGAAGCTGAAGGAGCTGTCAGACCTGCAGGAGAGATGGCAGCAGGAGTCAAACCTGTGGATGTCATCCCTGGGCAGGCTCCCTCCTCGAAGAGGAAGGCAACAAATTCAGCAAAGCCCTCCCTGAAGGGAAAAACTGCTAAGGGGAGCTGGTTTCAGAGGGAGCTCAGGCAGCCACACAACTCAAAACGTGCCCACTCTGCACCACAAAGCCACACAGCAGGCTGCCCAGAGCAAGGTGGAGCAGAGGCAGCTCCCTTCCCTTCCTGGGCATTTACAAGCCAAATGGTTTCTGAGAAATCAATAAAAGGCTGGGCCCTAGGAGTGGTTGGGCTGGGGAGTGGAAGGTGAAAGCAGCTCTTCACCATCAGGCTCTCTCAGACACTTGCAACACGCTCCGGAACGAGTGGGTTTGATCTGTGCAGCTGGGCAGAGAGCTGGAAGAAAGCCTGTGGGCAAGAGAGGATGGGAAGAGACAAACCCAGGGCTCCTTTCCCCCAGAAGGCAGATTCCCCAGGACAGAAGCCAAGAGGACTTGCCTGAAAGCCTTGTAGATCGGTCGGTACCAGCAGAGGAAGGCACAGGGGGTGAATAAAATCAACCACAGGATCGAGAGACCAAAGTCCACTCCTCTTTCCTTGCTGGCTGTGAACCAAGCCAGGCAGGCAAGCAGGTTTAGGAGCAGGGTGATGGAATGCACTGCTCGGGGTGGGAGACAGAGAAAACACAGCAGTAAGTACTTGGGAAGCTCCACAAGTCTCTCCAAGCATCCCTAATCCCTCCCTGAGCACATGGAGCCGTGCAGCAATTCAGGAGCCTTCGGGCAATCGAATTTCCTTCCCTCCCTTGAAAGGAAAACTGAGCTTAACCTAAAGCCCCTCAGTCTGATCCTGCTGCTTACAGCCAAAGCTTTGCAGAGCATCCAAAAGTGACAGACAGAGCTGAGGCACTCTGCACCCCACCTCTGGACTGTGCTACCCGCTGCCTTTTGGGGGCTCAGGAGAGTTGTTTAAGTCTCTGCTAAAAGGCAGTGACAATTCTCTGGTGAATGACCTATTCCCAACAGATCAGCTGGAGCTCTTCCCATTTGCCTTCATACAGGAGCCCTCATTTTACCCTCACAGAATTCACTGCAGGTTCAAGTTCAGCATTTGATGCAGAAGCACAGAAGCAGGCTGGTTTGGGTTGGAAAGGACCTTAAAGACCATCTAGTTCCAAGCCCTCCTCTGCCATGGGCAGGGACACCTTCCACTAGAGCAGGTTGTTCAAGGCCCTATCCAACCTGGCTTTTAACACTTCCAGTCTTGGAGCTGGACAGCTTCTCTGGACAGCCTCTTCCAGTGCCTCACCAACCTCATGGGGAAGAATTCCTTCCTGGTGTCCAACCTAAACTGAGCTTCTTCCAGTTTGAAACCACTGCCCTTGGCCCTGTCGCTCCATGCCTTCGTAAAAAGTCCCTCTCCAGCTCTCCTGGAGCCCCCTGCAAATATGGGAAGGCCACTCTAAGGTCTCCCTGGACCCTCTCTTCTCCATGCTGAACAAGTCCAACTCTCTCAGCCTGGCCTCACAGCAGAGAGCTTCCAGCTCTAACATCATTGCTGTGACATCCTCTGGCCCTGCTCCAACAGGTCCCTGTCTCTGCTGTGCTGAGGACTCCAGAGCTGGCCCCAGCACTGCAAGTGGAGTCTCAGCAGAGGGGCAGAATCCCCTCCCTGCCCCTGCTGCCCATGCTGTTGGGGATCAGCCCAGGACAGGGTTTGCCCAGGCACACATGGTGCCAGCTCATGCCCAGCTTTTCACCTCCCAGCACTCCCAAATCCTCCTCTGCAGGGCTGCTCTCTTACCCATTCTCCACCCAGCCTGAACGTGTGTGTGGGACTGCCTTGCCCCAGGTGCAGCACCTTGTACTTTGCCTTGTTGAACTTCAGAAAGTTGGCACTGGACCCTCCTCTCCAGCCTGTGCAGGTCCCTCTGGATGCCATCCCTTCCCTCCAGCCTGTCCAACCACACCACCCAGCTTGCTGCTGCTGGCAAACCTGCTGAGGGTGCCTCAACCCCACTGCCCACATCTCCAGCAAAGATGCTCAACAGCACCAGTCCCAGGACCAACCCCCACGAATCCTCTTAGGAGCAGTTCTGCCTGCAGCTCCAAGCTGGTACTCACACATCCACAAATAATAGAGCATCTTGCATGTCCTCTGGTAGTCAGCTGGGATGTCTGCAGAGAAATCCTGATAGAAGCAGGGCTTGATGGGACACTTCTTGGGCAGAGGTGGCCAATTGTTTTGCCTCGCTGCGGACAGGAGGAAGGAACAGCTCTTCACCTTGCTCCTTGCTCCTCCCTCCTGGAGGGACCCATTCACAGGCCAGGATTTGCAAGCAGCCCTCCAGACACGCTGGCATGGCAGCCTTGGAAGAGGCCAGGTGTGAGCTGTGAGCAAGCCCTGACCTGGCAGCACCACAGAGCAGCTCAGACACGGGCACAAAACTGGGGTCTGGAGAACTGCAAGTGGCCAAAGGCAGGCGCTGCCAGCGCGCCCCCGGGGAGAGGGCACCCCCCAGAGCTGCTCTCCAGCAGCTCTCAGCTTGTTTCCCACTTTGTCAGCTATGGGATGGCAGCTGCAGGCCCAGGAGGGCTGCCACAGCAGTGAAGGGCTAGAGGAAGGGCCCAGGGCTTCTTCAAAAGCCCTGTACCCTTGGCCTGGCTGAGCCTCCCATCAAACCCTTCCCAGGCAGGAGAGGCAGAGCAGCACAGAGGCTGTGGGCAGGGCACCCAGGGAGCAGTACTCACGGTTAATGCTGGCTGCATTGCTCTGCAGTTCCCTTTCCTTCTTCTCCAGCTCTGCTGCCTTCCTCTCTAACTCTGCCTGCTGCTGAAGGAGCCCAGCTTGTGCTGCTGCAGCCACAGCCTAAAGCAGGGGGAAAGGAAAAGGTTAAGTCTTTCCCTAAGCTCAGCAGTGGCACAGCCACCAGCAGACACAGCAGATGGCAGCCTGGAACAGGAGCAAAGGCAGAAAGAATTTGAAAGCTGAACACCTGTGGCTGATCTGAAGCATCTTGAGGCTTCCTGCCTTAGCTGCTGGAGGACAAAACTGAGACCAAGGCAGAAATCTGCCCAGATGTTCATCTCTTATCCCATGGGAAGACAGGGCTGGAAGAACCTTCAGGGGGCTATCCAGCCTGCTGCCCAACCTCTGTGCCCTTCCCTTCAGCAAAGCTACGCTCTCCTTGCAGCTTCTTCACCCTCCCAGTTCCCCTCACTGCTCTAAGCGCTCTTACAGCAGAGCAGGGAGCAGGACTGTGGAGTTCACCAGGACAATTTCCTCCCCAGCTAGGAGAGGGGCTCGAAAGGAAAGCAAGACAGCTGCCTGCCCCACCTCTGCAGCATCTCTTCCACCTGTTGGCTGCTCTGAGAGCTGACCCTTTCTCCTAGCAGCCTTGGCTTCTCTGCTCTGGGGGTGAGAGGGTCCCTGCCAGCTCTGCTATGCACAGCTCCTGGAAGGAGCCTGTCTGACCAGCTCCCAGAACTAAGCTCAAAGCATTCCCAGGATGTTTCAGTGCTTGCAGAGGGAAGGCAGAGCAAACAGGAACACAAGGCAGGGAGAGCTCTGCCACCAGACCAGGAGGCCAGACAGGTACAGGTGCTGGTGTGTATTCCTCACAGACATCTGCTCCCCAAGGCCAGTTTAAGAGTACACATGCAGCTTCCCACACCCAGCCCCAGAGGATCCCCTTCCTCTCCTATCCCCCACATGCCTCCTAAAGCCCACTGGAGCTTGTTGCTGCTCTCCAGCCCAGCCCTGGGGAAGGCAGCAGTACCTGGGGAGTGGGCTCCACGGAGGTCTGCAGGACAGCAGGCTGCGAGGGGCCGGAGGGCTGCGTGGCCGGCGTCGTCCTCGCTGCATTTGTCTGCACAGAGAACACAAGCAGCAGGGCAGAGACATCACAGGCTGCTCCCTGCAGCACAGGGCAGCTCAGCCTTCAGCACTGTCAACCCAGAAAGCAGTGGCAGGAAGCAGCTCTGTGTCTTCAGCTGCTCATCAGGCCCTCGGTGGTGCTGGGGGGATCAGCACTCAGCATCAGGGCTAACAGGCTAAGGAGGGAGAAGAAGAGAGGCAAGGGCAAGGTCCTGCACCTGGGTTGAGGAAACCCCTGGTATCAGCACAGGCTGGGGATGAAGGGCTGGAGAGCAGCCCTGTGGAAAAGGACTCAGGGGTACTAGGGGGTGAGAAGCTGGGTATGAGCTGGCACTGTGTGCTCCTAGCCCAGACCCAGCCCTGTCCTGGGTCAGCAGGGGCAGGGAGGGGATTCTGCCCCTCTGCTAAGGCACCCCCCTGCAGTGCTGGGGCCAGCTCTGGAGCCCTCAGCACAGCAGAGAGAGGCACCTGTTGGAGCAGACCCAGAGGAGGCCACCAAAATGGAAGCAGTGAGGCCAGGCTGAGAGAGTTGGACTTGTTCAGCACGGAGAAGAGAGGGTCCAGGGAGACCTTAGAGTGGCCTTCCCAGATTTGCAGGGGGCTACAGGAGAGCTGGAGAGGGCCTCTTACAAAGGCATGGAGTGACAGGACAAAGGGTGACAGCTTCAGATTGGAAGGGGCTCACATTAAATGGGACATTAGGAAGAACGTCCCCATGAGGTTGGTGAGGCACTGGAAGAGGCTGTCCAGGGAAGTTCTGGAGGCTCCAAGACTGGAAGTGTTAAAAGCCAGGTTGGATGGGGCCTTGAACAACCTGCTCTACTGGGAGGTGTCCCTGCCCGTGGCAGTGGGGCTTGGATTGTCTACCTGGACTTCAGCAAGGCCTTTGCCACCATCCCCCACAGCAAACTCCTGGCCAAGCTGTCAGCCCCTGGCTTGGACAGCAGCACTCTGAGCTGGGTTAGAAACTGGCTGGAGGCTGAGCCCAGAGAGTGGTGGTGAATGGTGCCACAGCCAGCTGGCAGCCAGGCACCAGTGGTGTGCCCCAGGGATCAGTGCTGGGCCCCATCCTCTTTAACATCTTCATTGATGATCTGGATGAGGGGATTGAGTCAGTCATCAGCAAGTTTGCAGATGACACCAAGCTGGGAGCAGATGTTGGTCAGTTAGAGGGCTGAAGGGCTCTGCAGAGGGACCTTGCCAGGCTGGACAGATGGGCAGAGGCCAACAGGATGGCATTCAACAAGTCCAAGTGCCAGGGGCTGCACTTTGGCCACAGCAACCCCAGGCAGAGCTACAGCCTGGGGTCAGAGTGGCTGAGAGCTCCCAAACAGAGAGGGACCTGGGGGTGCTGATTGACAGCTGCCTGAACATGAGCCAGCAGTGTGCCCAGGTGGCCAAGAAGGCCAAGGGCATCCTGGCCTGCATCAGGAAGAGTGTGGCCAGCAGGAGCAGGGAGGTCATTGTGCCCTGTGCTCTGCATTGGTTAGGCCACACCTTGAGTCCTGTGTCCAGTTCTGGGCCCCTCAGTTTAGGAAGGACATTGAGAGACTTGAAGGTGTCCAGAGAAGGGCAACAAGGCTGGGGAGAGGCCTTGAGCACAGCCCTGTGAGGAGAGGCTGAGGGAGCTGGGGTTGTTTAGCCTGGAGAAGAGGAGGCTCAGGAGAGACCTTCTTGCTCTCTACAACTACCTGAAGGGAGGTTGTAGCCAGGAAGGGGTTGGTCTCTTCTCCCAGGCAACCAGCACCAGAACAAGGGGACACAGTCTCAAGCTGTGCCAGGGGAGGTTTAGACTCGAGGTGAGGAGAAAGTTCTTCACTGAGTCATTGGTAATTGGGATGTGCTGCCCAGGGAGGTGGTGGAGTCCCCATGCCTGGAGGTGTTCAAGAGGGGATTGGATGTGGCACTTGGTGCCATGGTCTAGTCATGAGGTCTGTGGTGACAGGTTGGACTCGATGATCTTTGAGGTCTCTTCCAACCTTGGTGATACTGTGAACTAGATGATCTCTAAGGTCCTTTCCACCCCAAACCAGCCTGCTTCTATGATTTGGATCAGTTGTTTAAACCACAAGCATTGCTCTGCTCTGGTTTCCTGCTCTCCATTTCCCACCTAACCCCTGGCAGCAGCCAGGACAGCAGAACAAAGTTCTCACAGCCATCCATCAGTGGCATCACCACAGCAGCGCAGCTCCCAGCCCAGGGAGCAAATCAATGTCGATGTGCCCTGCCACAAAACATCTGCCCCCTTCACACTTCAGAAAGCTCCACCACCAGGCAGCAGCACATCTGAGAGAAGCTGTTCCATGTGAGCAGAAAGCTCCAGCTGGGAGTTAATGAGTACCCCAGTGCAGGAGCAGTTGCTTGCAGCTTTGCCACGCTGCCACAACCGGCTGCAAGGTCCGTGGCAGAATCAGCTGCCAAAGCTTCCCTCTCTTTCTCTTAAGCTGCGCCTACAAAGGGCTCTCACCACCAAGATCCTCAGTGCAAGGGGAAGTGGCACTTACCAGCTGGGAGCTCTCAGTGAAGGGGTTGAACTCATCCAAGCCACTTTGGCTGGCATTTGTGAGCTGGGTCACCGAGGGGTCCTGCGAGGAGAGAGAGAGCAAAAGCGAATCAGCATCAGGCAGAGGGCATGGGACCGCACAACTGCTTTCACTGGCACTGACCTCTAAGGTCACTGAGTCCACCCATCAACCCAACACCACCATGGCCATGCAACCACGACTCTAACTGCCATGTCTACACATTTTTTCAACACCCTGGGCAGCCAGTTCCCATCCCTGACCACTCTTTCTGTGGAGAAATTGCTCCTAATCTCCAAGCTAACCCTGCCCTGGCACAATCTCAGGCCATTTCCTTTTGTTCTATCACTTGGTACCAGAGAGAAAGAGACCAACCCCCACCTCACTCCAGCCTCCTTTTAAGTCTCTCTGCCCAGCTACAAGCTGGGATGCTGCTACACTCAGTTACTGCTTGCCTACAGTGAGTTATTCCCAATGTCCAGGGACTCAAAGCGGGACAGGAATTCATTCATCCACAGACAGAACACTGCTGGACATCCAGGACCACCTCCCAAACCTCCCTCGTGGCCAAGGATCCCCAAAGCACAGCAAAGCCTCACAGAATGACTTTCCAGGTCCAACTGGGCCTGGCTGAGGTGTCAGCTGCCCCATGGGGCATTCAGAGCACCAAGCAGAAGTGCCAATGATTGTCCAAAAAGGAAAAACCAGCAGCTCAAGGGAGGTTCTCCCACCCCACTGAGGCCACAGCTGGAGTCCTGAGCCCAGCTCTGGCCTCCCCAGTTCAGGAGGGGCAGGGAACTACTGGAGAGAGTCCAGAAAGGCTATGAAGATACTGAGGAGCCTGAAGCATCTCTGTGAGGAGGAATGGCTGAAACTCCTGGAGCTGTTGAGCCTGGAGAAGAGCAGCCCCAGAGGGGATCTGAGCAGTGCTCAGCGAGAGCTAAAGGGTTGGGGGCAAGAGGATGAGGCCAGACTCTTGTCAGTGGTACTCAGTGAGAGGACAAGGGGCAATGGGCCTGCCAAAAGGCTCCATCTGAAGAAGAGGAGAAACTTGTTTGGTGTGAGGGTGCTGGAGGCCTGGAGCAGGCTGCCCAGAGAGGTTGTGGAGTCTCCTTGTCTGGAGAGATTCCAAACCCACCTGTCCCTTGTGATGCTGGGCAGGCTGCTCTGGGTGACCCCCATTCTAGCAGTGGGGTTGGACTGGATGATCCAGAGAGATCCTTTCCAAGCCCCACCATGCTGGGACTCTGTGCAAACTCCCAAGGAAGCTAAGCCAGAGGTGTGACTCCAGTTACTGTTGGCACAACAGCTGCATTCAGGTTGTTTTTACTCCTTCCTTTCTCCACACTGCTTCCCACAAAAGATCCCTCCTTTCATAGGCACTCTTGGAACCTCTGGGGTGCTCCTCTCCCCACTCAGCAGAGAAACAAGGCACTTGCTCAACTTGGAAATCCTCCTGGGAGAACAGCCTGGCAACCTGAGAGCTGGCCAGGGGCAAAACAGTAACAAACCCAAAAAGCCCCCCAAAACCCCCTTGTGGCTTTTTACCCTTGCCTCCCTCAGTAACCTGCCTCTCAAGATGACTGACTTTAATTTGGTGGTTAATGAGGTGAGAAACGAGGCAGGCTGCAAGGAGAGGGAGCAGCCAAGGCGTGCAGGGGCTGCAGGGAAGTCGCTGGGTTGGAAGGCTGCTGGAGCCATTCCCTGGGCTTGGAGCGCAGCCTTCTGCTGAGCCAGATGCCTACAGAACAGTTAATGAGTAACTTCAGCCCTCTCCTCCCATGGCAAGGCACTCCCCACGCAACAGGTTGCACAAGTTTGTGAATCACCCCAGGCTCAGGCATCTCAGACTGGGAGGATTCAGATGCCGGCCAGGAAGCAGCACCTGCAGAACGACCGCGCTGGAGCTGAGGGCTCAGAGGAGCCCAGGCACAGGTTTTATCTCACTGTTGCTCCTCTGGAGGCTTTAACTTAACCAGTTTTGCAGGTGCCTGGGGTGTTGGACACGAGATTACAGGTCAGTTACTGCATGAGAGCTGCTGTGTGCCAGCCTGATAGCCTTTAATCCAGAGCAGGCGAGATCCCAGGCTGACCAAAGTCCAGCAGAAGACAGCTGCACAAGGAAGAGAAACTCCCTTCAAGGCAAGGGAAGAGGAAAGTGAAGGCTGTACAACCACTTTAGGAGCCTGAATGGTCAGGCTGGGAGGAAGTAACTCACAAACAAGGAGAAACACTCCCCAGGCTAAACACTCATTTTTTCCCTGCCCATCACAAAATGACAGAAGTTGGAAGCGACCTCTGGAGAGCAGAGTCCAAGCCCCCTACCAAGGCAGGGTCACCTAGAGGAGGTCACACACTAACAGGTCCAGGGGGGTTTTGAAAGTCTTCAGAGATGGCTGCTCCACCACCCTCCAAGTAAAGAAGTTCCTCCTCATGTTTAGGTGGAGCTTCTTATGCTCAAGTTTGTGCCCACTGCCCCTCGCCCTGTCCTCAGGCACCACTGCAAACCAGCCTGGCCCCATCCTCCTGACACCCACCCTGGAAGCTTTTATAAGCATTTACAAGATCCCCCTCTCAGTCTTCTCTTCTTCAGGCTACAAAGCCCAAATTCTCCCAGGCTTTCCTCATTAGAGAGATGTTCCAGGGTCCTCAGCATCTTTGTAGCCCTCTTCTGCACCCTCTCCACTCCCCATCGCTCACCTCTGCTCCAAAAGGTCCTGGATGACACCAAGCTGGGAGCAGATGTTGGTCAGTTAGAGGGTTGAAGGGCTCTGCAGAGGGACCTCAACAGGCTGGACAGATGGGCAGAGGCCAACAGGATGGCATTCAACAAGTCCAAGTGCCAGGGGCTGCACTTTGGCCACAGCAATCCCATGCAGAGCTACAGGCTGGGGTCAGAGTGGCTGAGAGCTGCCAAACAGAGAGGGACCTGGGGGTGCTGATTGACAGCTGCCTGAACATGAGCCAGCAGTGCACCCAGGTGGCCAAGAAGGCCAAGGGCATCCTGGTCTGCATCAGGAAGAGTGTGGCCAGCAGGAGCAGGGAGGTCATTGTGCCCCTGTACTCTGCATTGGTTAGGCCACACCTTGAGTCCTGTGTCCAGTTCTGGGCCCCTCAGCTTAGGAAGGACATTGAGAGACTTGAAGGTGTCCAGAGAAGGGCAACAAGGCTGGGGAGAGGCCTTGAGCACAGCCCTGTGAGGAGAGGCTGAGGGAGCTGGGGTTGTTTAGCCTGGAGAAGAGGAGGCTCAGGGGAGACCTCATTGCCCTCTACAACTACCTGAAGGGAGGCTGTAGCCAGGAAGGGGTTGGTCTCTTCTCCCAGGCAACCAGCACCAGAACAAGAGGACACAGTCTCAAGCTGCGCCAGGGGAAGTTTAGGCTGGAGGTGAGGAGAAAGTTCTTCCCAGAGAGAAGATGTGCTGCCCAGGGAGGTGGTGGAGTCACCATCCCTGGAAGTGTTCAAGAGGGGACTGGATGTGGCACTTGGTGCCATGGTCTAGTCATGGGTCTGTGGTGACAGGTTGGACTCGATGATCTTTGAGGTCTCTTCCAACCTTGGTGACACTGTGATACTGTCGATTAACTGGAGGCTCATCAGCACAGTACTGCTAGGGAAAGGGCAGGCTGCCAGAGGGCTGAGCAGGGCAGTGGGAGCAGCACCACAGCTTCCAGCTGCAGAATGGTTTGATCTCCAAGGGAGACAACCTCTTAACTTCTTGTGTAGCTTTCAAACCAGTGGATCGCTTCAGGAGGCAGCCCAGCCAAGGCAAGGCAGCTCGGTCCGACCCGCTGTTGTGCAAGCGTGGCTGAAACAGTCACCCAGGCAGCAGAGAGGCTCTGCAGCCAAGCTCCAGTGTGCCTGCACATGACATGTGGCTCTGTGGCCTGGGGAGGGCAGGAAGGAAAAGAGCAGCTGTGAAACAGAGGGTGGCAGAAAGGCAGCAGCTTCCGCACGCCTGGGCTACAGCACGTGAAGGATGAGCAAGCACCAGAGGGGCAGAGGAGGGGAAGGCCAATGGGATTCTGGGGTGCATTAAGAAGAGTGGGGCCAGCAGGTCAAGAGAGTTCTCCTCCCCCTCTACTCTGCCCTGGTGAAGCCCTACCTGGAATATTACATCCAGTTGTGGGCCCTCCAGTTCAAGAGGGACAGGGATCTGCTGGAGAGGGTCCAACAGAGGGCTACAAGGATGCTGAAGGGACTGGAGCACTGCCTGGTGAGGAGAGGCTGAGAGCCCTGGGGGTGGTTAGTCTGGAGAAGAGAAGACTGAGAGGGGATTTAATAAATGTTTATAAATACCTGGGGGCTGGGTGTCAGGAAAGAAGGGACAGGGACAGGCTCTGCTCACTTGCACCCTGGGATAGGACAAGGGGCAATGGATGAAAACTCGAGGAGGATCTTCATCACTGTGAGGGTCACAGAGCACTGGAGCAGGCTGCCCAGAGAGGTTGTGGAGTCTCCTTCTCTGGAGACTTTAAAGACCCATCTGGATGCATTCCTGTGTGACCTGCACTAAGTGCCTCTGCTCTGGCAGGGGGTTGGACTGGAAGATCTCCAGGGGTCCTTTCCAACCCCTGACACCCTGTGAGCCTGTGTGAATGAGGAGGTGCCCATGAGCTTCAGATCTCAGAGCTTTCTGCAAGCTACAAAGCAAAAGGCAGCTGGCCCTCTTGAAATGAGAAGTGGTCTGATCCTTTATCATGTAATTGTTTGGGTCAGAAAAGACCTCAAAGATCACCAAGTCCCACCACCAGGCTAGCACCACCATGGCTACTAACCCATGGCCACATGTTTCTGGAATATCTCCACGAATGGTCACTCCCCCACCTCCCTGGGCAGCCTATTCCACTCTCACAGCAAAGAGGTTTTTCCTCATCTCCAACCTAAACCCCCCTGGTGCAACCTGAGGCCATTTCCTCTTGTCCTGTCACTTGTTGCATGGGAGAAGAGACCAACTCCCACCTCATTCCAACCTCCTTCCAGGGAGCTGTAGAGAGCTATTAGGTTCACTCTCAGTCTTCTCCAGACTAAACAACCCCTAGTTCCCTCAGCTGCTCTTCACCAGACCTGTTCTCCAGGCCCCTCAGCAGCTTTGTTGCTGTGAAACATGGAGGCAGAGAGTTAATTCAGCTGCTGAACCCCTTGAAGCCACACTACCAAGGAGGAGGTAAGAGCTCTCAAGTTCCCATGCACCTTTCTTTTCAGAGAGGGGTTAGTCCTTTGGATCCTCAGCTAAATTCAGGTCACTTAGGAAGAGCCTGAGCACCTGAAGGCTCTCTTTCTTACTTCTCCATCTGATCTACCAAGCAGGTCCAACCACAAACTTTGTGCTCACAGGTCAGCTTTTAGAGTGATCTGCAGAACACCAGCCACCATATCCCCATTTGCTGCCCTTCCTCACCCAGCAGGGATACACAAGGTCATTTTTCACCATCTCCCATTCCCCAGGGCAAGATAATTTCGTGTTTGGACCAAACTGCACTGCCATGGGATTAAAGATTAAGATTAAAACTGCTCCCAGATGCAGCGTTTAAAGCAAACACCGAGCTGCAAGCATGCCAGCTGACAGAGCTGGTGCCAGAAATCCCATTCTGCCATTCCCTTCTGTTCCCACGGGTCAAGCAAGCAAAACAGGATGAGATGCTACTCTAGATGGCGTGAAGGCAAGAGAACTTGAATGAGAGTCACCTAGAATTTAACACAGGTGTCCAAATATCACAGTAACTGCCCCAAATATCACCAGCCCTGCAGTTAGCCAGACCTCAAAAGCAGCATCACTGCCTGGAAGATGCACTGAGAGAAACCCCAAGGGGTTCTGCTCTTGATCTCTCTAGAGGATGGACATTCCCAGCCCTGTCTGAAGCTTGCATCAAAGTTCTGGGGGCAGCTGCCGCTTACAGCAGGTTACTGAATAAACGAAGGCAGTTAATCATCTCTCATTAACTGGTTACAATAAGTAACAGGAAGAAAAGCCAGAGATATTTTTAGTAGGACCACAAGAGCTTCCTTTACATCCAGCTTATTGAACACCACGAACAAAGCCTCCTAAAAAGGCAAAGCTCTGTCAGGATTGGCGGAGCACAAAGCGCTGGGAACCTCAACAAGGAAAGACAACCCCGGTGCTCTGCCCAAGAGATACTCATCAGCGCGACAAGGCTGGGAGGGTGAAGACACTGCCAGAGAGCACCAGAGCGTGTGGCAGGGGATGTCAGCACCTGTGGGGCGGCCAAACTGGTCCCCCTAGCCCTGCAGAGCAGCGAGACCACCGATGGATCCGAACCCTGTCAGAGGAGGGCTTGTTTCACCAGCTTTACAGGAGCACGGGCAGGGCCATCTGCTAACCAGAGAGACTCCAAGGCTGTGGGCAGCAGCATTCAAAGATTCCTCCTGTCCGGCTGATGATGACCAGGGGGAAGTTTTCTCTCAACAAAGGTGGACCCACCGCCACAGAGAGGCTATAAAACCTGCCACAAAGCCCAGCTGCAGCAAGCCTTCGGCCGACTGCAGGGCACAGGGTACATTTGTCCTCGCAGGCAGGAGCCAGGCTGACATCAGAGCTACCGGTTGTAATCTGCGCCCAAGCTCTCTTGTTTGAACAGTGAGTAAAGAGCGAGCACAGCCCTGCTCAGGCAGATACCAGGACAGCTTTAATGGGCATGAAGCAGAAGAATATTTACTTCCTCAGCACTGAAGCAGTAAATGCTGACCTGTACGTCTGAGCCACCCTCTGCTCCCCCCTCACTGCTGGAGTATTTCAGGAACACAGACATCCAAAGCCTTCCTGAGATGCAGGAGAGGGCATGAAAACGAAGGTGAGGGGGAAGAGAGGATATTTTTCCTTCTGGATTCACTTTGATTCTTCAAAATCATAGATGTGGCACTTTGGGACATGGTCCAGTGGTCCTGGAGGTGTGGGGCAGAAGGCCAGACTTGATCTTGGAGGTCCTTTCTGTAGGGTTGTAGGTTTTCACAGAAAACACTCAACAAAGTTTCATTTTGGCTTGGCCATGGAATCGGAGGTCAGGGCACAGCCCCTTCCTGCAGATCACATCCCAGCCAAGCAGCAAGGCTCCAGCGGCACCAACAGCAGCCCACTGATGGAAGTCAAAGCCTGGACACTTCTTTACACACCCTTCCCACGTACATCAGGTACAAGAGACTACTCCTGGCCAATTCCCTACGTAATGACCCCACGCTTCCAGCATGGAGGTTAATCCCGCAGGGAAAGTGAACAAAGTTTCTCAAGGGCTCCTGCAACCCGCTGCCAAAAGCTGCGTTTGGCCTTGCAGACTCGGGTTTAAGAGCCCCCAAGAGCTCCGCGGCGTTAAAATCAGCCCCCAACAGGGCCCAGCAGCCAGTCCGACAGCCGCGAACGCGGCCCGGAGCAGTCTCCTGGCCGGGGTGGTTCCAACCCCACCACATCGGCAGCCCTGGAGGGAAGGGCGCCCCGACAGCATTGAGCCCCCACAGCGAGCGGGACCCCGAGCTCAGGACGAGGCGAACCCCGTCCTCGAACGGAGGAGAAAAGAAGGCTGCGGGGAGGAACGGCGGGAAGGGTCTGGCCGGATGGTGTCGCGGCTGGGTCACAGCGGGGCCGAAGCACATGCGGGCAGAGGGGGGGGTAAGTGAAACGGGGGCAGCACAGCCCCGGGGTAGGGTGCAGGTCCCGGTGAGGGGTGTCCCGGCCGCAGCATAATCCCGCCCCCTCTCCCTGATTGGTCCTGGCACGGCAAAGCGGCGCCACGATTGGGCAGCGACGCTTCACTCAGTGCCACGTCCCGCCGGCGGCGGTCCCGGGAACGCAGAAGGGAAGGGAGGGCCGGACAGGGCGATAGAAAGACGTACCCAGCCCCCACCGCCTAACCTGAAAGGGATTGATGTCCACCGGGTCGGCGAACGGGTTGGTGTCGAAGCCCGACATGGGCGCGGTCCCCGCTACTCCGCTCCCGCCGCCGCCGCCGCCACCGGACCAGGCACTTCCGGGGCAGCAGGGGGCGCTTACGCCGCCACTCACATGACCTGAGGCCCCGCCCACCGCGCGCCCCGGCGCCGTGACGTCACGGATCCTATAGCGGGCGGGGGGGCGGGGAGGGAGGGGAGGTGCAGTGTTAACCCTATAGGGGAGCGCTCTATAGTGGGGTACCTATAGAGGGACCCATCGGGGGGCAGGCTCTTCAGGGAGTGTTCCTATAGGACCCGCAGCCCGTGCCCTGTAGAATATTGCCTACAGTATAGTCCCTGTAGCTCACCCCCTGTAAACACCCCCTATAGAACACCCCCTTATAGTTCACCCCCTATAGCGCATCCCCTATAGGCCCCCGCAGCCCTTGCGGAGGTTCCCGCGCCCGGGCAGCGCCCCGCCGGCCGCGCAGCCCCATAGCCCACTCCCGGGTGGGCTCTATAGGGTGTGCATAGGGCTCTGCCCTGCCCCGCCTCGTCCCGCCCAGCCCAGCCCAACCCGAGCCGGGCGGAGGCGGTGCCGCCGACCGGAGCCGCCGCCGTGGGACTACGGCTCCCGGCCTGCCCTGCCCTGCTGTGCCCTCTCGTGTGCCGGTCGAGCCATGGCGGAGATCCGCGGTGAGCTGGGTCCGGGAAGGGGGGCGGCGGGGCGGGGAATACCTCCCGGGACTTGGGTTAGAGGTTATGCCCAGGGCACCTCCCGAGGTAAAAGACCGTCCCTAGGTGGGTGCAGTCCCACGTGGGATGAGGACCTTTGGGTGGGCAGGTCACCCCCACGGGGATAGCCACCCCCTACACCCTAGGACCCCCGGGACGGTGGAACAGAGGCACCGCAGCCCACAACCCCCAGGGCCCCTGCATGATGATTTAAAATTGTCCCCTCAGTGTCCCCTCCCTGCTAAGCCCTGTGTTCCCCCCTGCCCTGGCCCCCTCGCAGCCCGCACTGAAGGGCTTAGGACTCGCTGGATGCCCGGGAGGGTTCGGGCGGGGGGGCTGACACAGACGGTTATTTATGCCTTCCCCGCCCCCCTCTAATGTCTGGCTGCCTCCTGCAGTGTTCCCCCTCTCCTGCGCCGTGCAGAACTACTCCTGGGGGAAGCTAGGCCTGGAGAGTGAGGTGGCCAAGCTGTTGGCCAGCAGTGACCCCCTGGTCCAGATTCAGCCCGACCAGCCCTACGCAGAGGTGAGTGCCTGGCTGTGTGTCCGTCCCATCCCTGCATCCTTCCCAACTGGCTACGACTCTGCCATCCAGGATCTGGCCAGATTGAGAAGAGCTGGGGATCCTCTCCCCATGCGTGGTCCCCAGGGAGGAGGAGAGAACCTGCCCGGTGTGACTCAGCCCCCAGGGGAGCTGCCTTTGCCACACTGATCACCTCCAGGGCCAAGAAGCTTCAAGAAAAAGCCCAAGTCATCCCTGTTGGCTGCCCAGCTCAGGGGTCCATCCATCCATCGGTCTGTCTCCCACAGCTCTGGATGGGCACGCACCCCCGGGGTGATGCCATCATCCGGGACAACCGCATCCCCCAGAAGACCTTGGGCCAGTGGATCGCCGACAACCCTGCCTGCCTGGGGGCGAAGGTGAAGGACGCCTTCCAGGGTACCCTGCCCTTCCTCTTCAAGGTGCTGTCAGTCAACACTGCCCTCTCCATCCAGGCACACCCCAACAAGGTAGGGAGAACCCCTGGGGGGACAGCTCCAGCCGGACCCCATGTCCCTGAGGAGGTCATCCAGCTCTTTTCCCCGCCCCCCCTCCAGGAGCTGGCCGCGAAGCTTCATGCCCAGTTCCCTGAGCACTACCCTGATGCCAACCACAAGCCCGAAATGGCCATCGCTCTCACCCCCTTCGAGGGCTTGTGTGGCTTTCGGCCGGTGGAGGAGATCGTCTCCTTCCTCCAGAGTAAGGACAGTGAGGGAGGGTGGCCGTGGGGTCAGACCCCAGTGCCACCTTCCCTCGCCACTGCGGGTTCGGGGTGGTGAGGGTGGCTCTGCCGCCTTGGGATGGAGGGTGCTGGGTTCCCCTGTGGTGGTCACCCAGGGGTGACTAGGGGCCGGCCACCCTGGCAGACGTTCCTGAGCTGCGGGCACTGATCGGGGAGGTGGCAGCGGAGCAGCTGGAGCGCAGCGGCAGCGACGACCCCCGCGGCGTCTCGGCCGCCCTCCGCGTCTGCTTCACCCGCCTGATGAAGAGCGAGAAGAAGTTCTTTGTGGACCAGCTGAACATGCTGGTGAAGAGGATCTCTCAGGAAGGTGAGATCCTCTCTGCCCACTGCAGCCCCCCGGAGTGGTTTGGGTAAGGTGGGCTGTGTTTAGAGGAAGGGACGGGACAGGGCACCCCCCTGAGCTCCCTCCCTGGTCTCTTCCCGCGTAGCGGCAGAAGGGAAGGACATCTCGGGGAGCAATGGGGACCTGCTGCTGCGGCTGCACTCCCAGTACCCAGGGGACATCGGCTGCTTCACCATTTATTTCCTCAACCTGGTGAGGCTGGAGCCAGGGGAGGCCATGTTCCTGGGAGCCAATGAGCCTCACGCCTACCTGCAAGGAGGTGAGCATCACCCTGGGCTTTCCTGACCCAGCACTATCCCCAGGGGTGACCAGGGTCTCCTGCCCAAGGGTGGGAGCCCCTGGGATGCGGAGGAGGGGCTGGGGGGATCTGACAGCGGTTCCTTGTCCCCCCAGACTGCGTGGAGTGCATGGCATGCTCGGACAACACGGTGCGCGCTGGGCTCACCCCCAAGTTCATCGATGTCCTCACCTTGTGTGAGATGCTCAACTACACACCAGCACCCAGCAGCTCCAAGATCTTCCCAGCTGTTCAGAGCCAGCTTGACCCCAGTGTCTACCTCTTTGACCCGCCTGTGCCAGACTTTGCCATCATGAAGATAGAGGTGAGCGCTGCTGGGTCCACTTGGGGGATACTTGGAGGGGGACATCAGCTTTCTCCCATCTTGGTTCTGCTCTTGGGAGGGTATCTTGGTGTCGGATGGAGTTTTCTTGGTGTGGGTTTGCTCACCCTTATAGCTAGTGCCCCAGTGAGGATGGAGAGAAGCTTGGGGCTGCTGGGGATACTTGGGTTACCCCTGGGCAGCACAGCAGGCTCCTCTCCCTCCCCTCTTCCCCCTGCACAGAGCTTGCTCACCTTCTCCAGCAGCTCTGAGCAGAGTGGAGGACCAGGAAGAGGTTTTGGGGGTACAGTTTGTGTGTCCTCAAAGCCAAAGTCCCCATGCTTGGACTGCTGCAGGCAGAAGGGTATCTTGGGTGCAGCAAAAGCTGCAGCAGGGTGGGAGTGGGGGGTGTCCCGTTTCCACTTCTCCAAAGGCAAGAACAGCTGAGGGAGATTCAAGCCTTGGTGACCCCTCCCATTGCAGATCCCTGCCTCCATCAAGCTGTACCTCGTCTCTGCCATGGACTCTGCCAGCATCTTGCTGGTGATCCAAGGGACAGCCGTGGGCACCTCCACGGCGGCAGCCTCCGAAATGAGCCTGCGCCGCGGCTCCGTGCTCTTCATCTCCGCCAACGAGAGCATCTCCCTCCACCTCTCCTCACCCGACGGAATGCTGCTCTTCCGGGCCTGCTGCCTCCTCTGAGCAGCACCAGGGACACTTCTCCTCCACCACTCCACGTCTCAGTAGATAGAAACTGGCCTGGGCAAAGTCTTCTCACTTGGAAGTTTCCCCTTCCATCCATTAAAGCCCCAACCCAGCGCACACCCGCAGAAGGAGCAGGTCCACCAATCGACTCCTTGGATGTGGGGTGGAGCAGCCAGAGGAAGAACATCTCCCCCCACAGCTCATTAGCCACATCCCTGTAGCATCATCACCTCTGGGCGCTGCTAATGCCACATGGTGACTCCTTTTTAGTACGTTTTTCCCCCCTCCCTTTCTTACCCAGGAGCAGCAGAGAGGCCTCAGCTCCGCACTTCGGCTCTCAGAACATCTCTACTCAGCTCCTAGGAGCTGCTGCTCCCTCCTTGGGGCTTTCTGCTGCTCTTGGGTGCTTGGTGGGCTCTTCCCCAGCCTGGCAGTCCTGTCATCCCTTCCCTGGCTGTAAGGGGCTGCTTGGTGGGCTGATGGAGCTGGAGAGCCTCGGGTGCTGTGAATAAAGTGGTGACTTTGTCCTTGGCACGAGGCAGTGTGGTGTAGGGAGCAGGAGGAGGATGGGGAGAAGCACTTATGCTTGCAAGGTTCAGGCACTGGAGGGGGCTGGGGGCAGCTCTGTGCCGTCAGACAGGACACTGGGGGAAAATGTGACAAGGGAGACACTCCCAAAATACACTGGGGTTAGGGGAAGAGCCCTCCCAAATGGGGCTGCTGGAGAAAGTGGGGCTCAGCTCCCTGCCACAGCACCAACACCTCTGAGCAGTGAGATCCAGCTTACCAAGTGCTCCCTTTAACAAATAAATCACCAAAAGAACCAAAACCACCCCAGTTTGGGTTTCTAGGCAGGAAATATTTAAATAAGGTTCTTTATAAGAAGCTGATTGTCCCCAGTGTGGTAGAGCAGGACCATGATTTAAGGCAGCTTTTAAGGTTCACAGCAGGTAGCCTTGCCAGCCACCCCAAAATCTGTACCCAAAAGGAGCTGTGCAGAGCTGGCAGGGAGGGTCTGGGCTGCCCCCTTGCCTGCTTCAAAGCAGCTTTGGGGAGAACTGGAACAAGCCATCAGCTCCAAACCCAGAACTTAACAGGTCCCTCAAGAGGCAGAAAGCAGGGAGATGCCAGCCTGAGCGGTAGCTGCTGGTGGATACAACAAATGCAGAGGCTCAAAGCTCAGCAGCTGGTCCCCATCTGCTCCAGTGGGTCCCCCCCCTACCTTACCTTCTCCAGTGGAGCTGCAATCTTTGGTTCAAATCAGCCTAGGCTTTGGGAGGAGGGAACCCAGCAGCAATTAACTGCAAGCAGCATGAGATAGTTAAATGAAGCAGCTCTCTGCCAGCCAATGCTCAGTGCAGCCTTGCTGGTTTGGCCTCAGCCTCCCATGGAGGCAGGGTGACTAAAGTGAAAATAAATAGACAAGGGGTCTCAGGGCTTCCCAGCCCTGTCCTACACCATGGCCAGTCTGACCCCAGCATCAACCACTTCTTCATTAGGGAGGGTTGGGAAGGGCAACCAGATTCTCATCCTCGATGTGGCCAGTTCAAGGAGGAAAAAGCAGCTGAGCAGCACTCCCCCATTCCTTCCCTTCACACTCCCAGGGAGGGGCCCAGGCTTTGCCTCTCCTCCCTCTCCACCCCAGCCAGGCCACCTAAACTCCACTGTGCCACCTCTCCCCAGTACTGCTGAGCAGAAAGAAAAGTCCTTTAGGGTTGGCAGGCTGCTGCTGCTCACCACGGCACCGCAGCGTCGCTCAGTCCTCGTGTCACTGTGCCAGCATGGGACACAGACACCGAGAGCCACCCCGTGGGACACAAAGTGCTGGATTGTGACCTGTCCTTGCACGGCCCTGGCTGAGCAGTGACTACTGGATCACACAGCAGAGGTTTTCTCCAAAACAACAGGGGCAGGAAGAGGAGGCAACGGGTTTTGGGGGGATGAGATCCAGGTCTTCATCGTCAGGGACCTCATCCAGGTGGTAGCCATCCTGCAGCAGCTGCCGGCTCAGGTCCTGGTTCACCTGCTGGGAGCAGGGGACAAAAAAGGCAGAGCTGGTTAAAACAAGCCCTAGTTCAGATAAAACTTAAGTCCCAGGGCTTGTAGAGGGCAGCAGAAGGACATCACAGCCTCCCTCCAGTGCCTTTGCACGGGGAGAAGCAGCACAACGCCATCAGGAAAGCCAAAAGCAAACAGAGCAAAGAGCTTCTCCTGGGCTGCAGCACCTCAACACCAACCTCCATGCACCCCCCCATCCACCCCATGGGCTTCCTGATCACCCCAGGGATGATTCTTCACTTCACTCCCATACAGACCCCAAGGTGTAACGGGGATGAGGGAGCCCATGGGGACTGCAACGGTGGTGTCACAGTGGACTTGCCTCAGCGGAGGAGTAGCCTGAGGAACATCTGGATCCCTGCTCCCCGTCACTAAGAGAAGAAGAAAATGGTCAGAGCCTATCAAGGAAGCACCATCTTTGCTTGGGATGCAGAACAAAGCAGTCTTAGAGGGGGCAAAGAAGGAAGCTGGGATGGAATCCCAAGGCACCTGCTCGATCTGGGACAAGGGGAGCGTTCCGCTGCCGAGAGGTGCCAGGTATGACTGGGGATACTCTACAAGGGACAAAGGAAAGGGAATCCCCACCCAAAAGCCAGCTCTGAGCCTGCAGCATGTGTGTGTGTGTCCCAAAATCCTGGGATATTTGCCCAGTCCCCACCTGTCAGAATCGAGGGAGACCAGGCTGTCATCTGCCGTCTGGCTGAGCGCTGTGTAGCCCTTGTTGAACTTCACCGACCTGCTGGCAAGCAGAGGAGAGCCAGTGACAGATGTTTTGAGGTGGGAATCACAGAATCAGAGACTGGTTTGGGTGGAAAGAGACCTTTAAAAGCCTTCTAGTCCCACCCCCCTGCAGTCAGCAGGGACATCTGCAACTAGAGCAGGCTGCTCAGGGCCCCCAGACAACCTGACCTGGAATGGTGCCCGGGATGGAGCATTCACCACCTCTCTGGGCCAGGGTCTCACCATCTCAGTGTGAAAATAAATCTTTTATCTAGTCTAAACCTCTCTCTTTTAGTTCAAGCCATCAGCCCTTGTCCTGTCACAAGCAGCCCTGCTCAAAAGTCTGCCCCCAGCTTTCTGATTTGCCCCTTTGAGCACTGAAAGACAACCAAAGAATCTCCCTAGAGTCTTCTCCTCTCCAGTCTGAACAAGCCCAGCTCTCTCAGCCTGGCCTCACAGCAGAGGGCTTCCAGCCCTCCCATCATTGCTGTGGTCTCCTCTGGCCCTGCTCCAACAGGTCCCTGTCTCTGCTGTGCTGAGGACTCCAGAGCTGGCCCCAGCACTGCAGGTGGGGTCTCAGCAGAGTGCAGCAGAGTGCAGCAGAGGGGCAGAATCCCCTCCCTGCCTCTGCTGCCCACACTGCTGGGGATCAGCCCAGGACAGGGCTGGGGCTGGGCTGGCAGCGCTCAGTGCCAGCTCATGCCCAGCTTTTCACCCCCCAGCACCCCCAAGTGCTTCAATCCCCCAGCCTGTGCTAATACCAGGGGTTGCTCCAACCCAGGTGCAGGACCTTGCACTTAGCCTTGTTCAACCTCATGTGTTCTCACTTCTCAGGCTTGTCCAGGTCCCTCTGGATGGATCCCATTCCTCAGGCATGCCAACTGCACCACTGAGCTTGGTGTCATCTGCAGACTTGCTGAGGGTGCACTCAACCCTGCTATATATCATCAACAAAGACATTAAACAGCACTGGTCCCAGAGCCCTGAGGGACACCACTTGTCACCTTCAGGCTGCTGGACTGAGGAGCTAGGGCAGGGAAACCCCACCCTGGATGTCCCTATTGACCAGGGCTAGCACAACCTAAGACTAAACTTCATCTAACTCCAGGCTCCCCAGCTGGGTCCTCACCAGCAAATCATCTCCACAACAAAGAGAAGCAGCTGCAAGGCAGAAAAGTGCTGCTGGCCGCTTGCTGGTCACAGCAAAGCCACAAGACTGAGGTCCCAACCTCAGCTTTTCACTCCTCTGTGTTCCCCAGTCTTCCCAAGGAAGGTGAAAACTTACTGCAGGGAAAAGCAAAATGGGATCAGACCTTTTAGCTGCTGGCTTCTGGTGGTGTGCTGCAGGTCCCCCCAGCAGCCCCTGCCTTCGCAGCGCCGCCTTCGCCAGCTCCCGCTGCCTCTCTGCAAGCCAAGCACGGGGCAAGAGCTGAAAATACCCCAAAGCACTCCCCAGGGGGCTTTTGGGGGGGAGGTGGCAGGGTATTAAAGGTCCTAAGAGCGTGGGGGCATTACAGTGCATTCCATGGTGGGGTTTAGTGAGGTTTCTGTATGGTTTTGTAGATAGAATAGAATCTGTAGATAGAATTAACCAGGCTGGAAGAGACCTTTGAGATCATGGAGTCCAACCTATCACCCAACACCGTCTCATCAACTAAACCATGGCACCAGGCACCCCATCCAGTCTCCTCCTAAGCACCACTAGTGATGGTGACTCCACCACCCCCCTGGGCAGCCCATTCCAATGGGCAATCACTCTTTCTCTGAAGAACTTCTTCCTAACATCCAGCCTAAACCTCCCCTGGCACAGCTTGAGACTGTGTCCTCTTGTTCTGCTGCTGGTTGCCTGGGAGAAGAGACCAACCCCCACCTGGCTACAACCTCCCTTCAGGGAGTTGTAGGGAGCAAGAAGGTCTCCCCTGAGCCTCCTCTTCTCCAGGCTAAGCACCCCCAGCTCCCACAGCCTCTCCTCATCGGGCTTGTGCTCCAGCCCCCTCACCAGCTTTTCTCCCAGCAAGGAATAAAAAGGGTTTTTGGTCAGTCCCACCCTTGGAGGGATGTGCAGGATGTCTCCCCCAGCCCCAAGAGACTCTTTGGAAGGCCAGCACCCATCACTTACGGAGCTTGGTGTGCAGGGAGGGTGGCTTGCTCATGATGTAGGGTCCTCTTTTCTCCACCACATCCATCGCCTTGTTCGGCCTCTTGCTTTCAGCCCAAGTGAGCTGAGAGACAAAGGGAGAGCAGCACATTTAGGAGGATTTCCTCTACAAGGATATAGTAAACTGGAGTCATCTCCAAGCATCTGGCTGTTCTAGAGGAACTCCAGGGCAGTGAGGATATCTCCCACCAAGTCAGATGGGGAGAGCTGCAGGGGACAGCTCTGTACTGTGAGGAAGAGGACTCAGCAGCTGCATTGGCTGATGAAGAGATGATTTGGGAATGGTGATGCCAAGTAAAAGCAGAAAGCAGGAGTGCTGGGGAGAGTCAGTGCAGGAGAGACAGGGAATTAGAGGAAGCAGTTAATGGAGAAACACCAGAGAGGCCCTGAGATGGTGATCACAGAGCACAGCTGGGATTAGCTCGGCGCCCTGAGCTGGGATTAGCAGGACAGAGCCTTACAGGAGGGAATAACCCTGAGCACAGGGAGCTGGAGCTGCCCAGGCAGTGGGATTAACTGGGCAGGCACCTGGATCCCTCTGTACAACTGTGCCCCTCATAGAGCTCCCCTTAGAGAAGTCCCTACCTGGGCCTCTACCTGTACAACCCCCATAGCCCATTGCATGGCCTCTATCTAACCCTCTGACACTTCTTTGTGCACACATTCCAGCCCTATGCTGCTCCTCACATCCCCCATATTGCCCCCTAGGCAGATACCCAGCCCTATACCATCCATACACACACCCCATACTGCCCCAGACTCCAGCCCTATAACCCCACACACCTACCCTGTGCACACACACAGCCCTATGCCATGTGGGCACATAGCCCCTATTGCCCCCTAATGCAAATACCCCAGCCCTATACCCCCACACACACACCCCAGCCTTGTATCATCCCTGTGCAGATGCCCCAGCCCCATACCCACCCACACACAGACACCCTGGCCCTACACCTCTCATGCACACATCCTAGCCCTATACCACCCCCAGCAGATGCCCCAGCACTATGCTATCCCCATGCACACACCCCAGCCCTGTATCCCCCATGCACATCCCCTATAGCCCCCATGCACACACCCCAGCCCTGTATCCCCCATGCACACACCCCAGCCCTGTATCCCCCATGCACATCCCCTACAGCCCCCATGCACACACCCCAGCCCTGTATCCCCCATGCACATCCCCTATAGCCCCCATGCACACACCCCAGCCCTGTATCCCCCATGCACATCCCCTATAGCCCCCATGCACACACCCCAGCCCTGTATCCCCCATGCACACACCCCAGCCCTGTATCCCCCATGCACATCCCCTACAGCCCCCATGCACACACCCCAGCCCTGTATCCCCCATGCACATCCCCTACAGCCCCCATGCACACACCCCAGCCCTGTATCCCCCATGCACATCCCCTGTATCCCCCATGCACACACCTCAGCCCTGTATCCCCCATGCTCATCCCCTACAGCCCCCATGCACACACCCCAGCACTGTATCCCCCATGCACATCCCCTGTATCCCCCATGCACACACCTCAGCCCTGTATCCCCCATGCACATCCCCTATAGCCCCCATGCACACACCCCAGCACTGTATCCCCCATGCACATCCCCTGTATCCCCCATGCACACACCTCAGCCCTGTATCCCCCATGCACATCCCCTATAGCCCCCATGCACACACCTCAGCCCTGTAACCCCCATGCACATCCCCTGTATCCCCCATGCACACACCTCAGCCCTGTATCCCCCATGCTCATCGCCTATAGCCCCCATGCACACACCCCAGCCCTGTATCCCCCATGCACATCCCCTACAGCCCCCATGCACACACCCCAGCCCTGTATCCCCCATGCTCATCCCCTGTATCCCCCATGCACATCCCCTATAGCCCCCATGCACACACCCCAGCCCTGTATCCCCCATGCACATCCCCTGTATCCCCCATGCACACACCCCAGCCCTGTATCCCCCATGCACATCCCCTGTATCCCCCATGCACACACCCCAGCCCTGTATCCCCCATGCACATCCCCTGTATCCCCCATGCACACACCCCAGCCCTGTATCCCCCATGCACACACCCCAGCCCTGTATCCCCCATGCACATCCCCTATAGCCCCCATGCACACACCCCAGCCCTGTATCCCCCATGCTCATCCCCTATAGCCCCCATGCACACACCCCAGCCCTGTATCCCCCATGCACATCCCCTATAGCCCCCATGCACACACCTCAGCCCTGTATCCCCCATGCTCATCCCCTATGGCCCCCATGCACACACCCCAGCCCTGTGTCCCCCATGCACACACCCCAGCCCTGTATCCCCCATGCACACACCCCAGCCCTGTATTCCCCATGCACATCCCCTATAGCCCCCAAGCACACACCCCAGCCCTGTATCCCCCATGCACACACCCCAGCCCTGTATTCCCCATGCACATCCCCTATAGCCCCCAAGCACACACCTCAGCCCTGTATCCCCCATGCACATCCCCTATAGCCCCCAAGCACACACCTCAGCCCTGTATCCCCCATGCACACACCCCAGCCCTGTATCCCCCATGCACATCCCCTACAGCCCCCATGCACACACCCCAGCCCTGTATCCCCCATGCACACCCCCTACAGCCCCCATGCACACACCCCAGCCCTGTATCCTCCATGCACATCCCCTACAGCCCCCATGCACACACCCCAGCCCTGCATCCCCCATGCACATCCCCTACAGCCCCCATGCACACACCCCAGCCCTGTATCCCCCATGCACATCCCCTACAGCCCCCATGCACACACCCCAGCCCTGTATCCCCCATGCACATCCCCTACAGCCCCCATGCACACACCCCAGCCCTGTATCCCCCATGCACATCCCCTATAGCCCCCATGCACACACCCCAGCCCTGTATCCCCCATGCACATCCCCTACAGCCCCCATGCACACACCCCAGCCCTGTATCCCCCATGCACATCCCCTATACCCCCCATGCACACACCCCAGCCCTGTATCCTCCATGCACACACCCCAGCCCTGTATCCCCCATGCACATCCCCTATACCCCCCATGCACACACCCCAGCCCTGTATCCCCCATGCACACACCCCAGCCCTGTATTCCCCATGCTCATCGCCTATCCTGCCCCATGCACACACCTCAGCCCTATAGCTCCCATGCACATCCCCTCTCCTGCCCCGTATTTCGCATACACACGCCATATCCTCCGCTCCCTGCACGCACCCCCGGGCCTCGTCGCACGCCGACTCCGCTGGCAGAGGGACCGCGACCGGCACCGACCCCAGCCCCATGCCCGGCCCCGGGCCCTCCGCCGCCACCGCTCGTCGCCATGGCCGCCCGCTGTCCCGCCTCCCACGCGGTACCAGCCAATGGCAGCGCGCAGCAGCGGGGCCCAGCCAATGGAAGGCGGGGAGGTGACGGGCCCCTCGGCCGCGCATGCGCAGAGCGCCGGCCCGGCCAGCTGGGGGAACACCGGGACGGACGTCAGGGACATCCAGCCCCGTGCCTACGCACATCCCTCCTTTCCTCCAGAATTACACCTTTCCTGAGGCCAAAAGAGAAAACTTTCCCCCCTCTTTTTTTTTCTTTCCTAAACTCCTGTCTGTGACATAACAGAGGGAGAAAAAAACTGGCTCCTCAGAGAGCAGATCCCTGGCCCACCAGCCCCCACAGCCAGAGCACAGCCCTGGCAAGCAGGAGCCTCCCACCACCTCCCCGGTTTCAGGCATCAACCTTCTCTGAGAGCAGGGGTCCTGCAAACTCCTCCTTCTCCTCTTCAAAGCAGGCTGTACCAGAGGGTCACCATGTCCCCTGGTTGGGTCCTTATTTGTCCCTTCCCAAAGGTGCAGCCAGGTGCTTGCCAAGGCCACAGGCACCATGCCTGGAGGTGTTCAAGGAATGTGTGTCACTTTGGGACATAGTTTAACGGTCAGGGCAGTGTGGGGTTGACAACATGATGATCTCAGAGGTCTTTTTCAAGTGAAATAGTTCTACATTAAGCTCTTAGAGGGTTATAAACTCTTAAGCCTCCTTGGGAGAGCACACTTAACAGTTTGTTCCACTTCCTCCTAAAACCAGAAGAAATAATCACACAAGCCAGTGCCAGCACATCAGTCAAACCAGTTTTTCCTTTATTAGGTCCAACTTCCCATCACATACATTGTGACTCAATAAAGGAAGAAGTTAACTTCGAACAAGGTAATATTTTAACATCTGTGTCTCCAGGCGCTGTGGTACAATCTGGTGGCATCAGGAAAATGCTTGAGCAATGCACCTAGAAGAGAAAAGAACAGAACAAAATTACAGCAGCAGCCCAGGATCCCCAGAATTCCCATGGGTGAGTTATTTCCAGCACTCGCTCTCCCACTCAGTTTAATGCCCAGCCCACAAACGCAGTTCCTGCACTGCCAGCGCTGCTGCCTCAGTCCCCTTACCCCACCAGGACACAGTGCCCCAGAGGAAGGAGGAGGGCAGGGACTAAGAGATCCAGAATGAAGAGCTATTTGCAGTCTTGGCCACCTCCTGAAGGGACTGCATCAAGAGACTGCTTTTACAGAGCAGGATTTTATTTAGGGCTTAATTTTAGTCTGGGAATAGAACACTTTAGGTCTAGACATTCATCACAGCTTCTCCTCCACCAGAGGAGCTGCTGTTTAATCATGAGGCCTTCACATGAGGCTCACAGGGTTTATGATGAGGAGGTGGTGGAGTTGCCATCACTGGAGGTGTTCAGGAGGAGACTTGATAGGGTGCTTGGTTTAGTTGATTAGGTGGTGTTGGATGATAGGTTGGACACAATGATCTTGAGGGTCTCTTCCCAACCTGCTTTATTCTGTTCTATTCTAAACATCTTCATCACAGTTGTTTCTCAGCTTTGAAAAGAAAAAAACCAAACAGTAAAAAAAAAGTGGCTTTCCAAGACTGAATTTGTGCATTTCTGGTGGAAATCATCCAACCATCTGCTCAAAAACACTCGTGGTGGAAAAAGCTGATGGGATGCAGAGGTCAACATGCTGCCTGGGTGCTGCAGCACCCACTGGCTTGGCAACTCCTATCTAGGACTTTCTGGGAGGTTGGGTATGGTGGCCAGCCACACTGTTTCCTTCTCAAGGAACTGTACTGTTCCATTTTTGAAGCCACTTTTGACAAGGGTTGATACTTCTCCAAGCAGACCTGTAGTTAGAGGCATCTGGAGATTGGCATCACAAGCTCGAGCCTCACAGCCTTTCACACACCCACGGGGACAAGGAAGGGCTCTGTCCTTGCCAGAAGAGTTTTAAGGCACTGAGTCTCAGAAGCAACAGCATCCCTTACCAATAAGGTTTATGCCTTGTCCAGGCCCAGTTCCTCTGGAGTGGAGATTCCCAGTTCACTCAAAGTTGGCCTAAGTTCCTGGATGACATAGGGATAGATTTCCTTGTGAGGTCCTGCCTTGTCCTGAACAAAAAAGGAATGGTATTAATTCCACAGCAAGCTATTGGCAAGGTCCACTACATGCCAGTGAGGTTTGAAGTCCTGGTGTTCACAAAAGGATCTGTGGCCTGACCAACCTCCTGCTCTGCAAACCAGCCCAAGGAGTGCTTACACCTTAGGCAAGGGTATGGCAATGGTATCTCCTCAGTAAACTAGGAACAATTAAATCAGCTTTGGGGCACACCTGGGAGAAAACTCAAGGGAAAAACATCACCCTTTGAGTGACACTGAAGGGGAGCTCCAGGAAGAGCACACACTTGTCCCCAAGCTCTGACAAGCTGAGCTGTGGGGACAAAAGGACAGAAAAACCACCCCAAAGAGGTAAGGAAAACAGATGAAGCTTCTTCCATCCCTCTTACATCTCTAAAACCACCCAAAGAGTTTCAGTTCTACAGAAGTACACAGAAAGCAGAAAGGGCAAACTTGAGAAGCCACTGCTTGTGGAGCCAGGTTTTAAGTCAGTGCATTCTGACAGCTAGCAAAAGGACCTCCACACCTGCCCTTTGCAGCTGGAAGAGCAGAGCTGCTGGCTTCATAGTATCATAGTATCATTTAGGGTTGGAAGGGACCACAAGGACCATCTAGTTCCAACCCCCCTGCCATGGGCAGGGACACCCCACACTAGAGCAGCCTGGCCAGAGCCTCAGCCAGCCTGGGCTTAAACACCTCCAGGGACAGGGCCTCAACCACCTCCCTGGACAACCCATTCCAGGGCTTCACCACTCTCATGGGGAAGAGCCTCCTCCTCACATCTAGCCTGAATCTCCCCACCTCCAGCTTCATTCCATTCCCCCTAGTCCTATCACTACCTGACATCCTGAGAAGTCCTTCCCCAGCCTTCCTGTAGCCCCCTTCAGATACTGGAAGGCCACAATGAGGTCACCTGGGAGCCTTCTCTTCTGCAGGCTGAACAGCCCCAACTCCTTCAGTCTGTCCTCATAGGAGAGGTGCTCCAGCCCTCTGGCTTCTGTGACTGAAACAAAACTCCTGGCTCCATCCCCACCCACATCAACTCTCTCTTCAGTGAAGGCTGGGCTCAGGTTTCAGGGTGCTGGTTTATGTTGTTTCTGAAGCCTGTGCAGCTCCCCCAGTGACTCCTCCCAGCCAGCTCAGTGCTGCCTTTGCTCGAGGTGTTTCTAGTAATGCTCAGTGAGGAAACAAAAAGGGAAGAGAAATCCTTAAAGACCTTCCTACCAGAGTCTGCATCTTCTGTGAACATGCAGTGGTCTGGGTTGGAAGGGACCTCCAAAGGTCATCCAGTCCCACCCCCTCTGCAGTCAGCAGGGGCAGCCTCAACTGCATCAGGCTGCCCAGAGCCTTGTCAAGCCTTCCCTTGAATATCTCCAGGGATGAGGCCTCAGCTGCTTCCCTGGGCAACCTGTTGCAGTGTTCCACCACCCTCATGGCACAGAACTTCTTCCTAACATTTAATCTAAATCTCCTCTTCTCTAGTTTGAATGATACTATGATCTAATAAATGCAATTACACTCTCTTTCCCTCCCCCCCTCTTCATGAAGAATATAGATTGCCATATGTTATGGGATGTCTTAACCATAGAGTACATTCTTCCAGGGACTAGACAGCCCAGGAGGTGGACACAGGAAAAATGTAACCTTTCTTACTTCATTTCCACCACCCTGCCATCTCCCTTCCCAATATAAACTGGCTGCATAGTCAGTTTCTTCCCCTTTTCCCTCTCTCCTGCTCCCAGTGCAGACTGCCACCTCTTTAAATCAATGGCCACTCACTCTTCTAAAGAGTGATTGGCCTTTGGAATGTGCTGCCCAGGGAGGTGGTGGAGTCACCACCCCTGGAGGTGTTTAGGAAGAGACTGGATGGGGCGCTTGGTGCCATGGTTGAGTTGATTAGATGGTGTTGGGTGATAGGTTGGACTCAGTGATCTCAAAGGTCTTTTCCAACCTGGTTAATTCTCTATTCTGTATTCTGCCTTGCCTCTCATCCTATCACTGCAGGTCAGAGTGTTTCACTTGAAGCTGTGCTGCCAGGATCTCTTGCCTCAGAACGACTCTGTCAAGCCACCGAGAACGTGCTCACGGTGAAGCTACTGACTCTGGCAGCAGGAAGTCGTGGTTTCCCTTCACACCACCACCTGCAAGCCAAGAAAAACTCTTCTGCTGCTGGACCCCCAGCAACTCCAACGCTCCAGTTAGGCCCTGGGCTGCCACTCCACTCACCTTTACAACTTCTAGGATGCGGACAGCACTGGCAAAGTCGTTTAACCGTCTGCATGCCCGCAGAGCTGCGTCGATGATTTTCGGTTCAGGAACAAGGTCATAACCCACAAGCGTGTTTATGCCTGTGAACATAAAGAAAGAGCAAGAGGCACTTGCCATCAGTGCAGCATGCCACCAAAAGGAACCTGCTGAGCACCACTTTGCTCCACTCCGTGGCAGAATGAGTGGAACCTGCGTTAGGAATTACCTGCATTTCCTGCATCAGGAATAGTGTGGCCAGCAGGAGCAGGGAGGTCATTGTGCCCCTGGACTCTGCAGTGATTAGGCCACACCTTGAGTCCTGTGTCCAGTTCTGGGCCCCTCAGGTTAGGAAGGACATTGAGAGACTTGAAGGTGTCCAGAGAAGGGCAACAAGGCTGGGGAGAGGCCTTGAGCACAGCCCTGTGAGGAGAGGCTGAGGGAGCTGGGGTTGCTTAGCCTGGAGAAGAGGAGGCTCAGGGGAGACCTCATTGCCCTCTACAACTACCTGAAAGCTGGTTGTAGCCAGGAAGGGGTTGGTCTCTTCTGTCTAGCAACCAGCACCAGAACAAGAGGACACAGTCTCAAGCTGCACCAGGGGAAGTTTAGGCTCGAGGTGAGGAGAAAGTTCTCCACCGAGAGAGTCATTCGTCATTGGGATGTGCTGCCCAGGGAGGTGGTGGAGTCCCCACCCCTGGAGGTGTTCAAGAGGGGATTGGATGTGGCACTTGGTGCCATGGTCTAGTCATGAGGTCTGTGTTGACAGGTTGGACTTGATGATCTTTGAGGTCTCTTCCAACCTTGGTTATACTGTAATACTGTGATTACTGCAGCACCAAGCTGCCCTTAGAAGCTGAGCACAATTTTGAGGACACACACAGAGAGCTGAGGGCTGTCTGCTGCTTTTCTCCCTCTCACTACTGCCAGATGTTAAGATTTTAAGTGGCTATCCTGAAATCCCAGTGGCCAGCTTCAACCATGCTGCCAAAAGGAGTCAGGGTCTGGTACACAGCACATCAGCTACACAAAACTGCTTCATTCCTACAACTCATGCTGCTGGTTAATCCTTCCTCTCCCTCCCAAGGGAAGAGCCCAACACCTTGTCATGCAGGTGATGCTGGCATGATCCCTCTGGCTGTTATGCAAACACCTTTTATAGCCCTAATTTGGGTTAATTTTAATAGGAGCTGGTAATTTCACAGCAAACAACAACAGGAACCAACCACACAGTCTACAGTGAGTTAGGGCCAAGCCACTGAGGCAAAGTCCAAAGGAAGTTGTGTGTGTGTGTGGTCATACACTAAGCAACAGCTGAGCTCAAATATGCTTTCCTCAGAGCAAACACTTCCCTCTCTCCCCCACTCAGCTGTTAAAATGCCTGTTCTGGGGCACTAAAACTTACAAGCACAGGCACACAGGAACAGAGAGGTAACAAATTAGGCTCACAGAGCACCTCACCCTGACTGGGTATTTCCTGGAGGTCTCTCCTACACCAAGCTCACAGTTCTCACTATTTCTGCTATCTGAGAGTGAAGTTCAAATGAGTTATTTCTGGTCAGAAGTCTATCAGTTCTTCCTGTTTCACTCAACTTACCTTTCCTGAGCTCCCAGGCATCGATATCTGGCTTGTTGAAGTAAGTCACCCAGCGAGCATCGAATTCTTCATCTGACTCTTGTGACCCATGGGAGTAGCAGCGGGCATGCAGTACAGCTGAGAGCAAAAAGAAAGGGAAGAGACCTTAAGCAAGCCAAAAATAACCCTGCTGTGGTCCCATAAGCCATAAACCACCTATTTTGCTCACTGGAGTCAGTCTGGATTAGTCCTCAGCCTGGATAAGCACTGGATGAATGCAGCTGTTCTGGGGCAAGGTGTTTGGTTTGTGTTCCACATTAGACTTCTAAAGTGGCTTCCAGACCCTTTGGTCAGAGCTGGATTATTTAATGAGAGGGGGGCATGCAGGAAGAAAAGTCAACTCTGTATAACCTGTCCTTGAAAACAGTTATCTGGAGTCCCTGTTTCTGTAAGACAGAGGAAATTTTCCCTCTTCTTCAAGTCAACTAAGATACAGTTTTCCCTCTTCCTAGAGGTTGGTGGTGAATGGTGCCACAGCCAGCTGGCAGCCAGGCACCAGTGGCATCCCCCAGGGATCAGTGCTGGGCCCCATCCTCTTTAACATCTTCATTGATGATCTGGATGAGGAGAGTGAGTCAGTCATCAGAAAATTTGCAGATGACACCAAGCTGGGAGCAGATGTTGGTCAGTTAGAGGGCTGAAGGGCTCTGCAGAGGGACCTTGCCAGGCTGGACAGATGGGCAGAGACCAACAGGATGGCATTCAACAAGTCCAAGTGCCAGGGGCTGCACTTTGGCCACAGCAACCCCAGGCAGAGCTACAGGCTGGGGGCAGAGTGGCTGAGAGCTGCCAAACAGAGAGGGACCTGGGGGTGCTGATTGACAGCTGCCTGAACATGAGCCTGCAGTGTGCCCAGGGGGCCAAGAGGGCCAAGGGCATCCTGGCCTGCATCAGGAATAGTGTGGCCAGCAGGAGCAGGGAAGTCATTGTGCCCCTGGACTCTGCATTGGGTAGGCCACACCTTGAGTCCTGTGTCCAGTTCTGGGCCCCTCAATTTAAGAAGGACATTGAGAGACTTGAAGGTGTCCAGAGAAGGGCAACAAGGCTGGGGAGAGGCCTTGAGCACAGCCCTGTGAGGAGAGGCTGAGGGAGCTGGGGTTGTTTAGCCTGGAGAAGAGGAGGCTCAGGGGTGACCTCATTGCCCTCTACAACTCCCTGAAAGGTGGTTGTAGCTGGGAAGGGGTTGGTCTCTTCTCTCTAGCAACCAGCACCAGAACAAGAGGACACAGTCTCAAGCTGTGCCAGGGGAAGTTTAGGCTGGAGGTGAGGAGAAAGTTCTTCCCAGAGAGAGTTGTTAGCCATTGGGATGTGCTGCCCAGGGAGGTGGTGGAGTCCCCATGCCTGGAGGTGTTCCAGAGGGGATTGGATGTGGCACTTGGTGCCATGGTCTAGTCATGGGGTCTGTGGTGACAGGTTGGACTTGATGATCTTTGAGGTCTCTTCCAACCTTGGTGATACTGTGAAGCAAGCCAGGGAAATGTTAACATCCATGTCCATGGAGCATCATGATTGTTCTGTCCCACCCAGTGGACCCTTCTCAAACCCCCAGGACTTGTCAATGCAATGAGTTTAGCTAGATGAATCCTGCTTTAGCAAGGGGTTGGACTCCATCTCTGGAGGTCCCTTCCAAGCCCTAGCACCCCGTGAGTCTCCAGAGGCACACCTCACACCCTGCTGGTTATGCTGTTACCCAAGTAAGATGAACACCTTTGTTTACTCTGCAGTAACTTCCTACTCCCCAAATTGCTCCAAAACTGATGTGGTTTTTGTTTTCAATCCAGCTGAAGCAGATTTCACAACCAGCAGGCTGACTTTGATGGATGACTCAACAGCAACGAGCTGCAGGCCCCTGATTCCACCACCAGTTCAGAAGCCTGCTTGAAAGTTGGGTTAGGGATCTGTGCAAGATGACCTGACTCCAACTCTAAAAGCTCTCAAAACCAAAGGGATCAGAGAGATTTCTTCCCACAGGCTACTGAAGGGTTGAAGGAGACACCCCCCCCCCCTAAAAATCACTGCTGCCTCCACACCTAAGGTGTTGGACAAGACAACCTATGAGGCTCCCTCCCAACCCAATGCATCCTGTGATTCCAGCCAAGAGAAATCTCTGGATCTCAAGACTGGAACTGCATTAATATTTGATGATGAATAAAGCACTGCAGCAGGTTGCCCTCCAACAGACAAACAAGCTTGATGTGGTCAGGAACAGGTTTTGGCCCTGGGCACCACTCTTTATCATGACTTGGGTTTATCTTTCGGTCTTATCTTTAACCTGCCAAGGCTGGAAGAGTTTTCTAAAAGGAACTAATAGCCACCTCCACCTTCACTGGAGCTCTGCTGGGTCCTCCCTGCAAACCCCAAGCATTCTGCAGGCTGGGTAGAACACCAGCCTGGTTAGAGACTGCTTCCTCTCCCCACTGCTCATTTCACTCTGCTAATATTTACAGAGGTCACCCACCAGCTATGACCTTGCCAGGATCAAGCTTTGCTTCAGGGAAGTCAGAGAGACACTTCTTTCTCAACCTAGCATGAACTAGAGCTTGCTCTCTACAACCCCCTGAAAGGTTGGAGTGAGCTGGGGGTTGGTCTCTTCTCCCTAGTGACAGGACAAGAAAAGCCTCAAGTTGCCCCAGGGGAGGCTTAGGTTGGACATTAGGAGAAACTTCTTCACTTGAAAGGGTTCTCAAAGCCTGGAACAGGCTGCCCAGGGAGGTGGTTGAATCCCCATCCCTGGAGGTGTTTCAAAGCTGCAGAAATGCAATGCTGAGGGAAATGGTTAAGCCCCAGCCTTGGCAGAGTTAGAGAACAGTTGGACCTGATGACCTGGAAGGGCTTTTCCCCACCAGAACAAGTCCCAGACTTTTATGGGCCACTCACACTGGACAACTACCAAGCTTTATTTAAGAGCAGCAGCCCCAAGCTGGGCTGCATTTTTCCATCCCTCCTAGATAGACTTTGAAGATCCCAGTGACCAGCATGCTGTGAAGCAAGCAACCTGATCTTGTTCAAGACGTCCCTGGCTCGCTGCAGAGGGGTTGAATGAGATGGATGACCTTTGAGGGTCCCTTCCAACCTGCTGCACTCTGTGATGGAGCAGGTCATCTTGAGTGCAATCACACAGCCCTTCCAGGATGGCCAAGGGATCAGGCCCAGCCAGCATGGATTTAGGAAGGGCAGGTCCTGCCTGACCAACCTGACCTCCTTCTATGATCAGGTGACAGCCTGGTAGATGTGGGGTAGGCTGTGGGGCAGGCTGTGGACGTAGTCTGCCTGGACTTCAGCAAGGCCTTTGACACTGTTCCCCATAGCAAACTCCTGGTCAAGCTGTCATCCCATGGCTTGGACAGCAGCACTCTGAGCTGGGTTAGGAACTGGCTGGAGGCTGAGCCCAGAGAGTGATGGTGAATGGTGCCAGAGCCAGCTGGCAGCCAGGCACCAGTGGTGTGCCCCAGGGATCAGTGCTGGGCCCCATCCTCTTTAACATCTTCATTGATGATCTGGATGAGGGCATTGAGTCCATCATCAGTAAATGTGCAGCTGACACCAAGCTGGGGGCAGGAGTTGATCTGCTGGAGGGTAGAGAGGCTCTGCAGAGGGACCTTGACAGGCTGGACAGATGGGCAGAGTCCAAGGGCAGGAGATTGAACACATCCAAGTGCCAGGTTATACACATTGGCCACAACAACCCCATGCAGAGCTACAGGCTGGAGTCAGAGTGGCTGAGAGCAGCCAGGTGGAGAGGGACCTGGGGGTGCTGGTTGATGGTAGGCTGAACATGAGCCTGCAGTGTGCCCAGGCAGCCAGGAGGGCCAAGGGCATCCTGGCCTGCAGCAGGAAGAGTGTGGCCAGCAGGAGCAGGGAGCTCATTCTGCCCCTGTACACTGCACTGGTTAGGCCACACCTCGAGTCCTGTGTCCAGTTCTGGGCCCCTCAGTTTAGGAAGGAGGTTGACTTGCTGGAAGGTGTCCAGAGAAGGGCAACAAAGTTGGTGAGGGGCTTGGAACACAGCCCTGTGAGGAGAGGCTGAGGGAGCTGGGGTTGCTTAGCCTGGAGAAGAGGAGACTCAGGGGTGACCTTATTGCTCTCTACAACTACCTGAAGGGAGGTTGTAGCCAGGTGGGGGTTGGTCTCTTCTCCCAGGCAGCCAGTACCAGAACAAGAGGACACGGTCTGAAGCTGTGCCAGGAGAGGTTCAGGCTGGAGGTCAGGAGGAAGTTTTACACAGAGAGAGTGACTGCCCATTGGAATGGGCTGCCTGGGGAGGTGGTGGAGTCAGCGTCACTGGAGGTGTTCAGGAGGAGACTTGATGGGGTGCTTGGTGCCATGGGTTAGTGATTAGATGGTGTTGGATGATAGGTTGGACTCGATGATCTTGAAGATCTCTTCCAGCCTGGTCTGGTCTATTCTATTCTAATATATAATGGGACCAAATCCACAGCAATTTCAAGGGAAATCTCCAGGCTCATTCAGTGACAGCCCAAATCAAATGCAATCCAGGTTTTGAGCAATATCTAACATGATCCAACATTCTTCACAGACAGAGAGACTGGCTATTGGAACATGCTGCCCAGGGAGGTGGTGGAGTCACCATCCCTGGAGGTGTTTAGGAAGAGCCTGGATGAGGCCCTAGGTGCCATGGTTTAGTTGATTAGATGGTGTTGGGTGACAGGTTGGACTTGATGATCTCAAAGGTCTTTTACAACCTGGTTAATTCTGTGATCTTAGCAGCAATTTTGGGGTGCACCATGCTTCCCACACCATACAAATAGCTTGGTTTTGTTTTCTTTGCATAATGAGGTAAGACAAAAGTAAATGCCAGACCAAGCCAGAATGACAACACTCTTGCTGTTCTGCAGAGAGATTCCCCATCCTCTCCCCAGCTCCAAATCAGACCTCTGGCCCTGCTTTCTCCAATACTGAGCTGAGCTCAGAACAAGAGCACTTCTCTGCAAACACTCCTGCAGCCAGGCAGGGAGAGGACACTGCTGAAAAGCCCATTTGGAGGAGATCTCTCCCATCCCCCCTGCCAAACACAGAGCAAGCCTTACAGAGAAACAGCAAACCTGTTACAGAAAAGCCTAACTGGCTTCTCAAATGCCACCCTCAAGTCAAGGAATCCAAGCCTCTTACCACTGAGTGATCCAAAGACCCATTTCCTTTAGTCCTAAACAAAGGAAGGGCTTGGTTGGACTAAAAGAATGCTGAAAATGAAGAACGAATTTGAACTCTGGATTTCCAGGAGACATTTTTCAACTGCAGATGTCCCTGGAGGTGTTTAAGCCCAGGCTGGCTGAGGCTGTGGCCAGGCTGATCTAGTGTGGGGTGTCCCTGCCCATGGCAGGGGGGTTGGAACTAGATGATCCTTGTGGTCCCTTCCAACCCTGACTGACACTATGATACTATGTTTCTCCCCCACCCTTTGTCTTCCACACAAAGGCTTCTCTCCCTCTCCACTGCAGCCCAGACTCTGCCAGCCACTCTGGCTGCTTCCCATTTCAGTGGGGTCCATCAAGGTCACTGTGCCTGTGTGACAGCTGAACCTTGCCAGCCTATCCACGGGGGAGATTCTCAGCTCAGCGAGGAAGCAAAGGGCAAGCATGTTGGCAGAGGGGCATTTTCAAGACAGATCAACAGGCTTTTGAGAGCCAGAGCAGCCCCAAAGGATCTCATTGAACACATTTAAAGATCTGTTAAAGCCTCCCCAAGCACCAGGATTTGTCAGCTTTCCCTGTCAACCCAGCACAGAAGGCAAACGCTCATGAGGAGGAGCATTCATTTACTGGGAAGGGCAAGGAGAAGCCCAGGGCTGGAGGTGCATTAGATGCAGAACGTTTTGTGGCCCTTATAGAAGGGTAAATCTACACCCAGGGGCACAGGAGATGAACCCAAGGAGCTCATTTGGCCGAAACACAACCCCACGCCCCCCCCGAGGCCAGCAGCAAAGGCGACTCGGGTCAGGAGTGTTAAGTGGGGGCGTTTGTAATACAAGCCCTTGGGAAAGAAGAACATGGAGCCTGCTGGCTAGCAAAGGCGTGGAGAAGCCCGTCCTACAGGAGAGGCACAGGCAGAGCTCAGAGCGTTTTCATGGCTGTTAATTAGCTATTAATTGAGCTGTGCAGCCACTGCCTTCCCTGCAGTTTCCGTACTCTGGCTCTGGTTCCCCATTCACCCCGCCCTGCCTGTGGCCGCTTTTCTTCCTACTCCTATTAACTGCAGCGTTAATGAGGAGGGGAAAAAGGAGGCCAGGAGCGGGATGGCGCAGGGCTGTCCCACCCCGATCGCCCCTGGGGCCGGAGGGCAGCCCCAGTATCCCTCAGCGATCCCCGGTGCCAAGGCTGGGCAGCCAGCTGCAGAGGTCACCGTCAATGTCACCTTCACGGCAAGCCCGGGGAGACCGCCGCCACCCTCCCCGCTACAGGCCCGGGAAGGGGCCCGGCGCTCCGCATTAGGCGACGGGGACGGTAACAGCGGGAGGTCACCGGGGGCGGCGGGAGCGAAGCGGCGGCCGGCTGCGATGGAGACGGCGCGCACTAGGCCGCAGTCACGGCCTGCCCTCGAGTGACGCCGGCAGGTCACTGCAAGGACACGGCGCCACAGGATGGGCGCCGCCGCCTTCCTACCGCCGGCCCCCAGCCTCGCCGGGGTCCCTTGGGGCCGAGCCGTACCGGGGTAGGGTCGGGGCAGCGCGGCAGGAAAGGTCGCGGGCTGGTGGGCGGCCTGCTCACCTGCGGGGCCGGCAGGCCGGCGGACGGTGGAACGGAGGCCGGAGACGGCGCAGCGGCGGAGGAGCGCGGCGGCAGTGGCCAGCATGGCGGCGACGGCGGCGGGGAAGCGGGGGAGCACCGGGGGCGCGCGCCGCTCGCTCCTGGCACCGGACGGCGCGCGCGCTGCGGGCGTGGAAGGGAGAGGAGGGACCGGGGAAGAGCGGGAGGCGGTGGCTACGGGAGCGCTGAAGGGACAAACCGCGCCGCGGAGGCATGGCGGGAAGACCGCAGGGGCGGGGCTTAGCTTGTCGCCTGCCCAGGGGCTGCCGGCCGCCATTTTGTGGCGGAGGTGGCGCTGCCCGTACCCCCCCACCCTATAAAGAGATGTAGTGGTGGCTGTGAGGGGTTGTGCTTGTGGCGTTCTTTCCGCTTATGTGGGCTCTCTGTGGCCTCGAAGCTCTGTTAGCGGCGCTCCGGTCGCCATGGTCCCGGTGTGGCTTCCCGCAGGGCAAGCATAGCCCCTGGGGCTTCCCACTGCCCCTGCTCATGGTCACGGTGTGGTCCCAGCTCTAGCAAGAGAAAACATCTCTGCTTCTGCCTAGGGAGGGGATAAATGGGACCCAGCCTGGCTGTGGCTGCAGTGTCCAGCAGCTCTCTGAGGCGTTCGGTTGGTGCTGCCCAGGTGCCAGGCTCGGCGCCCGGGAAGGCAGCCTCCATCGTGTCCCCAGACCTCACTGACCCTGAGTGCAGGATGCTGCCCTCAGCCTCCCCTGCCCTGCGTGCTGTGGGGAGCATAGGGCTGACCCCCTCGAGGACTCGGTGGAGCCGGGTGCCATCGTACGCTTTTACATGCTCCCCGTTTGGAGTTCCACTCTTCTGGGAGTCTTCCTTCTAAGCGCTTTCTCCTGCGGCAAGCCCTTGGGCTGCAGCCAGCCAAGCGAGGAGCGCAAAGTCCCCAGGCTTCTCCTGCCGCCAGGGCTGCAAATTGCCTGCGTACAAAACCAATTAAAAACAATTCCCACCCTTAACAAAACAATGAGGAGGAATTAGCCTTTGGTTTTGGGGGGGTGGGGTGGGTTTTTTTCCCCCCCTCCTCTCTCTCTCTCTCTCTCTCCTTTTTCTTCGTGCCGGGGGGAGTGATGCGAGCAGCAGTGGGGAGCAGCAGTGGGGCGCAGGGGATGCGAAGGGCTTGGAGGTCTCAGCTGCGTGGCTGTGACAGCCTTTAGGCTCTGATCATTCAGGGAGGATTTTATTTGTTAGCTTGACTTTAAGTGGGGAAAAAAAAAAACCAGGAATAATCATTAAAATCTGGGGTAGGAGCCTGGCCCCAGAGCTTCAGCTCATGTGTGGGGCAGAGGGTTGAACGTGAGTGGATTTGTACCAGAGGGAAGAAGCTGGGGTGGGATGGAGCCCAAAGCTTTCCCACCCCCCAAAAAAAGATCAATCACAACAAAATAACAATTGGAAATTAATATTCAAGTGCATGGCAGCAGATAAGTGAAGTGAATCGGTCTGCAGCAGGGCAGATAAGTGCAATCCTCCGGCCCAGAGGAGCAGCTGCCTGCTGAGGGAGATAACAAGGTCATCGCCAAACAAAACAGACCCCTGCATCCTCCTCCTCCTCCTCCTCCTCTTCATTCTCTGCTCTCCTTTCATTCCCCTTCCCAGCCAAGCAAAACGTTTGCCAAGCAAGCCCTGGACAAAAGAGGGGATAGAGGAGGAGCAAGGCAGGGAGATAAGGCAGCTGCAGCCCAACCGTCCCTCCTGGATGGCTTTTGGGAAGGGTGCCCTCAATAATACCAGCTTAATTCATTCTGGAGGCTGCCTGGGCTGGGTCAAGGGGAACCAGGTAGATCAGGGCTTGCCTGGCCTCCCATATCTCATCCTCTGCCCTCTCCACCTCGCCCCACTCTCTGATGTGCCATCCTGGGGAGCTGGCATAGGGACTTTGCCAGGCTCTGCTGTGCCAGCGGTGGCCAGGCTGCTGCCAGGGCACATCGGAGTCACCAATCCCACTCCAGCAAGGGACAAGGCTTGGCTGGGATCCCTTTATTCCTGGGTCCTCTCTGTGCTGCTCTGTGCCGTGGTCTGGACAATCCCATCCTTTCCCCCAAAGACACACGTCAGGGATTTCTAAAGAGCTTTTATTTTCCATTCATTTCCCGTCCCCCCCTGGAAGGAGCAGGGATTTTGTTCCAAAGAGCTCTCCCAGGGACCCAGCTCACATCAAGGGCTCTGCAGCCAAGCCCACAACCCCAAAACTTCCCCATCCTGTGCCAGGCAAAGCCTCCAGCCACGACAGCTACCCACCAATCGTTCCCCTTGCCTCCCAGCTCCCAGCCTCAGGGCTTCCCCCCAGCTCCAGACCCCACAAACACCTCTGGGAGGGCAGAGAGCTGACCACCTGGTGAAGGTAGAAGGCTTGTTTCTTTTTCTTCTGCTGTCCCACAGCACTCTGCTTGTTTGGGTGTTCGCTTTGGGGTGAGTCTGGGCACCGTGGGGTGCTGAGCCCAGCGTGAATAAACCCAGCAGCTCCTCGCTGGTGTAATGGCAGCAGGTTGGGGGATGAAGGTTTCCCTCCAGAGGGTTTGGGTCAAATCCATTTCTCCTGGTGGCTGAGACATGGCGATGGGGAGTGATGGTGCTGAAAGGCAATGGGTGCTCTGGCTCCCTGGGAGTCACTGCAGGAAGGTGGCTGGTGCTGGCATTGTCCCTGGGTGGCTGAACATGGGGGCAGCAGCCCCCTCCCCCTCCCCCAATACATCCTCACCCCTGCTGCTTCAATCCCCACACATAACCAAGAGCTGGCAGGTTTAACCCTTTAAGTCTCACCCAAAATCTAGGGACAAGGTTTTCCCCCTCCCCACCAGCAGCAAGCTCTCCCACACTGGGGTCAGCTGGAGCAGCAGCAGTGAGCAGGGAGGCACTGAGTGGAGCCTGCAGCACTTCAGTGACCCTGGAGCAAGCATGACACAGGCTTCACCCTGCCTTTACCCCCAGCCAAGCAGCTAACAAAGCCCCAGGTTCTCCAACATCCAGTCTCCTGCCTGTAGAGCCAGCGTCTCAGCTGCTCGGGGCGGGAGGTGCTGGGGTCACTGGTGGTGCTCTGCCTGGTGGTCGGCGGTCCCCGTGCCCCTCAGAGTGCCTGGTACCTGTACCTGCAACTTCTTGGTCAGCAGCTCCTCAGCAGGAGGCGGCAGGGGCCGCTTCAGCCCCTTGGCGGAGGCTCCCGAGCTGTCTTCTGCTGCCTGTCCAGGCTGCGCCTGCAGCCCGGGCTGGGGCTCTGGGGGCTGGTAGCCCGTCTCGTTGGGATCCAGGGGGTCTCTGGAGAGCAGGATGCAGATGGAGGGCACGTTCTTGTGGACTGTCAGGTTCTGCGCTGGGCCGCCGGGCAGAGGGTCCTGGTTCTCCCAGACCTCCAGCAGGGTTTTGTAACGTACCTTGGTGACCTGGTGCAGCCCCCCCAGCTTCCGCTTCATGATCTCCACGCAGGTGATGGTCTTGGTCACTGCCCTGCCGCAGCCGCTGAAGACGATTTGCCTTCTGCCCTTCAGCTCCATCTGGGCCATGGCATAGTTCATCAGGTTCCTGATCTTGCTGCCTTCCTTCACTTTCATCTCCACCACGTCTGGGGGCAGGTCAGAGAAGGGCAGTGGGCTCTCCTCCTCCGACGTCCTCACCTTTCGGAAGTTCTCCATCCCGGACTGGGCGGCAGGCTTGGCTCGCTCTCCTCCGGCAGCCATCCTTCACCCCTTCCTGGTGGATCTGTCTGGGGCTTCTAGCCCCCTGGGACCATGACAGGGCTGACCCCACTGCCCTCCAGCCCAGCCCGCAGGAGGGCTGAGTTTAGCCCTGTGTCCCTGGCACCACCAGCCCCTTCCACGCTCCTTGCCCGGAGCTGGCCGTGGAGGAGCTGGCAGCAGGCTAGGTGGCTGTGCCAGAGACTGCCCCCTGTAAGGGACAGAGCTGCAGGATCCCCTGGATGTCCCTGGTCGTTCTCAGTGGGGCCAGCAGCCGGCTCAGGCTCTTGGTGATGCTTGGGCTCCTCCGCTCCCACTGCAGCACTTGCTTCTGCTGCTCTTTGCTTCATTCTGGACTTCAGCAGCCCCCAGAGCTGTTCTGTGTAATTAGCAGATCCTCCCCCTCTCCCTCCCCTTCCTCCCCTCCTCCTCCTCCTCCTCCCCTCGCTCAGCCTCCCATCCCAGCGCCCAGCTCCTGCCTTCATCCCTGCCCAGCACCAAGAGCCAGGGAAGGGGAAGGGGTGAGCCGGGAGCATGCAGGCGGGGAAACAGCAGGAGGGGTAGGGAAGGGAAGGAGGGGAAGGTGGAAAGCAGAGGGAGAAGCTCATTCTTGCCTTCATGATGCTCCCAGAGTCCTGCCCCCTTAAAGAGAACCTGGTCCCTTCTCTCGGTGCTTGCTCCGCTCAAGGACACCAACTGGGAACTGCCAATGTCAGCAGAGCTCAGGCAGCCAGCCTGCCCTGCACCCTCTGCCCAGCAGCATCCCCACGGGGAACTGCACAGAGGTGTAGGAGGGACTTTGGGAAAGCTGGCAACCTGAGCTCGGTCCTTATTAGCCATCAGAGAAGCTACTTCAGCCCCGGAACCCACAGACAGGACAAATCCTGGCAGATGGCACCGAGCATGCCAGGGCTCTGCACCCCCCAGTACCCTGCAGCCTCAGCCCTGGCTCTCCCACAGGAAAAGCTGCCTGTCCCCAAAGCCCCGAGGAGCAGATGTCATGGCAGAGACGGTTTCACGGCTGATTTCTCTCCCTCCTCCTCCTCCGCCCCCATCCCTCCCTCCCTCCCTCCCTCCCTCCCTCCCTCTCCCCGCTGCTCTCCCAGGCCCTGTCCCTTGCTCATCTCCGTGTCCCCAGCATGGCTTTGCCCACCGTGGGCTCAGCAGCATATTTCCTTGGTAGCCCATTCCAGGAGACACCTATTGCAGGCTGGAAGATCTCCTCTTTCTGCCCCAATCCTTTCCCAGGGCAGAGGCCATGTCCCTTCCCCGGGCTGGCCCTCTGCCCACCCCTGTCACTTGCCTGTCCCCTGCCTGCCCTGCTGCCTGGGGGATCATTACCCAGTGGAAAGACACTGGAGTATTGACTTGCACTCAAATCTTCTCGGCCTCTGGAGGCCCCTGGATTGTTTTCACTCAGAGCAGGGCTTGAGAAAATACATAAATAAATCAATCCATCACCCCCATGCCCATGGAGGTGAAGGCTGTGGCCAGGCAGGATGCCACCATCCCCTCCCAGCCAGGGTGAACCCTGCCCTCCCTCTGGCCCCCAAAGCAGCTTTCTGAAATGGAAGTACCTGCATGGGACACACAGACTGTGCACAGTGGGAGCACCTAGGTTCCACCCATGTGGGCTGGGGTGCTCCACCCATGAGCAGTGCACTACCACACTGGAAAAGCCAAGGGGATGGGGGACACCTCCTGACCCAGATAACACCCCCTGAGGGCGCTTTGGCATGGAATGGGGAAACCAAAACAGGGCACATGACGTTCCCAGGCCAGCTTCAGGCTTTGAACACCCCCCCAAGTCCCACCTGGCACTCTGCAGAGCAGACAGCATGCCTGATCACTGTGCTTCCATCATGAAGCCCTTGCTCACACAAGATAAAGTGACGTCATTTCCCCCCTCTTTCACTTGATGGCTATTTGTGGCATCCTTAAAATGCCTTTTTTCCCCTCCCCTTTCTGCTTGTGGTATCTTTGCAGAAGGTGCTTGGCTCCTTCCTTGGGAACTCATGGAGCAGGATGAATCCCTAGTGCTCAGTGAAGCATCCACTCCTCCTGCCCTGGCCCAGAATCACCTCCTGTGACCCATGGTATGGCCTTTCCAGATGATGGAAGCAGCAGCAGCAGCAGCAGCTTCTCTCCCCCCAACTCCAGTTACTGCTTAACCAACTCTGCTTCTTGCAGCCTCTGAAATGCAGGCAGAGGAGGAGCAGTCATGGCCAGGCCTTGCTGCATCCCTCAAAGAGCTGAGGAAGAGGCACCCCCTCCCCCTCCAAAGCACAGGCTGCAGCGCTGGGGGAGCATTAATGGCAGGGTCTTGCTTTTCCTCTGCAGCACTCAAAATGTAAATGAATTTCATTATTAGCAGCTCTGCTGCTAATTATCATCTGAAGCCATTCATTAGGCTGTCAGCTTATTTGTTGGAGGACAACAGAGTGGATTGGTTATTCCGAGCGATGGAAGAAGCCAAAATGAGCTCAGCCGCAGCAAAGAGCAGGGTGGGAGAGGGAGGAGAGTGGGGTTGGGGGGGGACACACAAAGGCACAGACAGCCCCAGCATGGGAGGACTGGGGGGGTGGGTGGAGAAACACCCAACAAAACACTGTGAAAGAGGATGGGGAGCTATTTAAAATGGAAAAGAGGCAAATGGTCAAGGCAAGAGTGGAGAAAAATCACAGTTTCACAGTGTCACAGTATAACTAAGGTTGGAAGAGACCTCAAGGATCATCAAGTCCAACCTATCAACACAGACCCCATGACTAGACCATGGCACCAAGTACCACATCCAATCCCCTCTTGAACACCTCCAGGGGTGGGGACTCCACCACCTCCCTGGGCAGCACATCCCAATGACGAACGACTCGCTCGGTGAAGAACTTTCTCCTCACCTCCAGCCTAAACTTCCCCTGGCACAGCTTGAGACTGTGTCCTCTTGTTCTGGTGCTGGGTGCCTGGGAGAAGAGACCAACCCCTTCCCGGCTACAACCACCTTTCAGGTAGTTGTAGAGGGCAATGAGGTCACCCCTGAGCCTCCTCTTCTCCAGGCTAAACAACCCCAGCTCCCTCAGCCTCTCCTCACAGGGCTGTGCTCGAGGCCTCTCCCCAGCCTTGTTGCCCTTCTCTGGACACCTTCAAGTCTCTCAATGTCCTTCTGAAACTGAGGGGCCCAGAACTGGACACAGGACTCAAGGTGTGGCCTAACCAGTGCTGAGTCCAGGGGCACAATGACTTCCCTGCTCCTGCTGGCCACACTGTTCCTAATGCGGGCCAGGATGCCCTTGGCCTTCTTGGCCCCCTGGGCACACTGCTGGCTCATGTTTAGACAGGTGTCAATCAGCACCCCCAGGTCCCTCTCTGTTTGGCAGCTCTCAGCCACTCTGACCCCAGCCTGTAGCTCTGCCTGGGGTTGCCGTGGCCAAAGTGCAGCACTCGGCACTTGGACTCAGCAGTTCCAGACTACAGGAACTGCACCCTGCATCTTGTCCCTCTGTCCTACCTGAGCATCCACCCTGCTCATACCAGGACTCAGGGGCCAGTCCCTTCCTCCTTTTCCTGATTGCAATTTCTCTCTGAGCCTCCCAAGTCCCACTGCCACAAGCTGGCAGCACCCCACAGGGCTGAGGCTCCCATCCTGGGATGGGGAGTCCCCATCGCTGCAGGACCCTTTTGCATGGTTCCAATCCCACAAGAGGTGTGAGAGTGAAGGGCCATTTGGCAAAGGAGCCAAGAGAGGAGGGCTGGCAGTAGTGGGGATGGAGAGGGCTACAAGGCTACTTCTCCTATGAGGACAGACTGAGGGAGCTAGGTCAGTTTAGCCTGGAGAAGAAAAGGCTCTGGGGAGACCTTCCAGTACCTGCAGAGGGCTACAGAAAAGCTGGAGAGGGACTTTTTATAAGGCCCTGTGGTGACAGGATGAGGGACAATGGTTTGAAACTAGAGCTGGGAAGATTTAGATTGGCCATTAGGAAGAAGTTCTTTACCATGAGGGTGGTGAGACGCTGGAAGAGGTTGCCCAGAGAAGTTGTGGACACCTCATCCTTGGATGTGTTTAAGACCAGGCTGGGTGAGGCTTCGAGCAATCTGGTCTAGTGGAAGGTGTCCCTGCCCATGGCAGAGGGAAATGAGACTAGATGATCTTTAAGATCCCTTCCAACCCAAGCCATTCTATTTAGATACTTAAAGGAAGAGCACAGATCTCCAAGTGGCCCTGGCCAACCCTGGAAAAAAGGAGGAAGAAACCCCACTGGGATGGGCTGCCCTGGGGAGGTGGTGGAGTTGCCATCATTGGAGGTGTTCAGGAGGAGGCTTGATGGGGTGCTTGGTGCCATGGGTTAGTTGTTTAGGTGGTGTTGGATGATGGGTTGGACTTGATGATCTTGAAGGTCTCTTCCAACCTGCTCTGCTCTATCCTATCCTATCCTATCCTATCCTATCCTATCCTATCCTATCCTATCCTATCCTATCCTATCCTATCCTATCCACATTCCTAAGAGAGAGCAGGACAGGTGGAGAGGAGCAGTAACCTGAACTCCTGCCCTCCACTTGCCCTCTCTATATTTTCTTTCACCCGAGGTGGCCCTGCGTGGGAGCAGGGCGGAAAGTTGCAGCACCCGATACAAGGAAAGTCTGGGCACTGCCACCCATCTCTGCGTCACATCGGCCCAGCTCAGGTCTCAGGGGCTCATCACGTTGCACTTGGTGCCAGGGCTGATGCCAGGGCTGATTGCAGTCCCAAGTGAGGTGCCCATGGACAGTTAGGGTGCCACAGCTATAGGGATCCCCTATCCCAGTCCTAACCAGGGTGTGGGAGCTTCTCAAGACCAGCCCCACCCCAGTGGACATGATCCTGGAGGTACAAATGTTACCTCAAGGTGCCAGAGATGTTCTAAGAGCATCCTAGAATGCCACCAGCTCTCAGTCAGCTGAACCAGCAAAAGAATCCTCCCATCCCTCCCGTAAGCAGAAAACAGCAGAGCTCAAGATAATTCTTATCCTGAGTGAGGGGGGGGAAAAAAATCCCTTTTACAGGCTAAATCCCTCTACAAAGCTCCAGCAGGAGGACACTGTAAAGGTTCTGAGGCCATTCATAAGTCCTATTGCTCCTGATCAGCCCCACCTGAGACCCACCCCCCCACCCCCTCCCCCAAGTTCTGCTCTATTTAAGTTCAGGTCAGAGGGCTTGGTCCTAGTCTGAGCTCTGTTGTGAGTGGTCTCTAGGTTAGCTGCAGCTATCCTCATGCTTGCTTCCTGCTGCTCTGGATCTCAGCCTGTGAACTGGACTTGACCTGCAGGTTGGTTTCTGGGCTTGACTTTGAACCTGTCTACTTGCTGTCTGACCTGGACCTCTGGTTAAACCTGGTTATTCTTTCTAGCAGGCTCTGCTCAGGTAGTGTGGGATGGGTGCCAGGTAGTCAAGCTCTTGCCCTATGCCTGTGTTCTCTCCTTGGCTTCCTAAACAGCTCCCATGAGCAAGGGGAGCACCCATCTGATTCCTGACCACACCTTCTTGTGCAGCCTGTGATGGAAATGTGGCAGTGCTGAGGGCAAGGAACAGCTCTGCAGCTGGCCATCCCCAAAGCCTTGATGAGACAGGAAGGTGCTGGAGGACCTGAGGCAGGCAAAGAAGTGGGTGGGGAACCAATCTAGATGAGAGAAAGCTCAAGAGGGGAGAAATATGGGAAACAAAGTAGCTCCCAAGGTCCTTGGCCCAAGGATGGGAGCTAATCTATGGTGAAACTGGGCCTGAGCTGAGTGTCAGGAAATCCTCCTCAGGGAAGTGGGGCTGGGATGTGTGGCCAGCCCCAAATCCCAGGGTGCTCAGTGCCTGCAGGGTGCAGAGATGCCTGCAAGCAAAGCCTGTGCAGCACTCCAAGTCTCAGAGCACCCTCCTGAGGTCTCACACGTGGATGAGCAGCAGTGCTCAGCAGGAATGGGGATCCACAACTACCCCCCCTTCTGCCCTTGCTGTTCATGTTCCTCCTTGTGCTCCCCTGCTGCTGTGCAGGGGACAGGGCTGGATGCATAGGGGTGCATCCCTGTAGGGAACAGCAGCTCAGAGGCCAAGACCAAGGCATTTAGAGTGGACAGCTGGGCCCTCAGATATGGGGTAATTTCTGGCACACTTCTTTTCCTGCTTCCCTCTATTTTACCATCTGTGCAATAGGTGTTTCCCCTGTTTCTGCCAGGTTTCCTTCCCAGTATCACCACAGAGTGATGCTGTTCATCTGCTTGGGCTTTTTGTTGACCAGGGCTTCCTGGTGTAAAGAGATTTAGCTGCTTCCCTGACTTCCCAGGGTGGGACATTGCCCTCACTGCCCCTCTGTGCCAAATGATAGCATGTTGATGCTTGAGGTTGGACCCTGAAGGGGAGGACTTAGCTGTCAGATAAAGCCAGCTCCATGACACTGCATGGACATGCTCACAGGCCTTGATGCAGGAGGTCCAAGCATAGGACTCCTTGCAATGACACTGAGGACAAGGGACACTGCCTATGGAGTCCTCAAGCTGACTGAGGATTTATGTCCCCTTTCAGAGCTTCCTGTCTGTCCTAGCTCACCTGTGAGTCAGTTCATTCCCCTGCTCTTTGCCTCCAACCTTGGCATTGCTGACAAGCAATTAGCAGATCCTCTGCCCTTCATGCAAGCTGATAATTACTGCAGCAGGTGTCAGGCAGACAACAGTGAGAACCTAGGCAGGGTGTGGAATGGGGACCCCTAAATTTGGTCACAGAATCCCAGCATGGTGAGTCTTAGAAGGAACCTCTGGAGGTCATCCAGTCCAAGCCCCCTGCTAAAGCAGAGGCAGCCACAGCAGGTTGCCTGCAATGTTCAGGCAGGTTTGGAATTTCTCCAGAGGAGACTTCCCCAAACTCTGGGCAGCCTGCTCTAGGGCTCTGGCACCCTCAACAGCAGGGAAGTTTCTTCTTATGTTTCAGGTGGAACTCTCTATGTTTCAGTTTGTCCACTGCCCCTTATCCTGTCACTGGGCACCACTGAGAAGAGTCTGGCCCCAGCCTCTTCCCCCCACCCTTTATCTCTTGCTGAGCATTGAGAAGATCCTCTCTCAGGCTGCTCTTCTCCAGGCTCAACAGCCCCAGGGCTCTTAGCCTTTCTTTCTTACAGAGATGCTCCAGGCCCCTCACCATCTTTGTAGCCTCCACTGGGCTGTCTCCAGTAGTTCCCTGTCACTCTTAAACTGTGGAGCCCAGAGCTGGACCAAGGACTGTAGAAGTGGCTTCAGCAGGGCAGAGTCGAGGGGGAAGAGAACCTCCCTTTACGTGCTGGCCACACTCTGCACCTTAGGAGACCACTTGCCTTCTTGGCTACAAGATCACATTGCTGTCTTGTGGTGAACTTGTTGTCCACCAGCACTCCCAGGTCCTTCTTTGCAGAGCTGCTTTCCAGCAGGTCACCCCTCACCTGTGCTGGTCCCGCTGATGGGACCTGGGGGCTCCCCTTAGCCTGCTGGGTACAAGCAGCCTGTCCCCCATAGAAGGTCTCCTTCTACACCTGTGGATCCACCCACGCCCCCTGGAGGCTCTGCCCTGCCCCTGGTGGGACCACTGCACCCGGCAACGACCCCTCCGCTCTGCGGGTCGCCGCCCCTTTCCCCGCCCCTCCCCGCGGCCGGCGGCAACAGGACCCTGGACAGCAGCAGCGAGGACAACTCTCGCGAGATCTCACCGTCCTCCCATAGCCGGCGCGGCGGCGCGGCGCAGTCTCGCGAGAGCGCGGCCGCTGCGGCAGGAGCAGCGCCAGGCGGGCCGGCGGCCGCCGCCTCCCGCCGCGGGACGGGACGGGTCGGGTCACAGCCGTGAGTGCCGGGGCCGTGGGGAGGAGGGGTTGGAAACCCCCGAGATGGGTAACCCTGGAACCCCCCTCCAGCTTCCCCTGTCTTCTGCACCCCATAGAGCGGAGGGGGGAGGGGGGGTGCGCGGCGTGGGGCTGCACCTACCGCCTTGGGTCACCGGGGACCGAGCGTGGGGCAAGCCGCTGTGTGTCCTCCTCCCTTGCCAGGCAGCTGCTGGGAGGCTCGGCTGTTGGGAGGGGGCTGCGTGGCTACGCAACTGCTCGCCTGGGGGATGCCCGCCACGACCGAGCCCGGCCCTTCGAAGCGCCCCGGGTTGGGGGGAGGGAAAGGGGGGGCACGGGGGGGCACGGTGGTGGTGGGGGGGGCACCGGGAGGGGATGTTAGGGGGTCTCCTCAATGTTAGCACCCTTGTGCTGCACTGCAAACCCCGACAGTTTTGCGTAGCCCCTCGAATTTTGCGAGTCGTCCCCGTATTGCAATTCTCCCCTCTCCCCCCTCCCCTCCCCCGCCCCAAATTGCATCCTTCCGAATCTTGCCGGAGCCTCTTTGGTTTTGTAAAGCTTCCCGAATCAGCGGGGCGGGGGTCGGATGCTGGGGGGCACACCTGGCAGCGTGTCCCCGCTCCCGGCACACGTGTGTGGGGGCTGTGCCGCCTGGGGAGACGTCACCCGCTCGTATTTATAGCAGCGGGCCGGGGGGGATGGAACCGTCCGTGGGCTGCTGTCGGGTGGCGGGAGACGGCGCGCACCGGGGAGCCGCGGGCGTTTGCTGTGCCTAGCCGCTGCCTTTGGCGCTGAGTGATGGTTGTAAGAAGCGTAGAGACCCCTCCCCCCAGACCCTCCGGAAAGACCCAAAACGTGCCCGCTGGGCCCCCTCCCCCGCCATCAGAAATGTGTCTTGCTGCCATTCCTCTACCCGAGATAGCCTGGCGGAGGGCAAAAGCTGCAGGCAGGTGGCACAAGCAGAGTGGCTGTCTTCAAGCTTATGTTTAAAACCTCACCTCTTGATTTTTTGCCTCAGTTTTGCTTAACTTTCGCTGCTGGGCCATGGCATGGTCTGGGACCATCCTGGGATGCTGAGCTGGACCCTCTGCCACCTGCAAGATGGGGCAGGAGGTGCCAAATGCCATGAGTAATGGCGAAGCCAGCACTCAAGTGACTCATTAGTGACAATCACCACTGATTTATGATTTCCCCAGCTGGTATCTTCAGTTGATTTCTCTGTTCCCTTTTGGCCTGGATTCTGCCTTGGGCTTGCAGAGATGGGAGCTGTGACGCCGTCAGGAGTTCCCTGTGCTGGGACTCTTCACTAACAAAAAATAAACCTCAAACCAAAAATGCAAGGGTTTGGGTCAGGTAATGAACTTGAGGCTTTCAAACTGTCCACTGCTGCCTTGTCACTCGTGGGGCTGTGTCCCTTTCCCCTCTGCCAGGGCTGGATGTAGGTCAGTCAGGAGTGGGAGGTTAAGCTGGTGTCCTGCCCCACATCGCTGGATCTTCTTAACTGGTGTGTAAAGCCTTGGGCCACAGGAGCTGGGATTTATTCTGCCTTCAGCCCAGGTGCCAGCAGCAAGCTGAGGGTGTGAGCAGAACCTCCACATAAAAGAAAGCAAACTGCCTTCTTATGGTGCTGTCCTTGGGCTCTTTTGGAGCAGGGGGAAGGTGAAGGCTCTTCAGGGAGGCACCTAACCACTTCACAGCACTTTTTCCTCTTGTTTTCTTCCAGCTTTGCTAAAGCTCCCAGGACTCTTCCCCCTGGTTCTGCTGTGGAACGGGAAGGCTGAGTGTATGCCAGCATGGCAGGTATGGAGAGGTCTCTGGTAGGGCTGCCCCTTGCTTCTGAAGCCCATCTAGGGTGGCACTTGCCATAATGTCACCTCTTCATTCTCCAGTGGGGTCGTGGGTTGTCCACACTTGCAGTACCCATGTGGCCAGTGAGGGCTAAACCTGTCTTGGGGGGTGGGAAGGGAAATAGTAACATAGTATCAGTCAGGGTTGGAAGGGACCACAAGGATCATCTAGTTCCAACTCCCCTGCCATGGGCAGGGACACCCCACACTACATCAGCCTGGCCAGAGCCTCAGCCAGCCTGGGCTTAAACACCTCCAGGGACGGGGCCTCAACCACCTCCCTGGACAACCCATTCCAGGGCTTCACCACTCTCATGGGGAAGAACTTCCTCCTCCCCTCCAGCCTGAATCTCCCCACCTCCAGCTTCATTCCATTCCCCCTAGTCCTATCACTCCCTGAGATCCTGAGCAGTCCCTCCCCAGCCTTCCTGTAGCCCCCTTCAGATCCTGGAATCAGAATCTTTCATTCCTGTGTGAAACTCATCAATTCTCAGGGCTGAGAGCGAGACTAATTAGGATGCCTCTTGAGGTGTATGTTCAGCTCTGTGCAGTGCCTAAGGCTGGTGAGATTTTTCTTCCTCTCTTGCAGAGAAAGTGAACAACTTCCCTCCCCTGCCAAAGTTCATCCCCTTGAAGCCATGTTTCTACCAGGACTTCGACGCGGAGATCCCTCCGCAGCACCGCACCATGGCCAAGCGCCTTTACTACCTCTGGATGTGTGAGTTGCTGGCCCGTGGAAGGGCTTGGGTGGGTTGGTGTTTGCCTCTCTGAAGGCTGCTCCTCTGGAAGTCACTGGCTGAAAGAGCAGAGCAAGGTCAGGGGAAGTCCCTTCTGCCCCTCCAGGCTTTGGGGTCTCCAGTTAAAAGCTGCTGTATCCCACAGCTTCAGCCCTTCCAGCCTCGAGGATGGAGGCTTGGAGCTGGCTCTGCCTCTGAGGGCTGCTGGTGACCTTGATGTCCCACTGGAGCCTGCTGTGAGGAAGAGATGGTTCAGCACCTCCACATCCTCCTGCCAAAGGATTTACTTCTCTCTCTGCCTCGCTCGGCTGCTGGCCTTGCCTTCCCAGGCAGCTGCCAAGCCTCTGCTGGCTTCCTTTGGCAGCTGGGCTGGGGAAGGACTTTCTCTGCCACCTCAAGCTCCTCATGAGCCCTTTGGCAGCAGCCTGAGGCTGAGATGCTGTTTGGACTGGAGGGCCAGAGTGCCCACTCCCTGAAAGAGGGGAGCCTGGGGCTTCCCCCAAAGCTGGATCTTGCCTGTTCCTCTTGCATGCCTCTGTGTGCCGTGCTGTGCTAACAGAGCTCTCACCATCTTCTAACTCTTCACACTGGCCTGGATCTCTTCCTTACCACCCCTGGGTGGGGAGAAGAGCCAGAGGGACAGATCACACCCAAGCACAGGTGAAAATGGATGCATTCAGCTCAGGGCAAGCTGGCACCAGTGGTTTATTCCTCTTTAGGAGACCTCAGTTCCTTAATCAGGTGTTTCCTGTGAACTTTGGAAGCCTATCAGTGCCCAGGGAGTGCCCTCTGCTTCTGAGGCAGGCTGTGAGGAGCTGAACTTGCACTGGAGAGGTCAGGAAGTTCTGCTTTTGGCCTGGTGCCAGGCTGGCACTCCTCAGGCAGTGCCTCACTCCACAGCTGGGGACCACATCCCATCAGGAAGGTGACCCTGGGCTAATTTCTCCATTGTGTCAGGAGGGCTGGCATAGCTTTTCTGTGAAAGGGGAGGAAAAAAAAGCAGTTGTGCTTCCCTGGAGAAGCTGTCTGGAGGGTGTTACATCCCCTCCCCATCTCAATCTGGCTGTTCTTGCTCTGCTTAATTTAACAGAGCTGGCTTCTCCCTCCAGCCTCTCCCACAGCACAGGCACCAACCAGCTTTCTGAGCCACTCATTGTTGGGTTTTTCTCCCTCGGGATCGTTTTCACCCCCAACTCCCCCGCAGAGAGGCTGAAGGGTCCCCTGGGTGTCCTTGGGGGCTTCAGGGAGCAGCAAGCAACCCGTTCAAGCCTGGCCAAGTGAGCTGCCTGCCTTGCCAGCTGCAGCTCTCCTGCGGGCGGCCGGTGGGAGGGCTTTAGCTCTCCTCAAAAGAATGAATCATTCTCCGAAGTCGGAGGCGTCAGAATGCAGATGAGCTGCTCTGCTTTGTCCTGTGTCTGCCGAGCCGGCCTTCAGAGTGATGGCCCTTGTGTCACAGCCCAGCAGGGGAGAGGGATCCAAACACACCACCCCCCTCAACTGGTGCGCTAGGGGGCAAGAGTTCAGGACTTCGCGGGGGGTTAGCTCAGGGAGCTCTTGCGGGAGCTACTTTGGCTAAAGTGTAGCTGGAAGCAAGCAAAGAGCTTCACTTGTATTCCTCCATTTCCCTTCTGTTGGTGGAGATGTAGCCTGGCTCACCAGCTGTGGGAGAAGAGGGCTCTTCCCTGTCCCTGGAGCCCCATGAGCCCTGGACTTGCTTAAGACATTCTAACTCTGACTGTAGAACCGGAGAGCTGTTGAGGTTGGAAGAGACCTTTGAGATCATCAAGTCCAACCACTCACCTAGAGCTTGCAATCCCACCACTGCTGCTAAGCCATGACCCCCAGCACCACATCCCCATGTCATTTACATACCTCCAGGGATGATGACTCTACCACCTCCTTGGGCAGCCTGTTCAGGGCTTGAGAACCTTTTGGGGCAGAATTTTTTCCTGAGGAACCTCCTGTGGTGCATTGAGGCCACTTCTCTTGCCCTGTCACTTGTTGCACATGAGAGGAGACCCAACAGCCACCTGGCTCCAACCTTCGAGGGAGTTGTAGAGACCAATGAGGTCTCCACTCAGCCTCCTCTTGTGAAGACTCAGTAACAACCCCACTTCCCTCATGAGGCTTGTGTTCAAGGCCCTTCACTAGCTAGTTGCCCTTCTTTGGACACACTCCTTGCACCTCTTGGAGTGAGAGGCCCAGTACTGAAGGTGAGCTGAGTGGGACCATTCTCTCTCTATATTTTTAACTCCTCCTCCTCAGCTCAGGTTGGCTGAGCCAGCCTGGGGTTGCTCCCTGGGCTCAGCCAGCTTCATTTCACTGAA
>NW_027142362.1:21868806-21886306 GCF_026170545.1 Melanerpes formicivorus
CATCCAGCCACTGTCTCAGCAAGGGCAAGCAATCCTGGGAATTTCTTCCCTTTTCTTTTGCTTTTGTGTTTTTTTTAATGAGCAGGTGGCTGGCTGATTTAGCATTCAAAACCAAGGAGGTGTATGTGTGTGTGTGTGGGTGTGTGTGTGGGGAAGAGATCAAAGGGAAGAACCCCTCAATCCTGCTGTTGATATGCTGGAAGCCAAGTGATTCCTAACCTACACCCCGGCTCAGGATCTACAACTTCTCTCCATGTGTGGTGTTGTAAATGAGCAGTTCACATTTTTGATGTGGAGGACCTGTACTGGTGTGTGCCAGTGGGCAGGAGCCCTGGTGCTCTGTGTGTGTGTGTCTCTGTGTGTGTGTGTGTGTCTTGGGAAGCAAGGACAGGTTTTTCCCTGTGGGATGCAACCTTCCTCTTCCAGATTCTGCATCCCAAGTCTGGTGGTTTTTAAAGGCTTCTGTTGTGAAAAGCTGCTCTAAAATTGGCAGAGTGTTCGGCAGAGGATCCTCTTCTTGGGTAAGGCTCCAGGTCGTCTCTTGCCACCCCCTGGGCAAGCATGTGGAACCAGCCTCACTGACTGTGTCAGCAGGGTTTGTCCCTGTTCGCTTTTGAGGTGTGCACTGATTTAAGGCTCTTTAGGAAGCCTCCAGGCTAGTGGGAAGGATTCCTGCTCACTTCCACTTCTAAAAAGCGCAGTGAGATGTTGCCTCATGCAGATATCCCTGCTCCAGTCAGCCCCAAATCCCTGCCCACTTAGGGGTGGCCAGGTTTTAAGCAGCGGGAGGCAGCTGAGCTAACACCTCTTGGGCTGTGGCAGCTGGGGAAGGTGAGCAGCAGACCCTGGAAAAGATCAGCTCCCAACTGGGTACTGATGGGCACTGCAGGGCAGGAATAGGGAATGCTCCTTTGCAGAGATGCTTTCCAGATTCTAAATGCACTTTAAATAAGCCAATTTTCCCCCCAAAGTCCTAGAAGAGCAGCCCAAACAGAAGCTGATCCAGCCCCTTGGGTTAAACATTCCCTGCCTGCTGCAGGTGACGAGCTCAGTGTGCCACTACCCACCCCCACAGCTAACCAAGGCCCTCCCAGCCCCTCACCCCAAGCCCCTTCAGCTGTCTGGTGATGCTTGTCTGTGACTCCCACCCACCAGAACCACCCCACAGAGCAACTTCTCCAGCAGAGCACACCAAGAATAGTTTCCTTGGATAAGAGTATTCCCATTGCAGCCACTCTGCAGCTAGCAGGGTGTCTCTTGACAAGACTAAAACTCAGCTGATGATCCAATGCCTGTCTGTGTGTGTGTATAGAATATCTATGTATAAAATGTAAGGGGGAAAGTAATCCTTTGCTGAGCCTATTATGTACTTAATCAGGTTTCAATATTGTGCAATTCATTTCTAGCTAGCCTAAAACTTACTATGCCAAACCACGTGCTGTGTCATTCATGTCTGAGAAATGGTGGATTGCAGTGACTTCACCTCTTGCATTTACAGTAAGATGCATAAATAACTGTAACAAGCTCTAACAGATGTTGCTTCAGCACCTCAACCTTCCTCTTCAGTCTGTCTCCTCACTCAGATGTACTGCTCTGGCTCCAGCCAGGAGGAGCCGGGCTGCTGCTCTCACCATGCTCATTTTTTAACCTCTCACCACTTCAGCTGGGAGCAGCCACGGCAGTGAAAACTGTTCAGAGGGTGGGGGGAGGAGAGCTGATGCTGGGGGTTTCTGTGGCTGGGTGAGGCAGCTCCAGGTTCCACCACGCTTGAACTTTCACTCATGACCTCTGCTGCTTTAGCGAGGCTCTGCTGCCGTTTTTCATGCCCAGGCTCGGGGAGACAGAGCCCACTCCCCCCTGTTCCCTGCCCTGCTGCTTCTTTGTGCTTGGCGACATGCCTGAGCTGCCCGGAGAGCACCCTGGGAAGGGTTGTGGACCACCAGCCGTGCACTGCCCCAGATCTGTCACGCTTTTGCTTCAGACCATGAACAAGCAGTGCTCTAACCCACTTTAGCCCTGCCAGCACCCTGCCTCAGACCTGTTGGGAAGGCTTCATTCGTGTCTCTGACATCTCCCGGTGCTCGCCGGTCCCTGGCAGCTGTCTGCTGGGGGGAGCCAGGCACAGCCCATGGCCCTGTGTCCCACCAGCCTATTTTTCCCCTGGCAATGAGTTTTTTAATTGCTGACATTTCTAAACCCCTGCTATGAACCAGGATCCTCTTTTAAGCTGCCTTCGCTGGAGCTCGAAACCACTCGAGACCCCTGGCAGAGACCCCTGGCATGAGCTGTGCTTGCCGGTGTTGTGGGCGACTGTTCCTGGGGTGCCGAGGCGAGGCCTGTAAGTCCCCTTCAGGCTGCCCGCGAGCTCTTGAGGCAGCGGAGCCGGCTGAACCCTGCGCCCCGGGAGCCTGGCGGTGCCCGAGGGGCTGGGCAGGGGAGGGCCGTGAGCGGGACGGCGATTGCCGCCGCGACAACGCCTCCGGACCACCTTACTTCCGGTGCGCATGCGCAGCCTGCACCAATCAGAGCGGGACGGGGGCGGGAACACTTCCCGGCGTGCCCTTCAGCTTCCGGACAGCCGTGGGGATGCGTCCTCCGTTGCTAGGCAACGGTGAGCGGCGAGGCGCGGCTTGCCTGGCAGCTAGGCCGCGGCCCGGCCCCTGCGGTCACCGAGGCTGGAGTTCACGGAGCTGTCTCCCTCCCGGCCGCGCTCCGTCGTGCCTCTACCGGTATATGAACGTTGTTTGTTTGACCTTTGGAAGTTCCCGTGTTTGCTCGGTTCTGTTCTCGGCCGCGCTGGCCTTTTGAAGCTGTTTTCAGGGTGACGGCGACGTTAACAAGATCATAAAACACTGCAGCAGGCCTGCCCGCTGCTCGCTTTCTAACAGCTCCTTAGCTCAGCCACCAGAGCTGCCTTTGGGGGCTGGGGGAAAACGCTGCCTGACACACGGTGCTTTTATTTTTATTGTTAATAGGGGTAGTATTAAGGGTAGCTGCCTGTTCAAATATGTTGTCTTATCCCTGAGGATTGAAGATGGGTGAGCTAATTGTCGTTTAGTAATGGTAAGGGAAGTGGGTGTTTTCTTTCCTGGGATGGTGTTAATTTTAATTGTAGATAAACATATAAAACGTTGTAGTAACAGTCATGTCACCAAGCCAGTGCTGTGCTGAGCTTCCTTACCTCTTAACTGCTCTTGCTAATCAGTGCCTGGAAGCTCCAGCTGAACTCGGGCCCTTCTCCTGGTGGTTTTAGCTCTAGACACACTAAGAAACCTCAGGGGCCTGAGTTAAAGGTGTTGAATCCAAGTGAAGCGTGGAAAAAGAAGGTGTTGCTGTTGTGATGCAGCAGGTGGGCACAGGGAGCTTAGAAACGAGTGTTTGTGCTCATGTGTCTTGGTGGCTGGGTGTCAAGGTCAGGCTTTCATCTGACTGCTGCACGAGTGCGATCAGAACAAGAGGACACAGTCTCAAGCTGCGCCAGGGGAGGTTTAGGCTGGATGTCAGGAAGGAGTTCTTCATAGAAAGAGAGATTGGCCATTGGAATGTGCTGCCCAGGGAGGTGGTGGAGTCACCATCCCTGGAGGTGTTTAGGAAGAGACTGGATGGGGTGCTTGGTGCCTTGGGTTAGTTGATCAGATGGTGTTGGGTGATAGGTTGGACTTGATGATCTCAAAGGTCTCTTCCAACCTGGTTCGGTTTGGTTTGGTTCTATTCTGTTCTATTCTATTCTATTCTATTCTATTCTATTCTATTCTATTCTATTCTATTCTATTCTATTCTATTCTATTCTATTCTATTCTCAGTTCTAGATCATGCTCAATGCCTTTGAGGGTGTTTGGGGGCTCCTGGGCTTTAGCAGAACAATTTGGTAGCCTGCCCACCCGGTTTGAGAGTTCTGTTTGCCAGTGCCTGAGAGCAAATCGTCATTAAACAGCAGCAGCAAGCTGCTGAAAGGCCTGCTGATGGGAGAAGGCTTTGTGGGTTGGGTGTGTGAGTTCATCCTCAGCTTGAACCCCTCTGTGTAGTCCAGGATTAGATCCCTGCCTTTGGAGACACGGTGGTGTTGGAGCCTTGCTGAGCTGGCCTCGTTCAGAGGCACCGTTAGTCAAGTGTTTGTCTCCACCTGTAGGGCTGGACTGGAGCATGGAGGCCTTCTCCTCACCAGAGCCAGGAGTTCCTGCAGGGAGGAGCTCCTCTGTGCCACAGAAAAAATACCATGTGCTGGTGGGTGTGACTGGAAGCGTGGCTGCTCTGAAGCTGCCTCTCCTTGTTGCTGAGCTGCTGAAAATCCCTGGGGTGAGTACATCTGGTGGTTGAGCACTGTAAAGTTGGTGTTGCTCTGTGGTGATGTAGCTTCTGTTGATAGGGAAAGCTCCTGCTGGCTTTGAGCCCTTCAGGCTGAAATTTAGTTGAGAGGGGATTCCTTCTTCTTTTAAATCTCAATTAATACTCCTTCCTATCATTTCATGCTTCTCTACTCCTATGAGTAGAGGCTTAAAGAGCAGGGACTACCCCTGGATATTTCCATAGGCAGACATTGGGGTTCTGGATTAGCTGTTCAGCTCAGCTTGCTTTACTCTGTCAGAAATGGGGGGAGGGGGGGGAAACCAGATCTTACATAAACAGAGAGAGAAATTGCAAGGTGTCCTATGTCTGTGCATTTGGGTTTGTGAGTAGTTTATGGTCTGGAGTAACAGAAGTGTCCAGCAGAGGCCACTCATGACTAGAGTCAGGGAGGGAAACTTCTGCTGTGAATCATAGAATCATAGAATCATAGAATCATAGAATCAATAAGGTTGGAAAAGACCTCAGAGATCATCAAGTCCAACCTGTCACCCAACACCTCATGAAAACTAAACCATGGCTCCAAGTGCCACGTCCAATCCCTTTCTTTCAGGAAAGGTGTTCACACCTCCAGGGATGGAGACTCCACCACCTCCCTGGGCAGCACATTCCAGTGGCCAATCTCTCTTGTTGGGAAGAACTTTCTCCTCACCTCCAGCCTAAACCTCCCCTGGTGCACCTTGAGACTGTGTCCTCTTGTTCTGGTGCTGCTTGCCTGAGAGAAGAGACCAACCCCTTCCTGGCTACAATCTTCCTTCAGGGAGTTGTAAATGGCAAGAAGGTCTCCCCTGAGCCTCCTCTTCTCCAGGCTAAACAACCCCAGCTCCCTCAGCCTCTCCTCACAGGGCTGTGCTCCAGACCCCTCCCCAGCTTTGTTGCCCTTCTCTGGACACGTTCAAGTGTCTCAATGTCCTTCTTAAATTGAGTGGCCCAGAACTGGACACAGGACTCAAGGTGTGGCCTAACCAGTGCTGAGTACAGGGCAGAATGACTTCCCTGCTCCTGCTGGCCACACTGTTCCTGATGCAGGCCAGGATGCCGTTGGCCTTCTTGGACCCCTAGGCACACTACTGGCTCATGTCCAGCTGCTGTCAGCCAGTACCCCCAGGTCCCTTTCTGCCTGACTGCTCTCCAGCCACTCTGTCCCCAGCCTGTAGCTCTGCATGGGGTTGTTGTGGCCAAAGTGCAGCACCTGGCTCTTGGACTTGTTCAATGCCACCACACTGGATTCTGCCCATCTGTCCAGCCTGTCAAGGTCCCTCTGCAGAGCTCTCCTACGCTCTAACAGATCAACTCCTGAAGGCAGAGGCAGAAAACCTTTAGGTTTTGAGAACTGGGGCTGATATTTTGGAGCAGTGAAATGAAAGAGGGAGCAAGAGGGTGCACTTCAATGTGGAGATCTATTGGTTAGGTTGCTATTTGGGATGGTTTGTTGAGAGTTTACCTTGCAGAGACTTTGATACAGAGGCAGAAGAGATGCAGTCCCCAAGTATCTTTGTGGCTGGTTGATGCTCACCAGGCTGGAGCAGGTACTGAAGATATGGTCAGCTGTTGGGCACTGGTTCTGCTACTTGTGGACTGCAAAGAGGGGCCTCAGTTAATTTCTTGCTTGACCTGAAGTGATTGGTGAGGCCAAAGGTCCTAACCTGAAGTAAGAGAATAGAATAGAATAGAATAGAATAGAATAGAATAGAATAGAATAGAATAGAATAGAATAGAATAGAATAGAATAGAATAGAATAGAATAGAATAGAATAGACCAGGTTGGAAGAAACCTTCAAGATCATCGTGTCCAACCTATCATCCAACACCACCCAACCAACTAACCCATGGCACCAAGCACCCTGTCAAGTCTCCTCCTGAACACCTCCAGTGATGGTGATTCCACCACCTCCCTGGGCAGCACATTCCAGTGGGCAGTCACTCTCTCTGTGTAAAACTTCCTCCTGACCTCCAGCCTGAACCTCCCCTGGCACAGCCTGAGACTGTGTCCTCTTGTTCTGGTGCTGGCTGCCTGGGAGAAGAGACCAACCTCTGCCTGTCTACAACCTCCCTTCAGGTAGTTGTAGAGAGCAAGAAGGTCACCCCTGAGTCTCCTCTTCTCCAGGCTAAGCAGCCCCAGCTCCCTCAGCCTCTCCTCATAGGGCTGTGTTCCAAGCCCCTCACCAACTTTGTTGCCCTTCTCTGGACTCGTTCCAGCAAGTCAACCTCCTTCCTAAACTGAGGGGCCCAGAACTGGACACAGGACTCGAGGTGTGGCCTAACCAGTGCAGTGTACAGGGGCAGAATGACCTCCCTGCTCCTGCTGGCCACACTGTTCCTGATGCAGGCCAGGATGCCATTGGCCCTCCTGGCTTCCTGGGCACACTGCAGGCTCATGTTCAGCCTACCATCAACCAGCACCCCCAGGTCCCTCTCAGCCTGGCTGCTTTCAGCCACTCTGACCCCAGCCTGTAGCACTGCCTGGGGTTGTTGTGGCCGATGTGCAGAACCTGTGCTGTCAAGGAAGGGAAGTGCCCAGAGCCAGGGATCTGCATCTTCTGATCCTCTGCTTCTCAAATTGGCTTTGCTGTTGTCTCTTTTTGCTCTGCTCTTGGTGCTGAGAATATCCTTCTTTGCAGGAGACATGAGGAATGCAAATGACCTACTGTAGGAATCCAGGTCAAGCACGTTCCTTCTCTCCTTCAATCATTAAAACCCACAGATGGCTGGACCTGAATTCTCTCTGAGGGCCTGTGACATCCACCACAGGCTTTGTGGCCACTGGTTTTAAGCTTCAGTGGCTTTAAAAAGCAAAAGTGAAGCAGCCAGCCCAGGAGCTTCTGGAACTTACTCACTGAAATGATTCCTTCACTCAGTTGTGATGTGATTGGAGGTGGCCAAGAAGCAGGTGGATGTGGCTCTTTGGGATGTGGTTTAGTGGCCATGGTGGTCTTAGGTTGAGGGTTGGGCTTGAGGGTCTCAGAGGGTTGGGCCTGAGGGTCTCAGAGGGTTGGGCCTGAGGGTCTCAGAGGGTTGGGCCTGAGGGTCTCAGAGGGTTGGGCTTGAGGGTCTCAGAGGGTTTTGCCAGCCCAAACATTTCTAGGATTCTATGTTTTCAAGACCTGATCCAAAGGCCACTGAGCCAGTGGGACATTTCTGTTGAGCCTGTTGCCTCAGTTTCTTTACTGGTGGAACAGACCTTTAAAAAGCCCTCAGGGGAAGATGGCAGGAGTAGAGGGAGGCTTTGAGACCAGAAGAGATGTGGTCAGAGGCTTGCAACCTGAGTGGTTCATTTAGATTGGTGTCCTGGCTAAAAGGATCCCCAGTGAACAACTTGGCAGTGTGCTTTGGCACTCATTAAAGGTTAACCTCTCCTCCAGGGTGATGCTGGATGTGATGTGACCTTGCTGCCTTTTGTTTAACCCCTTTGAAGAGCCAGGAACTCTTGACAGCATCCGCTTACACCTTTCATTTCCTTTGCAGCTGGTGCTGTGGGGAGCTGGCACAAAGCCTCTGGTCAGGACACTGTGGGTGACTCTTAGGGCTGTGCTGCTCACACAGGTTGTCTCAGGCTGCTTGCTAGAATTTTGGAGTGGCCTGGCAGGATGTTTGGTTAGTCACAAAGAAAGGCAAACTCTTCTGTCGCTCTTGAAGCTACAGGCTGTCATCTGGACTTGGAGGTTTAAATGGCATGAGGATGAGGGTGATGATGATGATGCCTTTTCATTGTGCTCCTGCCAGGTAGCTTCCACCTCAGCTTGTAGGTGCCATTTAGCAGAGGATCATGGAATCATCAAGGTTGGAAAAGACCTCTAAGACTGTCAAGTCCAACTGTCAAGCCCACAAAACCACATCCTAAAGTGCCATGTCTGCACAGCCTCTGAGCATCTCCAGGAACAGTGACTCCACCACCTCCCTGGGCAGCCTGTTCTGATGCCTGACCACACTTGCAGCAAAGAAATGTTTCCTACTATCCAACCTAACCCTCCCCTGGCACAACTTGAGGCTGTTTCTTGTCATCATGGCACTGGTTCCTTGGAAGAAAAGATCAACCCCCACTTCCCTACAACCTCCTTTCAGGGAGTTGTACAGAGCAAGACAGCCTTCCCTCAGCCTCCTGTTCTCCAGACTAAACAGTCTCTATTTGTTCTCTCTGCAGCAGTTTTATCAATGGTCTGGGTGATAAAGGGCTGGGGAGCAGCCCTGCAGAGAAGGACTTGGGAGTGCTGGGGGTGAAAAGCTGGGCATGAGCTGGCACTGAGCGCTGCCAGCCCAGCCCCAGCCCTGTCCTGTGCTGATCCCCAGCAGTGTGGGCAGCAGGGGCAGGGAGGGGATTCTGCCCCTCTGCTGTGCTCTGCTGAGACCCCACCTACAGTGCTGGGGGGAGCCCTCTGCAGCACACAGCACAGGCAGGGACCTGTTGGAGCAGGGCCAGAGGAGACCACAGCAATGATGGGAGGGCTGGAAGCCCTCTGCTGTGAGGCCAGGCTGAGAGAGCTGGGCTTGTTCAGACTGGAGAGGAGAAGGCTCCAGGGAGACCTTCTGGTGGCCTTTCAGTGCTCAAAGGGGCAACTCAGAAAGCTGGGGGCAGACTTTTGAGCAGGGCTGCTTGTGACAGGACAAGGGGTGATGGCTTGAACTGAAAGAGGGAGATTCAGACTAGATGGAAGGAAGCAATGCTTTACCCTAAGGGGGGTGAGACCCAGTCCCAGGTTGCCCAGAGAGATGGTAGGTGCTCCATCTCTCAAACTATTGCAGCCCAGGTTGTTGGGGCTCTGAGCAACCTGCTCTAGCTGCAGATGTCCCTGCTGACTGCAGGGGGTTTGGACTCAATGACCTTTAAAGGTCCCCCCCAGCCTAAAGCACTGTGTGAGCACAGGAGAGCAGCTTTGCAGTGAAGTTTCTTTTGGAGAGCTGGCTGTGAAGTGGTCCAAGTGAAAAGAGCCCTTGCAGAGTGTGAACTGCCTGCAGAGCAGGAGGTTGTGAGGGTGGCCAGACTGCCTTTAAGCAGAGATATAGCCAGGGGCAAACAGAGGGTGTGCCAGGTAAACAGAAAGGAAATAAAACCTATCTAGGCTAAAGGGAGCTGAAGAACACTGATCCCTTTCCAGCACTGCTGCAGGGGCTTGAAGCACTTGCTCAGAACAAGGGAGCCAGGTGCCCACCCCAAGCATGATGAGGGAGAATATTTAGCTAACAGAGCAGCTTCTAGAGGCGGGAGGGGGTGGGGGGGTGGAGTCATTGGTGCTCAGAGACCTTGAACATCCCTCTGATATGGCTGGATGCAGTCCTGGAGTGCCAGCTTTGCTCTCTTCCTGGGTTTGTGCTTTGAAGAAATACCAGGCAGAGAGGGACCTGGGGGTACTGGTCGATGGTAGGCTGAACATGAGCCTGCAGTGTGCCCAGGCAGCCAGGAGGGCCAATGGCATCCTGGCCTGCAGCAGGAAGAGTGTGGCCAGCAGGAGCAGGGAGGTCATTCTGCCCCTGTACACTGCACTGGTTAGGCCACACCTTGAGTCCTGTGTCCAGTTCTGGGCCCCACAGTTTAGGAAGGAGGTTGACTTGCTGGAATGAGTCCAGAGAAGGGCAATGAAGTTGGTGAGGGGTTTGGAACACAGCCCTGTGAGGAGAGGCTGAGGGAGCTGGGGTTGCTTAGCCTGGAGAAGAGGAGACTCAGGGGTGACCTTCTTGCTCTCTACAACTACCTGAAGGGAGGTTGTAGCCAGGTGGGGGTTGGTCTCTTCTCCCAGGCAGCCAGCACCAGAACAAGAGGACACAGTCTCAGGCTGCACCAGGGGAGGTTCAGGCTGGATGTTAGGAAGAAGTTCTACACAGAGAGAGTGATTGCCCATTGGAATGGGCTGCCTGGGAAGGAGACTTGATAGGGTGCTTGGTGCTATGGTTGAGTTGATTAGATGGTGTTGGGTGATAGGCTGGACTTGGTGATCTCAAAGGTCTCTTCCAACCTGGTCTGGTCTGTTCTATTCTATTCTATTCTATTCTATTCTATTCTATTCTATTCTATTCTATTCTATTCTGGTCTATTGTTTTTAAGGACCAGAGATGGTTAGGAAACTGTTTTCTAAACCAAGCCACAAAAGCCCCAGCCAAACAGAAAAGGCAGAGTGCCACTAACAAACCTTCCTGCTGACAGCTTCCAGTGCAGACCTGGCCTACTGGTAGCAGTGTGGAGAGCAGAGCTGCCCCCTCCAACTGCACAGTGCCCTTTAAGAAAATCACCAAATCCCCAGCACCTCACAGCCTGGGAGGTTAACACCTCGCTGCAGGCCAGGGCAGAGCAGAGCAGCAGCGTTAGCACCTTTGTGGGTGTCACTGCTGGGCTCCAGGCAGCTTCCTGTGAGGTGAGGAGGGGTTCAGATGGAAACAAATGTGTTGGCTGCTGTCAGTGTGATCTTCACACCTGAGAGCACCAGAAACACAGCTGGCATTCCAAGCTGAGGTCACCTGAACAAGAGAGCAGGACTTGAGGCGAGGCACACAGAGCACCGAGCACTGCTGCTACCTGCAGCTCTGCTTTCTCATTGCTTTTTCTTCAGGAAAGAGGAGAAATTCCCAAAGAACACAATCCACTAAGGCTGGGATTTTTTCCCTGCTGCTCCCAGCTGTTTTTCTTACTTTAGAACAAACCAGGCTCGAAGAGACCTTCAAGATCATCGCGTCCAACCTATCAACCAATCCAACACCACCTAAACAACTAACCCATGGCACCAAGCACCCCATCAAGCCTCCTCCTGAACACCTCCAATGATGGTGACTCCACCACCTCCCCAGGCAGCCCATTCCAATAGGCAATCACTCTCTCTGTATAGAACTTCTTCCTAACATCCAGCCTGAACCTCCCCTGGTGCAGCCTGAGACTGTGTCCTCTTGTTCTGGTGCTGGTTGCCTGCCTGGGAGAAGAGACCAACCTCTGCCTGTCTACAACCTCCCTTCAGGTAGTTGTAGAGAGCAATAAGGTCTCCCCTGAGTCTCCTCTTCTCCAGGCTAAGCAACCCCAGCTCCCTCAGCCTCTCCTCACAGGGCTGTGTTCCAAGCCCCTCACCAACTTTGTTGCCCTTCTCTGGACTTGTTCCAGCAAGTCAACCTCCTTCCTAAACTGAGGGGCCCAGAACTGGACACAGGACTCGAGGTGTGGCCTAACCAGTGCAGTGTACAGGGGCAGAATGACCTCCCTGCTCCTGCTGGCCACACTGTTCCTGATGCAGGCCAGGATGCCATTGGCCCTCCTGGCTGCCTGGGCACACTGCAGGCTCATGTTCAGCCTACCATCAACCAGCACCCCCAGGTCCCTCTCAGCCACTCTGACCCCAGCCTGTAGCTCTGCATGGGGTTGCTGTGGCCAATGTGCAGAACCTGGCACTTGGATGTGTTCAATCTCCTGCCCTTGGCCTCTGCCCATCTGTCCAGCCTGTCGAGGTCCCTCTGCAGAGCTCTCCTACCCTCCAGCAGATCAACTCCTGCCCCCAGCTTGGTGTCAGCTGCACATTTACTGATGATGGACTCAATGCCCTCATCCAGATCCTCAATGAAGATGTTAAAGAGCACAGGGCCCAGCACTGATCCCTGGGGCACACCACTGGTGCCTGGCTGCCAGCTGGCTGTGGCACCATTAACCACCACTCTCTGGGCTCAGCCTCCAGCCACTTCCTAACCCAGCTCAGAGTGCTGCTGTCCAAGCCAGGGGCTGACAGCTTGGCCAGGAGTTTGCTGTGGGGGATGGTGTCAAAGGCCTTGCTGAGGTCCAGGTAGACTACATCCACAGCCTGCCCCACATCCCCCAGGCAGTCACCTGATCATAGAAGGAGTTCAGGTTGGTTTTCTAGCCATGCAGGGTGCAGCTCACCACCACTGCTCCATTCCCAGTCAGGGAGATCATCTTGGGAACATGTTTTGTCACTTCGGCTGCCACGGAGGAGGCTGAAGGTTTCCAGCAGACTGGTTTGAGTTCTGTACCTCAGACTGCAGTTTCCTAGCAGGAAGGAGTGGCTGGGGAGGCTGGCTTCTCCTTGTTTCTCCCTTGGCCTGGTAGAACCACGCAGCAGGTTGCACTGTGAACTGCCTGAGGGAGCATCAAGGGCAAATGTTCTGGGAAAGAGCAACCACATGGACCAGGATAGGTTAGGGACTGACCTGTTGGAGAGCAGCACAGGGGAGAGCAACCTGGGGGTCCTGCTGGATAGGATGACCATGAGCCAGCAATGTGCCCTTGTAGCCAAGAAGGCCAACAGTGGCATCCTGGGGTGGATTAAAAGGGCTGTGGTTAGTAGGTTGAGAGAGGTTTTCCTGACCCTCTACTCTGCCCTGGTGAGGCCACATCTGGAACATTGTGTCCAATTCTGGGCACCTCAGTTCAAGAAGGACCTCAGAGAATCACTTGAAAGAGTCCAGCACAGAGCCATAAAGCTGCTGAAGGCAGTGGAACATCTCCCTGTGAGGACAGGCTGAGGGAGCTGGGGCTTGGAGCAGAGGAGCCTGAGGGGTGTCCTCATTCCTGTTGATAAAGATGTGCAGGGCAGTGTCAGGAGGAGGGAGCCAGGCTCTGCTCAGGGGTGTCCAATGACAGGACAAGGGGCAGTGGGGCCAAGCTGGGGTAGAGGAGGTGCCATGAGAACAGAAGGGGAAACTTCTTTACTGTGAAGGTGCTGAGCCCTGGAGCAGGCTGCCCAGAGAGGTTGTGGAGTCTCCTTCTCTGGAGACATTCCAAACCCACCTGGATATGTTCCTGTGTGACCTGCCCTGGGTCATCCTACACTGGCAGGAGGGTTGGACTGGATGATCCTTCAAGGTCCCTTGCAGCACCAATGTTCTGTGAGCAGAGAGTGATGGAAGATGGCCTAGAACAAGGAAAGGGATTATTTTTCCCCATCACTGGTGACCTGGGATGCCCCTTCCACATTCCCAGTCCTCTTGAAGCACTCCCTCCATATGCTGGCCCATCTGTTGCCTGGTTTGAAAGCACCTCCTTGGGAGGAATTGCAGATGGCAGTGCAGTTGCATGTCCTGCATGGGTGATCAGCACATGCAGAGCTGCTCCAATGCTGGCTCTGCTTTGCAGTCAATCCTGGGGGGTGCAGAGTGCCTCTGAGTCACTGCCTGTGGCAGACAGCTCTTAGTGACATGGGGTGGGGAAACACAACCCTTTCCCACCTGTTTAGACTTCTGCAGGAGGGGATGGAAAGATCTCAAGATGCAGGGCACCTTGGCACCTCCTAGGTGTGCACATCAAATCAACATCCATCAGCATGGAGGGGTTTCCCCAGTGACTAAGCTGTCAGCCCCTGGCTTGGACAGCAGCACTCTGTGCTGGGTTAGGAAGTGGCTGGAGGCTGAGCCCAGAGAGTGGTGGTGAATGGTGCCACAGCCAGCTGGCAGCCAGGCACCAGTGGTGTGCCCCAGGGATCAGTGCTGGGCCCTGTGCTCTTTAACATCTTCATTGATGATCTGGATGAGGGGATTGAGTCAGTCATCAGCAAATGTGCAGCTGACACCAAGCTGGGAGCAGATGTTGGTCAGTTAGAGGGTAGAAGGGCTCTGCAGAGGGACCTTGCCAGGCTGGACAGATGGGCAGAGGCCAACAGGATGGCATTCAACAAGTCCAAGTGCCAGGTTCTGCACATTGGCCACACCAACCCCAGACAGAGCTACAGGCTGGGGTCAGAGTGGCTGAGAGCTGCCAAACAGAGAGGGACCTGGGGGTGCTGATTGACAGCTGCCTGAACATGAGCCAGCAGTGTGCCCAGGTGGCCAAGAAGGCCAATGGCATCCTGGCCTGCATCAGGAACAGTGTGGCCAGCAGGAGCAGGGAAGTCATTGTGCCCTGGACTCTGCATTGTCTAGGCCACACCTTGAGTCCTGTGTCCAGTTCTGGGCCCCTCAGTTTAAGAAGGACATTGAGAGACTTGGAGGTGTCCAGAGAAGGGCAACAAGGCTGGGGAGAGGCCTTGAGCACAGCCCTGTGAGGAGAGGCTGAGGGAGCTGGGGTTGCTTAGCCTGGAGAAGAGGAGGCTCAGGGGAGACCTCATTGCTCTCTACAACTGCCTGAACCAGGGAGGTGGTGGATTCCCCATCCCTGGAGGTGTTCAAGAGGGGATTGGATGTGGCACTTGGTGCCATGGTCTAGTCATGAGGTCTGTGGTGACAGCTTGGACTCGGTGACCTTTGAGATCTCTTCCAACCTTGGTGCTATTGTATATTCCATAGCACTGGAGGCTCTTCTGGCTTTCTCCAAGGCAGGTTCAGCTAAGGCTCCAGACAACCTTCCTCTACTTTCACCCAATCTCTCTTTCCTTCCTGGGAACCACAGGTTTATTGCTTTGGCTGCACAGAATCCCTGTGCTCTGAATGTGCCTACACAGAGGCTTTCATCTTCCAGCACCTTCCCTTAATAGGCAGGAGAGCTGGAAGACACAAGTCTGACTTGCTTCTGGGATTTCTTTCCCTGTTGGAAGCCAGTCTGATTATGTGTCCAGAGAAGGGCAACAAAGCTGGGGAGGGGTCTGGAGCACAGCCATGTGAGGAGAAGCCGAGGGAGCTGGGGGTTGCTTAGCCTGGAGAAGAGGAGGCTCAGAGGAGACCTTACTGCTATCTGCAGTTACCTGAAGGGAGGTTGTAGCCAGGTGGGGGTTGGTCTCTTCTCCCAGGCAGGCAAGCAGCACCAGAACAAGAGGACACAGTCTCAAGTTGTGCCAGGGGAGGTTTAGGCTGGATGTTAGGAAGAAGTTCTTCATAGAAAGAGAAATTGCCCACTGGGATGTGCTGTCCAGGGAGGTGGTGGAGTCACCATCACTGGAGGTGTTTGGGAAGAGACTTGGTGGGGTGCTTGGTGCCTTGGTTGAGTTGATTAGATAGTGTTGGGTGGTGGGTTGGATTTGATGATCTCAAAGGTCTTTTCCAACCTGGATAACTCTATTCTAGTCTATCCAGTGGTCTGTAGATACCTCCCCTCTTTTTGCATCAAGAGAGAGAGGTAGGGGCAGAAAGAGATGCAGAGATGTGCCCACCGTGGTCCACTTGACCAAGAACTTGTACTCTGTTGTCCAAAGCCAGGCTTTCTTGTGAAGCTTTGTGCAGCAGAGGTGGATTTGCTTTGTGCTGGTGGGGCTGAGCCCCAGCAAACCTGCTGGTCCCTCAGCAGTTCTTCTGCTCACTGTGCCAGAGCTTTCTCTTGGCTGGCAGTGTGGGAAGAGTGATCCTGCGAGCGCCCTGTGGCCGTGCCAGCCGTTGGCAGCTCTCTGGCCTGTGGTTGAGGGAATCCACTGAGGCAAGCTGCTTCTCCTGTGCCCTTTGGCAGGTCTGTTTTGAGATGAAAGGGCACCTTTCACAGCACTTTGGCTTGCTGCTTCTTCCTGTCTCTTTGAAGTTCTGTGCAGAGCTGCATCTCGTTGTGAGCTTCTCTCTCCTCTCTGCTGTCCCTGCTGTGAACTGGCCACGTGAGGACGTTTGGCAGGGGGTGACAAATCACCTGCCCCTGGTAGAGTGGCATGGAGTGAGTCCTCAGCTCCCATGAGTACCTGCCATGGCCTGACCTTCCAGTTGGGAGCAAGAGAAGGTTCTCAGGATCCATGTAGCTTTCAAAGCCTTTGCAGCTCAAGCCTCCCTCCTCTGCTCAGCTCTCCAGGGTCATCCTCAAGTCTAACCATTGGCCTTGTCTTTTCTGCTTAGCTCGAAGTGAAGGTGGTCACCACTGAGAGAGCAAAGCATTTCTACAGTGCCCAGGAGATTCCTGTCACCCTCTACAGCGATGAAGATGAGTGGCAGGTGAGTTGTTCTTCCTCTGCAGGCTGCAAGGGCTCCTGGCCTGTCCCCAGTAGCCACATGGTTTGTAATTCACGTGGTTGTGTCACGCGCTCGTGCTTTCTGCTTCCAGAAGGCCGATGGGGCGTGCTTCAGGAAGCAAAAAGCAGGCTCCCTGGGAGGGTCAGAGTTGTTCAAGTGCTGAACAGCAAGCAGAAGCATTCCTCTAAGCTTCTTTGCAGGAGACCACACTTGATTTGGAATCCTGGGCCAAGACACGCTGCTTTGTCCTAATAACGTGTGCTCTGGAAGGTGGCTTTCAAAGGGCATGGTTGAGCCTGGCTGTAAATGAGGAAGGGAAGGATAGGATAGGATAGGATAGGATAGGATAGGATAGGATAGGATAGGATAGGATAGGATAGGATAGGATTAACCAGGTTGGGAAAGACCTTTGAGATCATCAAGTCCAACCTATCTAATCAACTAGGATAGGATAGGATAGGATAGGATAGGATAGAATAGAATAGAATAGAATAGAATAGAATAGAATAGAATAGAACAGACCAGACCAGACCAGGTTGGAAAAGACCTTTGAGATCATCAAGTCCAACCTATCTAATCAACTCAACCATGGCACCAAGTACCCCATCCAGTCTCTTCCTAAACACCTCCAGTGATGGTGACTCCACCACCTCCCTGGGCAGCACATCCCAATGGGCAATCACTCTATCAAGAACTTCTTCCTCACCTCCAGCCTAAACCTCCCCTGGCACAACTTGAGACTGTGTCCTCTTGTTCTGCTGCTGGTTGCCTAGGAGAAGAGACCAACCCCAACTTGGCTACAACCTCCCTTCAGGGAGTTGTAGAGAGCAAGAAGGTCTCCCCTGAGCCTCCTCTTCTCCAGGCTAAGCAACCCCAGCTCCCTCAGCCTCTCCTCACAGGGCTGTGCTCCAGACCCCTCCCCAGCTTGGTTGCCCTTCTCTGGACACCTTCCAGCAAGTCAACCTCCTTCCTAACCTGAGGGGCCCAGGACTCAAGGTGTGGCCTAACCAGTGCCGAGTAGAAGCACCAGAGGGCTTTGTGCCACCTTGGCAGACTTGCAGTGAGGGTGGAGGTGATCTCCCAGCGCCCTGGGCTCAGCTGCTACCCACAGCTCTGCCAGGACTGTCAGGAAATGTCAAGCAAGCCGCTGCAGAGCCACAGTGAGGCTGCTTGGTGCCCGTCGTGAGTCATCCTCGGCACGGAGGCAGCCGATCACATCTCCTGAGTGCTGCCTCTGTCCCATCCACAGATGGCTCTTGATGTTCCCAGACCTACCCACGCTGCTGCTGGCTGACTGAGAACCTCCTGCTGATGGGGCCACCCTTTGTGACAGGAAGCTGGAAGTTCTCCTGGTGGAAGTGGGGTTTGCATCTGTGCA